>NC_072779.1:26607039-26929216 GCF_022539595.1 Amphiprion ocellaris
CGTTTTTGTGATGTTTAAACTTTGTCATGATCTGACTAGTGATTATTTTTCTTTAGGGAGCAAAGAGTTTTGACATTTCTGTCTGACTCATCATGGCATTTATTCACTCTAACAGTTGGATTCATTTACTGTGGATGCTGACTTTTTGACACCTAACTTGACTCGTATCATATGCAAAAGTAATTATTGGCCCATTTGGAGCACATATTCAGATGCACGAATTCAGAAAAGCTTCATCCAACTAGTGTCTCACCTGAGGGGGGAAGACGTAGTCAGCCACATCCCAGACCCTCTCGCTTCCACTTACATTTGTGTAGCCCACACCTTTCATTTTGGTGAAGACGGAGCTGACTGCTGTGTCTGTGGACTGGTAACCTTTCTCATAGATAAAAACCCACCTGTGCAAGACATAGAAAGCAGCCTGTCAGTTCTGTCAGCACCCACGGACTCCCATTGAAACATTCAATCCCACAGGCAAGGGTATGCATATGGGTGATGCTGCTGTGACACTCTACACATCCAGCAGCAAACCTAACAGGGACACATGTGGTCGGGTGATGTCATGATGATTCTGCTTGTCCTTTTTCACCAGCATTTGGACAAATATGACATGCTGAATCTCAGAGTGCTGACATTTACCAGCTTCAGAATACGCCAGAAAGAATCATAATAGGGCTGCAGCAAACTGTTAAGAAAGTAAAAGCAGCTCAAGTAGACAGTAAATCATATGCTTTATCACAGTTGTGATCAGTGGGGATACAGTACTGATTGCTGCCTGGGAACCATAATGAAAGTTTCCCAGATGATAGCACAGACAGTGTTTCTGAAGAATGTGAATGTCACATTAAAATGCCAGATTGCATGTCTGGCAGAAGGATTTTGTGATAATCGGTTGTGGAAGCTCATTCAAGTAAGTAAGTTACTTTTGTAGTATATCTTTTTATACTACTTTACAGTCCACATAATCTCAGAGGGGAAAAATGAAACATGTAACTGTACTACAATTGTTTGACAACTACAGTCCTCAGTTAGGGTTTAGGTTAAGATTTTACTCAAAAAAAAAAAATTACAGAATATAGTTAGTTATAGCATACAATCCATTACTGAAGATCAAACCAATGGTTCCCAATCTTTTTGGCTTGTTGCCCATTAGGGCCTCCTGTCTCATTTCAGATGACTATGGGCTGTTAGCAGTTCCTCAAAAGGGATGCTTTCGGTGCAAACTTCCCACATGGATTTCAAAAGTACAAAACACTGAACAAAAATGTAGAGCACAGTTTAAGCAATTTACAAATCAATGCTTTTACATCAAATGATGTCACAGATAATAATATATTATTTGCAATGGCACATTTTATGCACTTTCATATATTTTAATGGTGTGAGTAAAATATTAAGAATTCATTTGTAGTCACAGGCACATCACCATCCATTATAACCTCAATAAAAAAAATGCATAATAGAGGTAAAGGCCCTCTTTTGTCAATGTTGCATATTTAAAAGATTGCTCTGTGAAAAGAATTCTTTCCTCCCTTAAAATGCATTAGATGTAACCAATGATTCCTCAGGTTTGTTATATGTCAAACCTTGGAGGTCTGAACCTGTGTTTTAGAGACTGTCACCAGTACACTGCAGTTTCAGTGTGGAAATGCTCAGGGCTGGTCCTCACTGCTTATTTCATTCAGGATTTCATGACATGGACTTGAAATACATGATTTTTTATCAGAGGAAACATGTGCAGAACATCTTTTTGACAATGTCAACAACACATAGAAAAAAGTAGCAAAAAAGTTGTATCATATTTGACAGGTGTTGTGGCCAGTGATTGTATATTTTAACTGGGTATTTTGTGAAGAATTTCAGTGCTTATAATAGTTTAAAGTGCTCTGAAATCCAGAGCAGAACTTCTGGTTGACTAAATACACCAACTGGATAAACATTCCAGGTTTGTCCTGATGAAAAATGCAGTTATTTTAAGTTGACAAAGTGAAACCTGAACCTTTTGTCACATAAAAGGATTCCCATATAGCAAAAAAGCTTCATACTTGGGGTGCAACACTTTTTGATTTCTGCAGAGTGAAGCTTCTTATTGTGTTTTGTGTGTGTGTGTGCGTGTGTGTGTGTGTGTGTGTGTGTGTGTGTGTGTGTGTGTGTGTGTGTGTGTGTGTGTGTGTGTGTGTGTGTGTGTGTGTGTGTAGCCAGGAGGTATGGCCAACAGCTGGTGTGTACTGACAAGATACTGTATGTACACACACACACACACACACACACACACACACACACGCACACACACACACACACACACACACACACACACTGTTGAACATGCAGAGTTATTTTATATAGAATGTGAAAAGCAATTACTGCCTGCCAGGACGCCTACAGGAGAGCGTGCATTGCAGCACATGTTCATTTGTCTGTGGACAATGAAAGCCCCTCACAGCAACAGACCAATGACACATCTTTCAAACTGCAGAGTGAAATAAGGTGTGCACAAAAGCCGCATTTGCTATTGGCGAGGCAAATCAAATTATGTAAGTTCAAGCTTACGTTGATGTGGAAATGAAGAAAAAATAGAGCGCATTAATGGAATAAAGAAACTGATGAGCGTGGAAATAATGGAAAGATCTTCCAAAACAGCAGTCTAAGTGAGATCTGTATCTGCTGCGACAGAAGGAGAACAGTGAGGCAGGGAGGAGGCTTCTTGATGTGCACAAGGCTTTTTCTTCCGCCACTGTGGTGCTGAGATTAGTCTCCATTTTATGACAAATTAAAATAAAAAGGAATCAATCAACCTTCAAGTTAAGCTAAAAAGGCAAACAGTGGATCGACATTGTTATTAACTTCAAAGTGACAAAGAATGCTGAAGCTGCTGTTCTCTATTAAATTAGTCCTTGTTTTTGGACTATTTTGATTGATGCTTTCACTCACAGATATTTCCAGAACCTTTCATGTGGGATTTATTAGTGAGAGGTTTATTTAAAACATTGGGGAGTGGCAGCCCGAGGATGCTTCATTTTAAAGCTGAGATAATGAAATCTAAACATTAAACAGTAGCCCAAAGAAACCTTTTCTTATTCTTGCTGACTGAAATTACATGTTGTGCAGCCAATCTGAGGTCAAAATGAGTATAAAAATGAACATTCCCGACAAAACAACTGATTCAGTGGATCCCCGCTGAGCATCAGAGAGACACAGGCTGGCTTCTGCTCTGACCTGTCTGCCTGCTGCTTCAGTTCTGAAGAGAAGAATCCTGACAGCTTCACAATCACATCTCCTCTCTTGCACATCAGCGCCTGGCCTTAATGTGGCCTGATGGCTGCAAAAGGCAGGTGATAGATAGAAGGAGGAGGCAGAGCAGAGATCTGTCATGCAAGAGCAGCCTGGATACCAAATCTACGAAAGACACTGAATTGTTTCTAGTTTTATCATTACAGAAACTAATACAACCTTCCAACTTTTTCAAGATTAGAACTTTAAGATCATCATGAACTTTTTCTAATTGTACAGACTGATAAGGTTAAAGCCCCAACACCAGCATCTCAGAATAATCCCAATCAATTCACTTTTCCTAAATAAAAAGAGATATCTTCCCAAATGTGTCCCTCTCTCTTCCATTTCTGGTCACCATCATGAACACCAGCAGAAGGTAGCACATCTCTGTGCTGTTTGGCAGGGGAGTGGGTCACAGTTGATTGTTATCTGTGCTAGCATATGCCTCAGCGTGTTCATCACATGCAACTCCTCAGGTTGTGCTGCTTGGAGGGGCAGGAAGAAAAATCACATTCACACAGTTACACACACACCCACTCATGACAAATTCCAGCTTAGCCCAAATGGAAACCTAGATGCTATGCTGTTTAAGTGAAGTGAGATGATGAAAAAAACCTGACTCTCCCTTCTTTACCAAGGAAGTCTCCAGCATGTCAAAGCAGGTGTCTGCAGACAGTGCGTGACTCCGTAAGCTAACAAGCATGCTGTTGTTTTTTGTCTCAACTTGAGCAAGCAGTGCTGACCTGATGCACTCGTCCCTTCTGTTATCAGTTCATTTCCAGAGCCTGTTTGCTGTGTCAACAGGACCTAACAAGTTACAGTATGTATGTGTGACCATGGTGGGACTCTGATGAACAAATCTTCCATTTGTTTTGTTCTAGCAGTTTCATCCTTGTTGCTCAGTGCAAAATTAGGACATGTCCCAAACCAGGGGGAAAAAAAACTTGCAGGGTCACTCTTGGAGGTTAAACAAACCGAAACATGCAAAACAATGCAGTGCAGACTCTCATACCTGCCTCTGAGCATTTTATAAAGAAAATGTGGGTCTTACCCAATAATGTAAGCCAGGACCCCCAGCTGGATCAGCCGACACACCACTCCCACCCTCCTGTTCCTCACCAGCACCTGGCGTGGGGTCTCGTACTCAAAGAAGAAGTCAGAGAGGGCATTGGTGATTTGGTTCTTCATGTTCTCTCTGCGGCTGACCCACAAACTGGAGGGTCTCACTGGTCACCCCACTTGCATATAAAAACACTCAAGAATCCCTTTCTTTCCCTCTCGGCCGTCTTTACCTTTTTCCTCACTAGTGGCGTGGGTCCACTTCCTTTTCTCAAAAGTAATGTCTGACACGCTTCATGAGAAGTCCTGAAGAGCAGGACTTCCTCCCTCCCACACTGCTCTCTCTCTCTCTCTCTCTCTCTCTCTCTCTCTCACTCACTTTCTGTCTCTCTCTCTCTCTCTCTCTCTCTCTCTCTCTCTCTCTCTCACTCACTTTCTGTCTCTCTCTCTCTCTCTGTGCAAGGTCTCCCTCTCTTCACATTTGTGCATCTTCCCATTATCCTTATTCCTGCATCTCCTGTCTTTTCATTGTATCTTGTAAGCACACTAAATTAGCAGAAACACATTTGTTGGAATTCAAGTCTGAATAGCTCAACAGCTGCCAGACAAGCACCGGACCTCCTCCTCTCGTTGTGCAATCAAACCTTATCATCTCCACTGACACTCTCTTCCTGCATGCTTAGCAGAGATAGAAAGCAACACAAACTCAACACAAACACATTGTTTCTATTCCACAGTTTTGCCTGTTTGCCTACACTCATGTCACCATATGTCAGACATTAAGCCTTCTTATGTTTTATCATCAGTTTGTGTGGGGGAACGCAGACAACACTTTCAACAATCCACTCTCTCTCCTTTCATATACTATGAGATGCTTTGCATTTTAATCTGTGAAGTGGCAAACACTCAGAAAAGTGAACTGCTTTATTCCAGTATAAATAAGCTGGATATTAGTTATTTTATATTTAAGGTTTCCCATCAGAACTATGTTTTGCTAACATGGTGCTCTCAGTGCTTTCTGATCACAAGAGATTAATAAATGGAACATCTTATTTTGGAATTATGATTAAAATCTATCAGTCTAAAATCTAGATCTATTTAAAGCCTATTCAATGAGACATTTGCATATATGTTCACTCTAAAATTGTTGTACCCGTAATTTGGTCGGATTGCAAGGATTTGGTAGGATTGTAAGGATTTTAGGATTGCAAAAAAGGACCATATGGCAATCTAAATAAAAACCTAAATGCTCTGATTGGAAGAATGTAATAAGCGTTCTGTGGCACAAATATAGAAACAAATTAGGGTCAAAAGTATTGTAGATGAATGTCTGAAATCATGAATGCATTTAAACAGGTGAATGTGTAAAAATATTTTGACCAATTGAATTCCAATAATTTGATCACCACTCAAAGGTAATATTTTAATTTTGTGGATTTTCATATATAGTTTGGTTGGATTGAATTTTTAGAGTAGTCAGATAATCTGTTAGAGTATGTAATATTGTAGGTTCTTAGGTATATTTGTATTCTATATAAGATTGTATAGTCTTAATCTGTTGAAACTTGTTAGCTAAATTCATAACATTCATTTTCTTTTTTCTTGACTAGAACACACTTTGGCTCGACAACTGTTGTTTTAGACATATGAATATGTATGAATGAATATGCAATATACACAGAAAATTTTCCTTGCTGCGGGATCAATGAAGGTTTAATCTATCTATCTATCTATCTATCTATCTATCTATCTATCTATCTATCTATCTATCTGTCTATCTATCTATCTATCTATCTATCTATCTATCTATCTATCTATCTATCTATCTATCTATCTATCTATCTATCTATCTATCTATCTATAATGATGACTTGACTTGATAAATGTTTGAATGTGTAAAAGTATCTGCACAAATAGATTTAATTTTAAAATCAAGGAATTCTGTGGGTATGCACAACATTTTGTAACAACATTTTAAAAGATTTGCACAGATATTTTCCAGTGTGAGTGAATAAAGAAGATTCAAAGGTGTGCAGTTACACATTTATCTGTTTGTGGGTGACAAAAGATCTCACAGAACTCACATGTGAAGCCCAAGTTCACCACTGTAAATGAAATCTACAAGTAGTTAAATACTTTTGTCCCGCATTTAATGCTTTCTCCTAATTAGTAGATGTGTTCTTTTTAAAGGTACATTTGGAAATAAACAGTTAAGAAACAAGAGTGACTTTATGTCTAGAAACACTAATGTTTACTAAATAGTCCTTTTTATTTATGTTGATTCAGAGTGTGCAAATTTGTCCACTATGGCCTAACAAAGAACAACAAAAAAATCATATACTGCCAGTTGTTAGCAGATAATAGAGTATATGTATTGGGCTTTGTGTTTGTTTGAAGATGCACATGGGAATTTGGACTCTAAAATAAAATGGTGAAATGTTAATGTAGTGCATTATGTACTAAACAGGACTGTCTAATAGGACATACTGAACATCTATAGTGGTGGAAAAAAGTTTTTGGGCACTCCATGCATTTGTGAAATATTGCAATAAGAATCAGTCTTTGGTCTTCAAGGGCAATTTATTTCAGTAGAGTCACAGCTAAAACACTAAACTAATCCTTAAAAAAGCCAATTACAGTTTTTCTCAGTTGCTTTGGTACATTTCTCGAATCATCCTCGACATTTGCAAAACAGTAAGTGCATTTCTCAAAACAATTTGTACAAATAGCAAAACACAATGGATTACCTGCAAAAGCCAGTCTCATGCTCAAAGTCCTTAGTTTATCTCTCAAAAGTAAATATCTGTGTCAATGAACATTGACACAGAATGACAAGTCTTTGTGTCATTGTGTATGGATAAGACAGGCAAATTGCTTAGTCATGATGTCATTATAACAGTGAACTCTGGAGGGATGTTCTGATGTAAACTATGGCTAAAGTTTTGATGACAATTATTATCACATTAGTGCATGTGGGAGACTGATTGCAAGAGACTGGACAAGATTCACACTTACGCTTTTACTGTTTGTATTGTAACTTGTTGACAGACCACTTTATTGCAATACAGAAAGGAAAACGGTGCTGCATAGCACAAAGAAAAAAACAAAAAATGAAAGTAGAAATGTGAACATAGGAGAATCTCCTTAGGGAAAGCTGTACATGCAGTGCTGTAGGAATTACAGTGCAGTCTTCCTACACCTCCTGACGTTCAGTCTGTTTTGCCACAAATTGTGATCCACATCACAAATCTCTTCTCTTGTGTCTTTGAGCGATTTCAGAAAATCCTAACCCTTCACACATTTCCCTTTGTTAGAGAAAGTCAAGATTCACCTGGGACCAATTTACCAATTTTTTTTTTCTGTTTTCCTTTCTGTATCGCAATGACATGGTCTGTCAACAAATTACAACAGTAAAAGCGTAAATGTGAATGTTGTCCAGTCTCTTGCAATCAATCTCCCACATACACTAAGGTGTAACTTACAATTTAAACTTTAGCCATAGTTTACATCAGAACATCCCTCCAGAGTACACTGTAATATAAGGCAACATGACCAAGCAATTTGATTGTCTTATCCATACGCAGTGACACAAGGACTTGTCATTCTGATGGCACTGATATGTTCATTGACACAGATATTTACTTTTGAGAGATGAACAAAGGATTTTGAGCAAGAGACTGGCTTTTGCAGGTAATCCATGGTGTTTTTCTATTTGTACTAACTGTTTTGAGAAATGCACTTACTGTTTTGCAAATGTCGAGGATGATTCGAGAAATGTACCAAAGCGACTGAGAAAAACTGTATTATCTAGTAGTCCTGCCATTAGCTGCAGTAGAGCTCTAATCCTGATTGGCATATTCCCCATGAGCCTTTCACACTGTTGAGGGCTAATATTGTCCCATTCTCCTTGAATTACTGCTTTTAATTCTTCTAAATTCATTGGTTTACGGTTTGAAACAGACTTTTTGATAATCCACCACAGATTTTTAGTGGGTCTCATATCTGGAGATTAAGGTGGAGAGCTGGATACTGTGCTCCTGCAGCCAAGTTCTACTGGGCCTGGATGTGTGGCTAGGGACATTATCTTGTTGAAACACTCAATATGGACCTCGACGGAACAGTGCATGCGTAGAAGGGAGCTGGTGGATTACGAGAATGGCACAATACTTGGCAGAGCTCAATGTGCCATCACAGACAGTGAGATGACCAACACCAGCAGCACTCAAACCATGATACTGTCCCCACCATGCTTGACAGTAGGTACTGTACATGCTGGAGATAATGCTTTGCCTGGCCTTCTGCATACCTCACATTAGCAGGAGGAAGATAAAGCTGGAAACTGGACTCATCTGACCACAGAATCTTCTTCCAATTCCCGGCTGTCAGTCCTTGTGTACTTGAGCCAAATGACACCAGGCTAGCATCTGTCTCTCACTGATCACGGGCTTCTTGACAGCCTTGTAGGACCTTAAACTATGATGTAAAAGTTGATTACGTACAGTGCGGTTTGAACACTGGACGCCAATTTGGTTTGACCACTGCTGCTGAAGCTCCTGTGATGTCATTCAGTGCTTTTCCCTACACATGTGCATCTGGTTGTGTTCATTTCTTGATTAAGAAACCCTTGACGCCCAGATCTTGGTTTGTCTTCAAGCTTTTGTTTCGTCTGCATTTCTGCAGAGTGTATCCAACTGCTGAAGGACTGCATCTGTACTTCCTGGCTATCTGGCGGTAGCTGTACCCTTCCTGGCTGAGAATCTGTATCTTCAAGCGTGCTTCCTGTGTTAGGTTCCTTGTATTAGCCATTTTTGTCTCTGAAGAACTTTCAAATGTTCTGGCTTTATACAGACATGAAGTACAGCAACAAAAATTGGGTCTTTTAATAAAACACATGACCTTCATTAGTGGATCACTGGTACCAAAATGACCCAATACTCCAAATTTCTTATGTATTTTTATGGTACCAATCAATAAGATTTACAGTTTTTCTCAGTTGCTTTGGTACATGTCTCAGATCAGAATTGAAATTCTCAAAACTACTTGTTCAATCTTCACATCATTATGTCACTTGTGCACATCAAAAAATTCAATTCAATTTTTTAAATTTTATTTATATAGCGCCAATTACAGGTCAAATTGTCTCAAGACGCTTTACAGAACCCATATGCCTGAACCCCCAAAGCAAGCCCTACGGTGACAGTGGCAAGAAAAATACCCTTTTAACAGGGAAAAAAAAGCCTTGAGCAGAACCCAGCTCTTTATGTGGGGGGACCCATCTGCCTGCTGGCCGGGCGGGTTGAGAGGGACAGAAGAGGTAGAGAGGTAGAGAGGGGGAGGGATGGGAGAAGAGGGGGGTGGGGAACAAGGAACATATAACACACATCTGGATACATGTATGATAAGCTAGATGATACATACAAAGTACAAGCTAACATTGAAATTGATTCATAGTTCACTGTTATGGTGTACGGCTCTAGCATTAAATATACTACATATATAGCTGGTAGTAAAATTCAAGCAGTGTGTAGATTAGCATATCAAGTGTAGGGAGAGTGATGCAGAGTAGATTGGTGGAAATGGGCAGCTGGAAGCAGTGGGCTGGAGGAAAGTCAGCAGCAGCATCCCACGGTGGACATGGTGGAGACGAGGCCAGTTGGTGGGACAGCATCCGCAGATCTGAAATATATTAAATATAAAGGTAGACAGAGAAGGGCTCAGTGCATCCAGAGAGGTCCCCCAGCAGCCTAGGCCTATAGCAGTGTAACTAGGGGCAGAAGTAAGGGACGTCGAAAGGGAAAGTCAGTTGTGCAAATGAAGACTCCAGCTGACCCCCTGAGGATCACCCAAGTCAGCCCTAACTATAAGATTTGTCAAAAAGGAAGGTTTTAAGCCTGGTCTTAAAAGTAGAGACGGTGTCTGCCTCCCAAACCCAAACTGGGAGCTGGTTCCACAGGAGAAGCACCTGATAACTAATAAAAAGCAGTTTCTCATTTTTTTGAACAAGTTGCAAATGCATTGGTACATCTATGCAAATGATTGTGTACAATTCTCTGCTGTTTCCTACATTATCAACTGCTTATGTCATGTTGATCAAAATGTATTATAGTTTTTCTCAGACGCTTTGGTATATTTTTCGAATCATCCTCGACATTTGCAAAACAGTAAGTGCATTTCTTAAAACAGTTCGTACAAATAGCAAAACACCATGGATTACCTGCAAAAGCCAGTCTCTTGCTCAAAATCCTTACTATCTCTCAAAAGTAAATATCTGTGTCAATGAACATGTCAGTGCCATCAGAATGACAAGTCCTTGTGTCATTGTGTATGGATAAGACAATCAAATTGCTTGGTCATGTTGCCTTATATTACATTGTACTCTGGAGGGATGTTCTGATGTAAACTATGGCTAAAGTTTTGATGACAATTATTGTAAATTGTAAGGTACACCTTAGTGTATGTGGGAGATTGATTGCAAGAGACTGGACAAGATTCACATTTACACTTTTACTGTTGTAAGTTGTTGACAGACCACGTCATTGTGATACAGAAAGGAAAACAGTGCTGCATAGCACAAAGAAAAAAAACAAAAAAACTAAAGTAGAAATGTGAACATAGGACAATCTCCTCAGGGAAAACTGTGCAAGCAGTGCTGTAGGAATTACAGTACAGTCTTCCTACACCTCCTGATGTTTCTGTCTGTTGGGCCACAAATTCTCATCCACATCATGGTTTCTTCTCTTGTGTCTTTGAGCAATTTCAGAAAATCCTAACCCTTCATACATTTCCTTTCTTAGAGAAATTAAAGATTCACCTGGGAGCAATTTATCACTTCAGGACCGATTTAGAAAAAAAGTCTAATGGAAATGTATAGAAATATTCTTGACATATTATGACAACTTGTTCAACCTTTTTGCATGTAAAGACTTATGCAATGAACTAATGCCTAAATGTTGTAGGGGGTGAGACTATTCAACAGAGACCCGTTATAATAAATTTTGATTAACATGACATAGGCAATTGATAATGTAGGAAATAGCAGAGAACCATACATAATCATTTGCATGGATGTACCAAAGTATTTGCAACTTGTTCAAAGAAATGAGAAACTGCTTTTTTGATGTGCACTAAGTGGCATAATGACGTGAAGATTGAACAAGTAGTTTTGAGAATTTCAATCCTCATCTGAGAAATGTACCAAAGCGACTGAGAAAAACTGTAATTTGATGACGCAATGGTTTATTTATCTTCTGTTCAGTTTTGAACACATTCTCTGTTATTTGTTGGTTTTGATACCAGCAATGTTGTGAACTGACATATTGAAACTTCTTGAAATTCCATTTTATTAGTTTTTCTTGTAAACAATAAACAAAAAATACATCATTTGTATTTGTTTGTGTCTGTCTTATGCAGTCACACCTTTTGAAACACAAAAAAAGATTTTTCCACAAATATTTCATGATAATATTTGAGATTGAGATTGAGATTGAGATTGAGATTTTTTCCACCACTGTATATTGCTTTCTCAATAATATTCCACTGGAGTTGGCAGGAGGTGGAGTCCAGAGACCGGAATAGACATTATGCTCTTGTCTTTTAGGCAAGAAAAGCACTATTAATTTTAGTGAGAGAAGACAGCTTTTATGTATTAAACCAGATCATATACCATTCCTAACCTCTAAATCAATCTTTGGTCTTTGATTGAACTTCTAATACCTCATTTCTGTGTATCAAAATTACATAATTACAAGTTTTTCCCATCTTGCTTTAAAATGGCTTAGATGTAGCCCTACACTGTTGTGTATTCAAGAATGTGCAGGTCTGTGAAGTGTCTTTACGTCCACCTTTTAACACTCGCTTCAGTCTGAGCACACCATCTCACCCATGACTCTGCCCAAACACTGTACAACTACTCTGAGCTGCACAATTTCCACTTGTAATATTGGAGTAACTCAGCTTTACGTGTTTAAACCAGAAATGGATTCTGATGAAAAATGATTACCAAGAAAGCCTCACCCTGCAAGTTGTGAGAACTTGTTCTTCAGCTTTGTTACATGTGAAATTCTGAAAGTCTGAATCAGTGTTTTTCAGACTATCATCAGTACACTGCAGTTTTAAGTTGGAGCTTCAGTCATGGTGTTGACTATTTCGTTTGCTAAAAATGATGTCTTCCAACATAGGAAAAACAACATATGGACATGTTAACAAGGTAAAAATCCTGATTTTAACTTGAGAATGTCTTTGACCATGCACTGAGTGCCAAAACATAGCAATAAAAACATTTAATAATGCTGTAGTCACAGATGTTATGTTACGTATGAATGTCCTGCCAATATTTCTTCATTATGTCAAAAGATAATGTGGTCTGGTGACCATTACACTTTCTTGACAGTACAGAATTTGTTGTTGCAGTTTAGTTCTATAAAAGCATAAATTCTAGGAACAGTCCAGTACAGTTGAGGCAGTTGGGAATGTCAATGGTCAGTAATTAAACAGGACAAAGTAAAATTTTGACCTGATGATGGTTTCTACATTAAAAGTTAAAAGATCACCAAAGTCTATAGGATTCACAGATTCATCCTCTCAGGGCCATGAATGTCTGAACAAACTTTAATTAAAATCCATCAAACAGTTGCTCAGATGTCTCAGTCTGGACCAAATTGGTGGTAAGACCTGAATGCTCATTCCCATCAGAAAGTTGTATTTATGACAGACAAGAGTGATCAACTTTTTGTTTTTAAACCTTAAAAGCGAACATCATATTCACATGCAGAGTAGCATTTGCAGAGCTTCCAGTGTAAGTTGAGTCACTGGTCGATGGCATAGTCGATACTGACAGTGTATGGGATGGCAGTAATGACATAAATAAGATGTAGATCATCTTAATTCACTTGCAGGTTGTCTAAGCAGGGATGTATTAAAGTGACTGGTCATCTATGGATGCCACTGATTCTGTATCAGCAAGGATGTCTAATCTGTGAAACCCAAAGGTTACTGAGGCTATTGAGAAGTGGGACATCTGTTCACCTACACAGAAGGAAAGGAACATCAGATAATTACAAACTGCATGTCCACTGTTTCTACTGCATGTGAGTGATGAGCCAAAAAGAATTTGTTGCACAATCTCTCGTGTGTTGCTTCACGAAGCATTCTTAACCAAGAGCAAGTTGGTGCTTGAACTGTTCCTTTAAATTCCACTAAGGCATTGCAAAAAGCCTTTCAAAATGAAAGCGCATTTTAAAAGTCACACCACATTGGTATGTCAGGGTGTGTTGACATACATTCATACTGAGCTGTTTGAGGGCCTTTTCCTTCCCTTCTCTGGATGTAAATGTTGTTGCTTAAATAAGACTGTTGACACAATGACCAGGGGCAGCAGAGGTGATAGTAACGGTTCTAATTAGATTGGAAATAGAAAGGAAGCTATTGAAGTTGGAAGGGTCGGCACCAGCTTTTTTCAAAAAAATAAATAAATAAAACTGGGGGAATAGTAGCAGTTTTGAAGGATGTATGGACAGTTCCGGGGTGAGTGATGAGTGGATGATGGCAGAAATGAGGGGGACCACAGAAGGGAGGCAGGCTTTAATCAGTTGTGTGGGGAAGGGGTCCAGGTGGATGGATTGGATTTCTGGATGAGCTCTGTGATCAGCCAATAACACGTAATGCAATAAATATTGTGTATTTCCCTTTCATTTACTCATATTCATAGTTAAAAGAAAAACTGATGTCATGTAGCTTTTCCTTCTAATAATTGAATTATGTAATTTGACATGAATTTGTCACATTAAACAATAAATGGATTATCAGGGGCCAGTGATTGGTTTTGCTCTGACAACAAAACAAAATGCCAAATTTCTGAAAATTATAGTAAATATGAAAATCGCTTTCGTGTAAGTAAGTTATGTATTTCACTAGTGAACAGTTTTGGACATTAGTGGTGACATTTCATCTGTTAGTTGGTTCTCCTCTTTTGAATTGCTCAGCATTTATTGTTAGCCAAAACATAATAAACAAAAAAAGCACTCAGAGAGTGCAGTACTCCACCAAGGCTGCTCAGTCTTTGTATTATGTCTGACATGAAATCTTTAATAAAAAATGACCTTGCGCTGAGCACAGGCATGTGCTATGCATGTGTACGTTACGTACAGATACCAAATTGCATGACCTAAATATGTAGCGGGCGACGGGAATTGATGGGACTCGGAATAACCCTCACAATTTAATCAATTGTTCCTCATATCATTTCCGATGGATATATTCCTTGTCATTTCTGAAAATTTCATCCAAATCTGTTAGTCTGTTTTTGAGTAATGTTGCACACAGAAAGACAGATTCACAGACGGACAGACAAACATACGCCAATTGTCACATACCTCTGCTGCGTTCCTTGGTGGAGTAATATTTCTAATTACATATCAGTGCAGAGAATTCTGCTAAATAATTTAAACTGGCTGCACAACTTTCATCTGTATAACCGTTATTTATCACATCAGGTCTCATGCACAAATGTAAGAAAATGTACAGTAAATCTACAGGTGTCATTTTATGACAGTGGTCTAAAGGGGAAAATAGTTTGTGGGCTGCAGAAAATTTTTTGTTGCAATACTGTAACAAATTAACAGAAAAGCTGAGTTGTAGCTCTTCTAATGGACTTTTGTCATGTGTCTGTTACAATTTCTGTGAGGCTCAAGCGCAGGAAAGAGATGAGACAGTCAGGAACAGCTTAAACAGTTTATTTACAGAGAATGGATTACAGGAACGGGCTGCACAGTGGTGTAGTGGTTAGCACTTTCGCCTTGCAGCGAGAAGATCCCTGGTTTGCGTCCCGGCTTTCCCGGGATCTTTCTGCATGGAGTTTGCATGTTCTCCCTGTGCATGCGTGGGTTTTCTCCGGGTACTCCGGCTTCCTCCCACAGTCCAAAAATATGCTGAGGTTAATTGATCATTCTAAATTGCCCGTAGGTGTGAATGTGAGAGTGATTGTTTGTCTCTGTATGTGGCCCTGTGACAGACTGGCGACCTGTCTAGGGTGTCCCCTGCCTTCACCTGAGTCAGCTGGGATAGGCTCCAGCACCCCCCCCCCGCGACCCTAGTGAGGATTAAACAGTGTATAGATGATGGATGGATTACAGGAACAGAACTAGGATTCAACCGAAAGTGGTAGACTAAGGAACTAACTAATAGTTCAACTAAACATTGCCTCAAGAGGCAGGCAGACTAAACAAGGAATATGTAGAAATTAAGAAAATTACCCCACAACAGGTAACATCTAGGCAGGGATGCAGAAACAGATTCAGAGATTCGAAGTACCAAGAACTAGAACTAACTAGATAAGCCTAGGATACGCAACACAGAATGAATTACTACACCCATCAAAACACAGAACGTCAAACCAGAATACTACTAATTATACGAACCTGAATAAGAGCTATGAACAGGGCTGGTGTACAACAAACAACACAAAAGAGTGACTACACTCATCAAAATACAGAACACCAAACCTGAATACTTACTAACCTGAATAAGGGTTATGAACAGTGCTGGTGTACAACGAACAACACTGGGTTCAGAAGTTGAGCAATGGCGGTTCAGGATGAGCTGTGAGGTCCGAGTGGCCAAGAACAGATTGCACTGAAAGCAACAACAGCTGGAAAGACTGAGTCAACAACTGACTGGTTCATTCAACGATCCAGCATCAAGTGGTGAGAGGCGTCTGGTTATATTGCAGTGGAGATGAATTCTGATTGGCTTGGTCCACCTGCTAGCGCTTCTGCTGATTATTGATTGCCGATCAGAATCACCTGCCATCACAGCCTCCATACCAGGCACACCTAAAAAGGAAGCAGAAGGAAGGAGAAGGAGGAGCCCTATCCAGAGCCTGCAGAGGCAGGCCTGACAGTGTCATAACAAAAAACACACACAAAGCTAATTTCATTGAAGTTTCTATGTGCAATTTCTTAGAACCACTGGATGTTGCTAGAGCATCGACATCCCAGAACATAAGTCCATACCTGCCTTCATGTTTCATTTACAACCAGAGAGGTTCAGTAAAGAGAGCCAACAGAAATAATCCAGCCATGCCCATTATGCCACACTAGGACAGTAAATCTTACATTCAGATAGTTGTTTGCTGCTATATCAGTGCTAGGCTTGTGTTCAAAATCTTGCATATTGCACCTTTAATGATGGTTCAGGTCCACCTCAGTTCAGAGCCAGCATGCACAGTAGCAGCACGTTGGATTTAACTCACTTCAATTTAATGCAGTTGTTGATATGATTCATTATAGCTTTTCCTGCTGTGTTCTCTGTCTAGCGGTGACTGAGACATTACATGAGCTACATCTGTCTTCCTCAGGCAGTCTCAGAATGCAAATTCTGGCACTATTTATTCACAATATTTAAAGGAATGAAGTGTTAGCTTCAGGGTGGACACAGAGCAATATCTAAAAATACACACAAAAAGATAACCTAGCCAAAATTAACAAAAAAATACAACAGTTTACCTTCCTATCCATTTCAACAACAACAAAAATGGCTGTCTAACTCTACAAAATCCTCACAAATCTACAGAAAACGAGGACGCATGCAAGTGTGACCATTTGGAAGGTGAGGCAGAAGGACTGATGTCTGGCGTCCAGGTGGTGCCATCTTGGCTCCTATGTTCTATCATCATTGGTCCGGAGCCAATCACCTGCAGGCCATCAGCTGGTTCACCAATCACAGGATGGCACTGGCACACTCTACTTTGCATCTCATACGTGGCATTCAGCCGCTGCTTCATATGTGGAGATAACATGAAATGAACATAACAGAATCCGACAGCAGTAGTAACATACAGTGACAACATGCCTGATGTGACAAATGTCCACACAGCCAAGCTTTTGGCGGATGATAAGCATCACCCATGGCTAAACCACAGAGCTGTGAGTGGACAGTTGGCTGTGTCATTTTCTCACTGATCAATCATCTCAAAGTAGAAAAAGCTCCACTTTAACTCCCAATAAAAAATAATGATAGTGCCTTCATGCAACCAGCTCTGGTCTATGATGTTCCCAACTGGACATTTCTGAAACACAATATATTCTTTGACAATGCCTTGAAGATTTAGACTGCACAGATGTCATTATGACATACACTATATTGCCAAAAGTATTCGTTCACCCATCCTAATAATCAGAATCAGGTGTTCCAATCACTTCCATGGCCACAGGTGTATAAAATCAAGCACCTAGGCATGCCGACTGCTTTTACAAACATTTGTGAAAGAATGGCTCGCTCTCAGGAGCTCAGTGAATTCCAGCGTGGAACTGTGATAGGATGCCACCTGTGCAACAAATCCAGTCGTGACATTTCCTCACTCCGAAATATTCCACAGTCAACTGTCAGCCTTCAGATTAGCTGAAGAACAGTGCTTCAGCAGAGAGCTTCATGGAATGAATTTCCATGGCCGAGCAGCTGCATCCAAGCCATATATCACCAAGTGCAATGCAACACGTCGGATGCAGTGGTGTAAAGCACGCCGCCACTGGACTCTAGAGCAGTGGAGACGCCTTCTCTGGAGTGACAAATCACGCTTCTCCATCTGGCAATCTGATGGACACGTCTGGGTTTAGCGGTTGCCAGGAGAACGATACTTGTCGGACTGCATTGGGCCAAGTGTAAAGTTTGGTGGAGGTGGGATTATGGTGTGGGGTTGTTTTTCAGGAGCTGGGCTTGGCCTCTTAGTTCCAGTGAAAGGAACTCTGAATGCTTCAGCATACCAAGACATTTTGGACAATTCCACGCTCCCAACTTTGTAGGAACAGTTTGGAGCTGGCCCCTTCCTCTTCCAATGTGACTGTGCACCAGTACACAAAGCAAGGTCCATAAAGACATGGATGACAGAGTCTGGTGTGGATGAACTTGACTGGCCTGCACAGAGTCCTGACCTCAACCCGATAGAACACCTTTGTGGGATGAATCAGAGCGGAGACTGAGAGCCAGGCCTTCTCGTCCAACATCAGTGTGTGACCTCACAAATGCACTTCTGGAAGAATGGTCAAAAATTCCCATAAACACACTCCTAAGCCTTGTGGACAGCCTTCTCAGAAGAGTTGAAGCAGTTATAGCTGCAAAGGGTGGACCAATGTCATATTGAACCCTATGGATTAGGAATGGGATGTCACTTACGTTCATATGCGAGTCAAGGCAGGTGAGTGAATACTTTTGGCAATATAGTGTATGTTACACACAAAATGTATCCATTAAAGACAAAATACATACCATGATGTGTGTTGTATCTTGCTTTAGTTTCTTGTTTGGCTTGTTTTTATTCAGGTCTTTTAAGTTTACCATAGAAAGTGATGCAAATATATATATATATATATATTTTACCTTGTTTAGATGTGCATGTGGTGTTTTTTACATGCTGGAAGACACATCATGAGTGAAATAAGCAGTCAATGCCATGACTGAGCATTTCCACATTGAAACTTGCAGCATACTGATGACAGTCTTAAAAACAAGGATTCAGATTTCCAGGGTTTCATATGTATCAAATCTCAGGAACCAATCTTGTCAACTTCCAGGGTGGAACTTTCTGTATCATTCTTCTTCTTCAGAATTGTGTTATTGTTCGAGCACGTATGTCTGTATTATTCCAGTATTCCAACCTGGTATTGTGTAGTGTAAAGTAGTTTTAAAAGATTAGAGCAGAGTTTTAGGTGAGCTGAGGTCCTCGTCTTGCAGTGAGTAAGGAGGGATTTGTGGAGAGAGAGGCAAGGACTTCAAATATCTGCACATTCTACAAGAAGCAATGGTGACAAGTTGCTTATTAATCATTTTAAAGCAGGAAGGGATTATTTTAAGGAAAAAAAGGTCTCAATATGTAACTTTAATACACAGACATGACTGTTAAATCAACAACTGCGAGAGACTTTAACACAAGCCAAAAACCAAGCTAGTTATCATGTTGCAATTGAAATGTAAGACTGGAACACAATCCACAATGACAAACCATTGGCCCTTCTACATTGTTAAAATCATGGATGTCGGGTACATCTCTACTCTATGTCAGAATGTACCAGACAGTACTGTTAAAAACGTTTTTAGGGACATATTAATGCATCATTCAAATAACAGCACAGGGAGTATTGGGGGAAACACAGAACAAACAAACTGAGGGACAAAGAGAAAACAAATGCAATACTCCAGACCAACTTAAATCATCTAGCAATGTGCTTGACAGAAACATTACAATACTAAACGATAGAAGATCAGTTAAAAGAAACTAACCTAAAAGGTTTTATAGTGGAATTAAAATTACACTATAAAATTAAAATTAATCAAAGTCTCAAATGTCCCCACAGTGTGTTTTTCAGCTCAAATTACTGAAAATATGGATTCCAGCCCAGTTCTAAATGGGCTGTTTGGCTCTGAAACCAATGAATTTCTGCTGTTCCTGCCTCCTTCAGGGAGAACACACTGTCTGACCTGTAAAGCTAGGAAGCTTACTAGATGTCTGGGAGCTTTAGGAATGGCAGAGGTACTGGTCTTTGTATTTTAACAGCCTTAATTTTACACCCCCTAGTTAATAACAACCACAAAACACAACAAAAATGGATTTTGTCATATCAGACCGTTAACAAAAACACATGCACAAGTCATTTTTTTCAGTGAAAAACATAACAGGTGAAAGAGTTAAAAATGTATTTTATTAATTATTATTGTCAATATATATTTGTTGTTGTTATGTTGAGTATTTGTGAGTTTTATCTCAATGAGTTACTTGTATTTGCCATTGTGTTATTGATTTTTGTCTGTGGGAATTGCCTTTCTGCACTCTGCCTTGTCTGTACCTCCCGGGGTAGCTTCACCCGTATACCCTCCGTTGCATTGCTGAGGGAGCAGAGCGCATAATGAAAGGTGACCACAAGGAGATTAATGTGTTTTAATCTCTTCTGCCGGACAACATTCAGTTGAGTTGTCTTTCTTGACGCTCCAGCCACACTCACACGCCCGTTACACATGCATAACGTAATATCAAAATTGATTAAATTAAATTAAATTAAATTGAATACATCTTAAGACGTGAAGACGGGCCACTGTAACGTCCGGAATCTGGTATAAAAAAAAAAAAAAAAAAAAGTTGTATATGACGTCAAACGTCTGCGCCGAACATGACCACGTGGGGACGTTTTTGCAGAGGTAGCAAAACATCCGCAGTGACGCTCGCCTGTCCGTCAGTGAGCATGGAAAAACTTTCTTTTCTTTCTTTTTGACAGTAAACAATCGCAAGAAAAAGCCGCAGAGCTTTCGCTATCTCGATCCCTTCTTTTAGACCATGCCCCACGACCCGGAGCCTCCTCCGGCTAAAAAATTCAAGCCGGGCTCAGTGTTTTTCCGCCTCGATAAGAATAAACCTGGAATGCTGCTGCCAAGGAAGGGAAATGTAACCACTCCTATAGACGTCCAGAGAAAACAGCTGCCAATCTACCAGGCCAAACCTCAGCTGCTGAACCAACTGAGACAGCTTCACAATGCTATTCTGATAGGTAAAGAGCTGCAGCTACAGTTAGCTCACACTGCCACATCATTAGCTAATTATTTAAAGGGAAACTCTACTCTGAAATCCACATTTCTGTAGAGTTTTAATTTATAGTTCTGTTTTGAATGACTCCAACATTAGGCTCAAAATATTTTACTAGTGTGTTACTCATAAGTGAACAGTTTGTTCAGAAAATGGCATTTGTAGTCTTCTGACTCACAGTGTAACACTTAATGCCTAACTTCTCTGTCATGCATCAGGGGAGACCGGTTCTGGGAAGACCACTCAGATCCCGCAGTATCTGTATGAAGCTGGTATTGGACGACCGGGTGTGATTGCCATCACTCAGCCCCGTCGAGTTGCTGCTGTCTCACTGGCAGGAAGAGTGGCAGAGGAGAAGAGGACTCAACTGGGAAAACTGGTATTGACAGTTGATTGATTTCTCAGGTCTACATAGTGTAGTCTTTAAAGGTCTCATATAGTGCCCCTTCTGTCAGCAACTCTAAATACTGCAAAAATGGTTCACTACACTGGGATTGTATACCTTCTGGTTTTAGTCCTGTTATGAATGAGCTGTTTCATTGTCTAGAGCTCTAACAACCAGTGAGCTGCTGCGGTCTATGTGCCTATCCAGAAGAAATTTTTCTGTGCGTCCGTGATTAACGCCACAGAGAAAAATGATTGGGTGGACAAGGACAGTTGACATAGACATTAATGAGTGTGACACCATGACTTCCCATTGCTTTTAACTTTCTCTGTGAGTGATGATTTTACTTCAAAATATTGCTGAATTTAAGTCATGCGTTGGTGAGTTTGTCAGACAACATTGCGGCTGTATAGTCAGTAGTTTAGGAGAGAAATACCAGATGTAAATACTGGCTGAGTTGAGGATACACTGAAGCACAGCGTGTGACATAAAGACACAGATACCCACACAGTCCTTGTTTACAGGTCTTAAAGTTTCCACCATCTCTGAAAGGTCATCAGCTTTACAATTTCCACAGAGCTCTGATGTGCGGGCAAAAGATCAAAACTAATTGTAAGGTTAACCAGATAAGCTGCACAACATCCTAACGCTAAAATTTTTCTATTACTATGGTGACATTGCCATAAAATATATATATATATGGATCTCGACTTGCACCTATGTTGAGAGTGCATGAAGACTTATGTGTTCTCTGTTGCAGCCTCATGACTGATACATTTTGAAATCAGCAGACGCAGCTCTAGAAAGTAAATAAACTTGCTGAGTTATGAGGCAGTGGGCAGTGAGAGGACAATTATACCAAATCTGAACTCAGTGACTGTTGGTGGTGATATGCAGCATCTAGGTCAAATTATTACTGACTTTTAAAGCTAAGAGGCTTTCTTAGTTGTGAGGGGCTTGAGGAGTGGCTTAAGTGAATGTCTACACATCTTAACAACTTTTAGTTTACATCTCAAAATTTATGATAACCAGAAAACAATAAAAAAGAATTTTCACCACATGGGACTTTTACAACATAGGTAACATAACACTCAAATTCATGTGACATGTCACATCCTGTAATGTTTTGTAGTAAATGAAATTTGTTTTTAGGTTGGTTACACGGTGCGTTTTGAGGATGTCACATCCTCTGAGACGAAGTTGAAGTTCATGACAGATGGCATGCTCCTGCGGGAGGCCATCGGAGACCCCTTGCTGTTGCGCTACTCTGTTGTGGTCCTGGATGAAGCTCACGAGCGCACCGTGCACACGGATGTGCTGTTCGGTGTGGTTAAGACCGCTCAGCGCAGGCGCAGAGAGCTTAACAAGATTCCTCTCAAGGTAGGTGGACAGTTCTGTCTTGTTTTCTTTTATAGTTGTAGATTGTCATTAATGTAGGTCATGGTAATCCTAAGTGCTTCAACATAAGGCAACCAGATTTCTTTTCTGATTCTTTAAGATGTTTCCCCTCTCATCCAAGAGGCCTTCTTAGTTCTAACCTACTGTTGAAGAGTGGTAGATATTTAATTTCACCCCCAAATCACATGGCTCATAGCTCGTTACCAAATGAGTGCACAGACCTGCTATATACAGTATATAGGGGAGACAAAACCTTCTTCACATGAGCATGATACAACACTGGAAAGCTCCACCTGCATCTTAAGCATAAGGAACACTCATTTAAAGACAGTAGTGTTCACACTGTGGACAGAGGAGACAGATGGTTTTTAAAAGGGGAGTGAAGGAAGCTGTCTATGTTAAACTGGAACAGCCAATGTCTAAACAAAGGAGGAAGTCTAGTTCAGTTTTCTTTTACTGAAGTGTTTAGGATTTTATCGTTATCACAGGGCAAAACAACTCACTGCATTTGCTCTGAATTTATTCCTATGCCATAATTTTCTCTTTAAACATCTAAAACTCAGCTTCTTTCTTTTGTCTGAACTGCACAGGTCATAGTGATGTCAGCCACGATGGATGTGGATTTGTTCTCAGAGTACTTCAACAAGTCACCTGTATTGTACCTAGAGGGGAGGCAGCATCCTATTCAGATCTACTACACTAAGCATCCCCAGTCGGACTATCTGCAAGCTGCGCTCATTTCTGTCTTCCAGATCCATCAGGTAGTCCTCAATAATCCGCTGTATATCCAGTTTAAAGCAGATCAGGTCACCATTATTTATATAGAACTTACCTAACAAAAGACGTCGAGCCAAAGTAGTCCTTTGCAGATGTTCTCACAGACAGCGGACAACACTGCTGTTATACTGCTTTATAGTCTGCTGAGAAGAGTGTTCAGCACAGGTCATATTTACATAACCACCTATCTATCTATCTATCGATCTAGCTATCTGTCTAGCTATCTACCTAGCTACTAAAGATGTCTGAGCTAGCTAAAAAACAAACTTTAGACGTTAGTATTGTACATGGTAAGACCAACAAATCCAGCAATTTCCCATGAGCAAACACATCGACAACAGTGAAGTGGAAAACCTTCCTTTTAATAGGTGACACCTCCAGCAGAACCAGGCTTTTGGAGGGCAGACCTCTCTCTTGCCCAGTCAGGGTGAGGGTAAAGGGGAGAGAGAACAGGGTAGCAGAGAGAAACGCAACAAACAAGAGCGCATAAACACTGAAAAGGTTGGTGAAACCAGTAACTGTCAGAAATATATTCATTCAGAGAGCTCCAAGGACAAAGAGGATGAAGTACAAACTACAGGAAAAGACACAAAGTTAGTAACATTCAGTAGTGGCACCTAAGTGCAAGCCAAGTGCAAATCAAAGACAAACACACACTAGAGTCCTTTTATTTCAGCGTTATGAGGAACACAGGACTGTGAGTAAACATTCTGGGTGCATGTTTGTGCACTGTGATGATTCTTTCTGACACTCGGTCTTGCTGCTTGCGTGCAGGAGGCACCTCCGTCCCATGACATCTTAGTCTTCATGACAGGCCAGGAGGAGATCGAGGCCCTGGCGAGGACATGCCGGGACATCGCCAAGCATCTGCCGGATGGCTGTAGTCCCATGGTAGTTATCCCTTTGTATGCCTCGCTGCCCCCAGCACAGCAGCTCAGAGTCTTTCAGCCAGCTCCTAAGGTAAGTGCAACAGTAAACACATGGGAGATCAGCAAAGTAGTGCAGACAACAGGACAGGATGTCTCTATGTGCACGGATGTTCTCAACAGTGTTTTCAGTTTTAGACATTTGATATTATTGTATACATCTTGCAAAATGTTTGTCCTGTGTAACTTTTTTCAGGGCTGCAGGAAGGTCATTCTATCAACTAACATTGCTGAGACGTCAGTAACAATCTCTGGGATCAAATACGTTATCGACACGGGGATGGTGAAGGCCAAACGTTTCAATCCTGGTGAGATGATCCAGTCTTCATACACACAAATCCCATATCGGCAGGTGGAAAGTAGCTAAGTTCTTGTATTTTACATAAATAATTCCATGTGATGACACATTATTGTTCAACTGTACTACATTTCAGAGGGAAATTTTGGGTTTTCGCTCTTTAGCTTACGACCATCGAGACCACTTGCTCAGACAAAAAAAAAAGTTATGATGGAGTTATAAAACACAACACCAACCTTGTTTTTTTCTTTTCCTCTTTTATCCTTTGACCCTTCACAAAACATTGGGGTCCTTTCTCCTACTATAAATGTCTGAGTTGTTGGCAGTTCCACCAAAAAGGTTTCCCCCTCTAAACTTCTCATAGGGGTTCATGCAAAGAACTTTTTGAGGTCAAATTGTTCAATTTTTCACCGTAAAACTAAAGAACAGTCGCAAAAATTGAAGTAGATTTCTGAAATAGAACTTCTTAGATTTATCTTGTGACCTTTGGAAGAGCTAAACTCCTAGGTTGGGAACTACTGGCCTTAACTAACTTACTGTATGTAATACTTCTATTTTATTAAAGTAGTATTTAAAAAGCAGGGCTACCTTGTAATTCGTATTTTTACTTTGCTGGCTAGGGATTTTATTTAACTAAAATATCTCAGTACTTCTTCACTGACTGTAGGCGGCATATTAAAGTGATACAGATTACTGCCGTTCTGTAAACAATTAAGCTATTTACATTCATGCAGTTATCTTCTAGTTATTTTATCTGTCTCTTGACTCATGTTTAATTTGATTATTAATCCCACAGTGGGGACATCTGCAAAAAGTCCCACTGGGAGTTGAACCCAAGATCTCCTGTGTACTAGACAGGTGCTTTAGCCAACTAAGCCATAGCCTTGAGGCAGAAAAGTAACTACAAACCATAAAATATGAAAATGGCACAAAATGTCAATTATATGTCATTTGTTTGATTGTGTATATTATGTAACTTTTGCTGTAGGTCCTGTTTCAAGGAGGATTAAATGTTTGCTTGTTCAGATATATTGTGAAAGGCAACAATTTCCAACTTAATTTTTCCATGACTGTACACAGTGTTTTTGTTGTAAGATGTTCTCATTGTATTCTTGTTGTGTCACTCTCAGACAGTGGTCTGGAGGTGCTGGCAGTGCAGCGGGTTTCTAAAGCACAGGCGTGGCAGCGAGCAGGCCGAGCTGGAAGGGAGGACTCGGGCTCCTGCTATCGTCTCTACACTGAGCAGGAATTTGACAACCTCATCCCCATGACTGTACCTGAGATCCAGAGGTAGGACTTCACACAAATACCTGATGCAGGAGCCTCACCTACATGTTGCTCTATTTAGGTCAGTGTGATTGAATGGACTGTTCTTCTGTTATTTCTGTCCTCTGTGTGTGTCCTGCAGATGTAACTTAGCCAGTGTGATGCTCCATCTCATGACTCTGGGCATTCCAGATGTGATGAATTTTGATTTCATGTCCAAGCCATCTCCTGGTAAGATACTATTGACCATTAATCACTCTGCATTTCTGGTCATCCTGGAGGAGATGTTGTCATAGTAACACATTATGTTCATTGCAGAGGCTGTCAGGGCTGCTGTAGAACATTTGGAGCTATTGGGAGCTGTGGAGAGGAAGGAAGGACAGGTTTCTCTCACTGCTCTGGGAAAGAAAATGGCCAGCTTCCCTCTGGAGCCTAGATATGCCAAGGTAAGATGGGCTGTTTCTAGTCTTGTCATGGGTTTTCTGTCTAATTGGCTGTATTAAAAGATGGAATTAACCCTCTGTGACATCATTCACTAGTTTCCAGGAGGGCGGTTGTGAGGTTCTGTGTGGTCGTTCCAACCATCCCCATCTTGGCAGTGCCTGACTCCTACTTACTCTAGGTTAACCTAAAATCAGCAACAAGGTGGTGTGAGGGGAAGTGAGGCAGGTCATGCAATCATCCCTGGACTATGGACTGACATATGACGACACCCACCGTCACTCAAATTGGCCATTTTGTGTACCACAGATGGAAAGTATGTCCAAATCAAGACACCTACTATTTCCTGCAGCAGCTACTTCAGTTACAACTTTGTCAGTGATGAATTATAAAGGTGTTGATGACAGAGAATTTCCTCCCACAGTCTCTCCTCACACCAAACATTTGTTCTTAGCACAACTTGTTTTTGTATGTATAACATATTTATCATCGTACAAATGTGCAGTAGGTACACTTGCAATGCAGGCAGTCTGTGCAGTTGCATATTTTAGGCTTTATGCGGATGTCTGCGTAGGGGTCCACGTGGACCCTTGTCCTTAATGGGGATTGTGTTGCTTTTGAAGCAAGCCCCAAGTTTTCATTAAAGGAACTCCAGTTTTTGACACTTAGGCATTGACTTTAATGGTTTCCACTTGATGCTTTCTTACATCAGTCCCATTTTTGTGAATGCGATATCTCTTGAATGCCTTGAAGGAATTTCTTCAAATTTTTCACCACTGTTCACTTGCACTCAAGGATAGTTGATTAGATTTTGGTGGTCAATGGTCCTTGTGACCTGACCAAACACATATTAAGTCATTATTCAGGAATTGGTTTGCTAATTATGACAAAATGTCACACAAGGGTTGGAGTGGATAAAATTCTTAAGTGAAAATATTTAATATCCAAAAATCAGCTTCATTGTGACAAAACATTTTTCTGGCCATTATTCAACACTATACGGAACAGAAGGGGAGATTATGATTATACTTCACAGTTGGTTGGACAGTGATTTGGTGACACTCGCCTTGGTTGACCGTCTGTTAAAATCCTTTCAAGTCTTTACTAAAAGGTTATGAATCTGGACAGACATGAATGTAAACCGTAACGTTACTGGTTGGTGGACGTATGCAAAGCAGTAACGTTAGTTGTAGATTCAGTCAAAGATGATGGGACAGACTGTAGTCCACAGTGCCACATGGTTCTCATGCATAGCAAAGAGTGTGTTTGATACAGTGTAACATGTCCCTACCTTGTTTGCTTTGTCTCACAGACCATCCTGCTGTCCCCGGACTACTGCTGTTCAGAGGAGGTTTTGAGCATTGTGTCACTGTTGTCAGTGGACAGTGTACTGTACAACCCTCCAGCGCGACGGGAAGAGGTGCTTGCTGCACACAAGAAGTTCATTTCTAGCGAAGGAGACCACATGACGCTGCTCAACATTTACAGAGCATTCAAGAAAGTCGGTGGTAACAAGGTGGGTATAGCTGGTTCAGTAGGGGAAGAAAAAGACTTTAACTAAGCAAACGCTGCTGAACTACTACTGCTGAGCTACCTTATAACCTGCTGTATGTCTCCTGTTGAAGGAGTGGTGTCGGGAGAACTTTGTCAACAGCAGGAACATGAATCTGGTGAAAGAAGTCCAGGCTCAACTCAGAGAAATCTGCCTTAAGGTACCCATCTGCTCATCTCTACAGCGTGAATCTGAGAATCCTGAGTGGTTTCACCTGCAATCAATATCACAGTTAAATGTCACATTTACTGTGGCAGTGATTTATGTAAAAATGCAGCAATGTTGCCTGTCTAAGTACAGCCACACTGCCTCTCAACCTGTGTGAATGTGTGTGGTGAGCAGTCATCCGGTGGTGTTTACGTTTAGATTAACTGTCCTGTTAACGTGCTGACTGGAGCAGCCACAGGCCACACAAGACAGCTTTTCTGTGCACCAGCTGTTTCTCATCTGCAGCTGGACATTCAAGTTTTGTACACACTTGATTTGTTACATGTTTTTATTGCTGCTTGAACAATCCAGAATTTGCTTGTGAAATTATCCTGCAAACGGAATGTGTACTTAGACTTATAGACTTAAAATGGGTAGCTTATAGCCTGTGTGAAGAATTCAATTTTTAAACTTACAGATGGGAGTGAAATTAGGTCAGATTTACTTACTCATCATGAGCTCTGTGTGCAGACATGAGACATCATGAAAACTAATGTGATATGAGAAGTAATATTATTTGTTATGTAAAGTGTAACTTTGCTCAATAAAATAGCCAACCATGTCATTAAATTGTAGAAGATTCCCAAACTGTCAGTTGTGTTGGTCTCATTTAGGATCAGAGTAGCTCATTTGACCTTAGTGATGACTAAACTCTTGTTTTCCCAGTTGAGTCTGAAGTTGGAGTCGTGTGGTTCAGAGACGGGGAACGTTCGCCGCTGCCTCGCCCACGGGATGTTCATCAACGCTGCAGAGCTGCAGCCTGATGGCAGTTACTTGGCTCTGGACACTCACCAGTCCGTGGCCATCCACCCCTCCTCCGTTCTTTTCCAGGCCAAGCCAGCATACGTGGTGTTCAATGAGCTGCTGCACACGTCCCGCTGCTACATGAGAGACCTCTGTTTGGTTGATGCCGACTGGCTGCTGGATGCAGCACCAGAGTACTTTGGCCGCAAGCTCCACCTCACTAAGAGCTAACCAATGGAGCAACAGGACACCTGCCACAAAACACAATGTATTCAATGGATTAAAACACTTTTTGTGTACTAAACTTCTCTGGATTCCACTACCTCCCAGTTGACGAGCATCTGGCATGTGTCACTGCAGTAGAAATCTGCATATAGAGGCCTCACAACTCGAGACTAATTCAAATTTTATAAGCTGTATTTCTTCTGCCTGACAACATTTCATCCCAACATTCGACCTCGTTTGACACCTAGACAGGAGATTTTTTTTTGAGGCATTGTGCTTCAGTTCTTTCAGCATTTGCATGCATTTTAGCAGCTCAAGTATCCTCAGAGGAGCACAGTTAGCATAGAACTTTAAAATGTTACTCTTCATGTGTTCATTTCACCGATTATTGTACTGAACTTGTTATGCCACCTGCATAACAGCATTCAGATCGCTACAACAGACTGGCTCATGGCTGTTCTTTTCAATGTATTTGTGAATTATAGTGAGGACCTGGTTTGCCTCAAATATGAGTTAAACTTTGCCACCACTTAGTTCTGGGGTTTACACAAAGGGATCTTAAAGGGTTTTCTATTTGCAAAGACATTAGATTAGTTTGACACGGAAAAACACCAGCGTTTCAAGTCAAAATATTATATTCTCACATCACCATGACATAATTTCACTGTACTGGTCTACATGCAGCACTTAGCTTGTTAGCTTGTGCATGCTTATTTTTCTCATCTATAACTTTATTATCACTTCTTCCCCATATAATATGCACGTCAGGAGAAGTAGCATGCCTTTTTCTCCAGGTTCTGCTCTTTGCTGTTGTGTGTTGCACAGATCCTTACTTACCCCAACGTAGACCAACCACACATGTATACTGACAACAGATGTATGCAATGCATGGAGATTATAGTCAACGATCTGATCACTCAGGTCCTCCATACTATTTAGAATGTAAGTCACACCATGTTGAGGAATAGGATAGATGCTCCACTTGTCTTTTTCCACTCTGGACTCAGGATTGTAAAATATACTCTGTAATCAGAATAAATTGTACAAAGAGCTTCTAACTTTGCAATCGGATGCATCTGAGGTTGCTGTAGAGAATTGTTAGACTATGCTGTTTTTTCTGTTGCTGAATTTCTTAGAAATCATTCTGCCCATTTGGTTTCCAGGTGCACCATTTAAGATCCGCATGTACTTTACATGATGAAATGCACGCCTTTGATGAGGAAATGATTTGTTACAGACTTACATAACCACACTTGTTATAATTTCTAATAAAAAAAATCCAACCACCTGCCTATGAACACCAATATACTTGAGTAAAGTTTCAGTAAAGCACAGGGGAATTTCCATCTGTTTGGTTGAGACACGGGGCTGCACAGTGGCGTAGTGGTTAGCACTTTCGCCTTGCAGCGAGAAGATCCCTGGTTCGCGTCCCGGCTTTCCCGGGATCTTTCTGCATGGAGTTTGCATGTTCTCCCTGTGCATGCGTGGGTTTTCTCCGGGTACTCCGGCTTCCTCCCACAGTCCAAAAATATGCTGAGGTTAATTGATTATTCTAAATTGCCCGTAGGTGTGAATGTGAGAGTGATTGTTTGTCTCTATATGTAGCCCTGCGACAGACTGGCGACCTGTCTAGGGTGTCCCCTGCCTTCGCCCGAGTCAGCTGGGATAGGCTCCAGCCCCCCCCCGCGACCCTAGTGAGGATTAAGCGGTGTATAGATAATGGATGGATGGATGGATGGTTGAGACACAATCAGTATAATAATAATAATAATGAACTTTATTTGTGTAGCGCTTTTTAGAACACTCAAAGACACTTTACATGTAAAATCAGCAAACATTAAAAATAAAGGAATATAAAACAAGTCATAAAATAGAAATCTAAGTTTGTATTATGTGTTAAAAACAGTTCTGAACAGATGGGTCTTGAAGAGTGATTTGAAGGTGGTCAGGTCTCTGCAGTCGCGAATGTGTTGTGGTAGGGAGTTCCAGAGTGTAGGGGCAGATATGGAGAATGTTCTGTCCCCCCCAAGTTCAGGGATTAATTATACTGATGGTATAATTTTTGAAGATATATATGGACTTTCGATACCAGTAGATGTAACTTATTTGAAAAGAACAGTGTGTTCTTGAAATAACTGCCAAAAATGAATAATCTGTCTTAACATCTGCTGGCCCAACAATCAAGAAGTTGTAATTCTCCCCATCAGGCTGAGGCAGACAGCTGCCCTCCCTGAATCTGGTTCTGCTAGAGGTCTCGACCACTTGTAAAGAAGTTCTTCCTCTCTGCTGTCGCCAAGAACTTGCTAACTGGGAATCTTTGGGTTTGTTGGGTTTTCCCCGTATAACTTTGTTGAATCTAAGCTAGGGCAGAGAAATGTGGGGAAAATATGTAATTGCAAGCATACTAACAAATACTACGATTTGTAATGGATTTAAAAAAAGACTTTAGTTCAATGTTCACTGTATATTAGATTTAAAATGTGGTGAATCATTACCATATGAGACACTTTCAAAAACACTTCTAAATTCTAATGTAGTGTATTATGTTTTTTTTTTAAATATGGAATTGCACAGGAGAAAGTAATGTTATTACAAAAGCTGTAAATGTGTTAAAAAATTCCATAAGAAAGTTTAATTTTTACAGGGTCGCAACCCTAAAATTTACAATAATCAGCTGAATTTACATAATAATTTTGAATGGTCTCAGCATTTAAACCTGTTAGTTAAATGGGTTACATTAATCCTATTTCTCTATTGGGAAGGACTTTGTCACCACGTGTTGTTTTAAATGTACAACAATGATGACTGGGCTGAATTTGAAACATGTTGGGAAACAGCTCCACCCTCTGGCAGCAGGACGTCATATCTAAATGATGCAACTGATTCACCTCCTTAGGCTGATGGAACCTACTTTACTGTGACTGATGCAACTCCCTCCTCCAATATGACACTGTCCACTGAAGGCCAGACTCTGATGTTCAAGGATTTGATCCTTGGGGAAAAAATGTGATTATTTCAGACATTGGCAACCTGTTGTTGTTGATGCTGATTTTATTTCTCTGTTGTTGACAGATGTTGCATTTATTTTCTATCAAATGCAGGAAGAAAATGAGCTGAGTTGTTGTTTCAGGGTGAGAAAGAAGAATAAAACCTTTCCATCATTCTGAGGGCAAACCACAAATCAACGAGTTACATGCTTCAGCCACAGGGGGCACGGTTATGCAGATTTTGTCAACATTTTCTTTATAAAATTTTTTTTTGTTTGTTTTTACAGTTGTTCTAGATTCTGTCATTATTGATGTTACATAGATTTTTTTAAAATTTAGTCATCATAAAAAAGATAAATACAGAATGTTTCTAATTTCTTTCGCTTTACCAGTACTTCTTCCGGTGCAGAGGTCGTAGTGACGGTAGGTCAATGTGCCCTTCCACACGTGTTGTGTCTTGTAGAAGTAGCTGTAAGTGGGGGAGTCACGCTTATATGTGTGTCGGCAAACTAATTTATTCTGTTGTCATATACCTGATTATTTTCAGACAGTCATGCTAAAGTCAGTAGTCCGCTCGGTGGGAGCTGCTGTCCGCCTCTCTTCAGCCACCACGTCCACAGCCCGGGCTCTGCCGCTGAGCTGCCCGATGCTGCGTTCTCTGAGCCCGGCAGTAACACGGCCCTTCACCCGGTCTCTGTGGATGCTGAACAGCAACTCGTCAGGATACAGACCCAAACTGTTCAGCTCCAAGGTGCTGAGCCCGTCGGTGTCCTGTGGATGTGGAGGACTGCACACAGAAGGTAATGCTTCATTTTACACGTTTTTAGACCAGCTAGCCGGCTAGCTAATGAAAGCTTAGCTTAACGATAGCTATAGAGGCAAGACTTTAAAAATAATGCTCAGTTGATCGCGACATTTTTTTCATTGTTACAGACGTGCAGCTGTTAAACAAGTAATTTGCCTCATTAACACTCAGCATCTTCTCATTGTAAAGAGCTAGCTTCACCTTGACAGACCATGAATGTCTGTTTCTAGAAAGACTGCCAAACCAGCTAACTATGAACACAAAGATGTGATCAAAACTAATAATTGCCATTAGAGGCCTGTTTCTGTGTGATATTAACGTGATACAGTCGGTATCGAGTCTGAGGTTTAAAAAAGGAGTTTTTGATAGATTAATGTCAAATGTTGAGCATCTGTAAAAGTCAAACGATATTTATAACAGACGCAGTTACTGTTTAAGTTTAATCCAAGTCAATTGTCAGTTTATGTTTAACATGTTGGAAAAAGTTCAATTTCTTACTTCAGTTGTGAATAATAAACGTATCCTGACAAAAGAAAGTTTAACAGCACTGCGTGATATCTTCCCATGATGAAGTTATATAACCTGTCCTATACTTTCTTCAGGTGACAAAGCGTTTGGAGACTTTCTGTCTGATGAAATCAAAGAAGAGAAGAAGATCCAGAAAAGCAAAACTCTACCCAAGATGTCTGGAGGATGGGAACTGGAGATGAACGGCACAGAAGCTAAGCTCTCAAGAAGTGTATCTGGAGAAAAGTAAGTAGGGGTCTACCACTTGTTGGATGTTGCTTGTTTTCCAATTATCAGTATTGCTGTTGTTTATGGATGCTCAGTGGGGAGGAAGGCCGCCCTCAGCACTGAAGACCCCTCACATCCCCTCCACCATTTCTTCATGCTGCTGCCGTAAGGCAAATGCTGCAGAACCCCACTGGCCAGGAAAAACATCTACAAAAACTTTGTCACCCCTCTGCTGTAGCTGCGCTTAATAACACAAAATAGACTGTACTGCGTTTTTAGTTATTTTATGTGCTTTACTTGTTTTTGTTTATTGTACTTTTTTTTATGTGTGAGGGTGTTTTAAATGCTTGGATGTGATTTTTAAACTTTGTCTTACAGCTGTGACAAAAGATGAATTTCTGTTTTTACTTGGAACAGACAATAAATTTATCTATCTTACTAATACCTAGTAAAATAACATAATTTTTAAAATTTCAACTTTGGATCTGATGCAGCCATCTCTGTCTATAGTAACTCTGTGGTTTTGAACAATGTCCCAGCCACAACACTTTCTGATTAATTACACCTCTTAACATATACATTTTAATACATAAAAGCATTTCACATTTTCATATTTCATTTTATATTGGTTTTAAAAACACTACTTTTTGTCTCTGTAATTACTAACAATACATATTGTACTGAAAAATCCATGTCGTTCGAGTCTTAAAAGGCAGGCTGCCCCATTTACGCAATGATTGTAGACAATATAATGCACTGAATGAGCTTACGGAGGTACCTTCTCTTCACAGAATCACTGTCACATTTAACATCAACAACAGCATTCCTCCAAACTTTGAGGAGGAAGTAGAACAAGGACAGCAGAAACCAGCAGAAGAAGAGGTGAGACACAGAAAACATTCAGACAGTATTGATGTAATTGTTTAAGAGATGTACTTAGAAATATAAGCAGTTCATTGGCCCAAAAACTTGACTCATTAAAGTTGTTAACCTTGAAATTTGAATGTCAAATCACTTATGTTTCTCTTTATAGTCTGAAATTGTGTCAACACCCAACTTCGTTGTTGAAGTAACGAAACAAGCTGCAAAACATTCCCTGGTGTTTGACTGCCATTTTCCTGAAGACGAGGTAAAGAACACAAAAAAAATGTCATGTGAATATGTATCTTACGATAACTGAAATTTGGTAGTGCTTACCAATGCCACTGAAATTCAGTGGTTTTCTAAACCATTTTCGATACCACAGTATAAAATACACTAATGAAATGAAAGTGCTGTATCATCAACTCTTTAATTTAAAAAGACTTGAAATGGAGCTTTTGACGAATAAATCGTAAATATGAAGAACTGAAACTTAAAAAAAATTTTTTTGATTAGAATCTTTACTACAGCTGCAGTGGCAGTATAGCCACTAGCCTATGTGTAATAAATGTATAAAAAAATGTGAAGATTACAGAAACCCATGACATGTAGTGTTTCAAGTATTTCAAACAAACCACATTGTGTTTTAAGTCACTCATCCAGTTTTCTTGTGAAGACTTTAATGTAAATTTTTGGAGTATTTTCTAAGCTTCTGAAAAGCTTTGCATGTAGTTGGCCGTGTGTGTTGGTCAGCATTTCTTCTGTCTTTCCTGCTCAACATCGTCCCCATGTCATATTATAAAAAGACCATTAGTGAGACCACAGAAACTGCTGCACACATTATGCTAACATAAACACATATACACCACTACATGCTGGTAGCCTGCTGATGTTATCAGCAGCACCCAGCCCACATTATAATCTGTAGCCCAAATAAGCTAATAATATGTTTTGTGTGGAGCACTGCTGCAACAGATGCAGCTATCACAGTTCAACAGATCACAGACAATAATGATAATATTTCAGGATTTGAACATTGTGCTGACAGGTTGGTAATATGTGGGGCAGTGGTGGTGCAACGGTTAAGTCTCTGGACTGTTGATCAGAAGGTCAGTGGTTCAAACCCTGATGTGGCCAGTGTCGGGCCCTTGAGCAAGGCCCTTAACCTTAACCCTTCCTGCTCCAGGGGCGCTGTACTGTGGCTGACCCTGCGCTCTGACCCTGATTGGGATATGCGAAAAGCAACATTTCACAGTGCTGTAATGTATTTGTGACAAATAAAGGCAATTATTATAATTAATTATTTATATACAGTAACAGCTGAAACTCTATCAGCTTGATTTCTGTGAACAAATCTGGATGTCTGTCTTTAAGCTGCTGGTGTTGCTTGTGTACTATGTTAAGCAACAGTAATGTGTCTCAAGGCGACCTCTCAGATAATTAAGTGTTGGAGTCAAACAGACAAGCTGAATTTACATTTTGTAGATGAGTCATGGAGAAGGAGAAGAGGAGAGCGATATATTTGCCATTCGGGAGGTTAGTTTCCAGCCAGAGGGAGATACAGAGTGGAAGGAGACCTGCTACACACTCAACACAGACTCTCTGGACTGGGTAAGAGCTGAGACAGTCAACAAAAATACCACTAGTTTAGTAAATAGCTAATGAATCTGAGGGTAGTTGTGCTCAAGGCGCTGTTCTTTTCCAGGCGCTGTATGATCACATGATGGACTTCCTGGCTGACCGCGGGGTCGACAACACCTTTGCAGATGAACTGATGGAGCTGAGCACCGCCATCGAGCATCAAGAGTACATTAAGTTCCTGGAAGACCTCCAAGGCTTTGTCAAATGTAATTAATGTTAGACATAAGCTTTATTTCTGCTATTCTTCAACACACATCCTGGCAAAGTTGAAAGTACAATGATACAATAAAACTGAAGCACCGAGTGATTTATTGATGCACATTCAGTGCCACAAGCTACTAAGGACTTGCTTCAGTGTCTGTGACAGTTGTCACGTTAGTACTTGGCTGCAAATGTGTTCTCTTTGTCAAAATGTGACTATTTTTCTGTAAGTTAAGATAGTTTAAATATATGAAAGCCACAAATAATGAAGGTCATAATGAGGTTCAGAAATCATGACTGTCAGAAATGTCTAAGCTGCAGTGGTATAATGTGACATTTGTGAATGTTCCAACCATTGTTATGCCACTAAAGAAAGAATTGGTCAAGTGAAATCAAAAGAAAACCTCCATATATATATATATATATATATATATATATATATATATATATATATATATATATATATATATATATATATATATATATATATATATATAAATATATATATATATATAAATATATATAATGTTTTACAGTTTGACAGTCCTGTTTGAGCCTTACTTATGGCTGGTTGACTGATACTGATTAGACTTTGTCAAACTGATACATGTCTTAATTCCACGTGTTCAGAGGATGGAAGGTCAACATCTAATAAAACAGTTTAATACAAACATTTTTTTTCTTGTTTGTTTTCCACACCAAATAATTCAGACCATGTGTTCATGCTGCATTTAATAGAACAGAAAATAAACTTTACGATTCTAATTTGAATTTAGCCCAATTTATGACTGGCAGAGTTTACATTTAAGCTTTTAATATTGGGGCAGAGAAGAAAATGAGAGGTGGCATTTCTCTTCCTCAAAAAAATTCTGTCACCTTTGAAAATGTCTTCATTCAAGAGGAGCCTGTAAATATTTAAAAATTTCTATTAACTAGTTGACCTTCATTCAGGTAACGTGTAGTAGCAGGTTGACGTACTTATTCATGATATGTGAATGTATTTCACTGTTTATAAATTACAGCCATTTGTGTGTAAAAGCTGCATATGTTCAGTTGTTTCTCATAGAAAACTCTGCTTTAGGCTTTTAGATTTGGGTGATGACCTGTTGGTGTAAGTCTGTCTTAAACAGCTACAGTCTCACTGTGAAACTTGCAGAAGGAAAGTGAGAAGCACTGAGTTTGTTCCTCCCTCATTAACTCCACTGTGGGGTCTAGGAGCAAATCCTTCAGCCCCAACTGGTCCAGTAGAGCTGCTCAGTGAGCAGCAGTTCAGTCAGATGTACTGTGCAGCTCCCAGCTGTGAATGTGATCACGGTGGTAAAGAAAAAGAGGTCTCTGAGTAAAACAATCCTTCAATAAAGAAAGGTTAACTTTTAGTACTGTACTGTAGAATAGGCTGGCTAAGCGAGACTAAAAGTTAAATCACTTTTAAATAATGGTGTAGATCATGGCTCTAAGCAATGGTGGAAAACTATTGAGCTGCATTAAAGAAATGTACCTTGGCAAATGTACACAGGTATTAACAGCCACATGTACTCCAAGTATAGCAATAGTTCACATACAATTTAAAAATTGTAGCAGGCTGTTATATTATCGGTATTACTGAGGTATCAGTGTGTAATCAGCATTTTGAAATTTTCAAGGAGGAGCTAGTAACCAAACCACATACAATTTGTGCGTTTAATCTATGAGTGTATCATAATTTATATTGTTTTTTCATTTAAAACTTTAATTCCTGTGTCTCTAAAATAAATGCAATAGCATCAGAAGTACAACATACATGTCTGACATGGAGTAGAGGCATAAAGTAAAAAATGGAATTACTCAAGAAAAGTACAAGCAGTTGCAGTGTACTTCAGAACTTGAATAATTGTATTTTGTAGTTACATTCCACTCTTGGTTGTTTAAAAATAAAATGCTATCCAGGCTAAGAACAGCCTGACATATTGGCAGTCCCACTTCAAAAGCTTCATTTTATGTTTTTAGAAGTTGGTCCTCCTGCATTCTAAAGGAGTCTGAAGCCAGCCGTTTTCCACTTTCTTGACTGTCTGTATGACTCAACCCCAAATCAGATTTTCCCCCTCATGCTAAACGGTTGGCAGTGTGTTCTTTAAATCCACTGTTGCAGTTTCTGTACCCCAAAACATATGTTTGGTGGCAAAGAGCTCAGTTTGAGTTCCGTCTCTCCACAGCACTGACTGGCTTTGCGAGACTTTAGTGCTGATATGGCAGGTGAGGTTTCCCTCTGAAGATTTTCATGCAGACCCTGTTTGTGAATCATGGCTGCAGAACAGTTGACCATCACCACTGCTGTGGCAGATAAACCTTCCTGCAGATCCTCTGCAGTCATGTGGGGTATTGCTTTGTCTTTCTGGCCAGTAGATGTGCAGTTTTATCTGAAGATGTTGTTGCTCTTACAGATTATTCTCTTGACTTTCACAGTTCTTCTTAACTGCCATGGCTTAGTGATATTTCATACAGCGCAACCTCGAATTAGAAGTGCTTTTGAATCATTTCATAGCTTCCTTCTGCTTTTCAGGCTAATAATTAGTTTCATTTTCAGATCCTCGGTCGGTTGCTTAGAGAAGGCTGTTTAGTATTAACACAAGCAGGGACACGGAGTTTGTTTGAACACTGGAGGGTACATTAAATACGAGTGAAGGCGTTCTTGGGCATCAACAGTTTTGAGCATCAAACACTTAATTTTTTGTATTTTAGTGAATTTTCTTAGCCATTTTGTGCCTTTTCTGCATCACTATGGAGAAATGTCCTTAAAAGAAAACAATTTACCCAAAATTGAGCATTATTCAAGGAAAAATTACAAACATTTGCTACTTTCACCTTTTAATTGGGGAAAGTACCTTATTTAAGTATATGACCTGTACAATTCCAGTTGGAACAAATTCATATTTAGGAGTAATTTACTTATGAACTTGTGTTCATGCTACCTGTTCTGTCCTCACCAGATGTAACGATATCTAGCTACGACAGACAGTGCACATGAGATTTCAGTTGCTCCAAAATCTCTTTATTTTAAACTGTAAAACTGCAACACACAAAAACACAGCAGTCAGAGTGTGAATTACAAATACATGACTTGAACAAAAAGACATCCACACGCCACACCCCACAACAAACCATCATCAGGGCTTCCCCAACTCTGAATTTGTTGACCAATTTAACTATTGGAATTAGCCTGACTAGCATCAGAAAAGTCCGCTAGCTTAAATGCTAAAAAATGCTAACACTTCCAAACTGTCACCATAAAACTTGCATTTACTTAAAATAACTTCTTAAAACTGAAATTTCTGACTTTTAACTTATTTATAGGTTCCTATGTAAGATTGTATTCAATTTAAACTTAAACTTACAGCCTTATGTGGGCCAAGACGATGCGGGAACGACTGCTCTTCGACCATGACAGTTACACTGAACTTCCTGTACTGAGCTTCCTGGAGTGAACATAAAACTCGCCACAAGTGGGCACTGCGAGCCCACACAAAGGAAACTTATCTTTATATTACACTAGTCATCACACTCCCCGCCTGGTATAAACACTTTATACCATTTAAACTAATCAGTCTTTCTTCCACTGTTTGGAGAGAGCAACAGAATGAGTTGAGTTACAGGTCGAAGATAGACACGTGGAGACCCTTGTTTTACCACTTTTACCTTCACCTTTCTGATCCTTTTGTCTTCACTTGGGATGCACTTAGTAATGAGTCCAATGGGCCATTCGTTGCGCTTCACCAGATCATCCTTTACTAAGACAACATCTCCTTCTTGGATTTTGTCCTTGTCATGAGTCCATTTATTTCTGACTTGTAGAGTTGACAAATATTCTTGTCTCCAGCGTTTCCAAAAAGCATCTGCGAGACTTTGAACATGTTGCCATTGCTTCCTGTACATATCCTTAATGTCATATGACCCTTCTGGAGCAGGAGCAGCTCCTGCCTTTTGAGTTAGGAGCATGGAAGGGGTCAAAACGGTTGGAGTGTCTGAATCTGTGGTGATGGGAACTAATGGGCGGGCATTAATGATAGCCATAACTTCCGCCATTAACGTTGCGAGGACTTCATGCGTGAGGCGAGTAGGACTTGACTGCAGTAACATGGCGTCAAGAATGCGGCGAGCAATGCCTATCATCCTTTCCCACGAACCACCCATATGTGATGAGTGGGGGGTGTTAAAGGTCCACGTGCAGCCTTCTTTACTCAAGTAGTCTTGGATTTCTGAGTCGTCAGATCTGATTTTCAACTCTTTACAAGCCCCAATAAAGTTAGTTCCACGGTCTGATCTGAGAACTTTGGAAGGGCCTCTGACAGCAAAAAACCTTCGCAAGGCATTAATGAAGCTTGAGGTGGACATAGACTCGATTACCTCAATGTGAACAGCGCGTGTGCCTAGGCAACTGAATAAAACTGCCCAGCGCTTGCTTTCTGCACTACCACCCCTTGTCCTGCGGGTGACAACAGTCCATGGCCCAAAGACGTCTAAGCCCACCCTAGTGAATGGAGGCTCCATAACAAGACGGTCCTCAGGTAGGTCAGCCATTTTCTGATCAGCAGGTCTACCTCTAAGCTTGCGACATGTGACACACTGATGGATTACACTCGAGACTAGTTTCCTGGCACCAATTATCCAAACACCTGCAGATCGTAGAGCTCCCTCTGTGAGGTGGCGACCTTGGTGAGCGACAGCTTGGTGATAATGTCTCACAAGCAGAGTTGACACATGATGCTTTTTTGGAAGTATCAGTGGGTACTTTTCGTCATATGGAAGATCAGCTAGGGATGTGCGACCTCCTACTCTTAACAGCCCACTTGAGTCTGTGAATGGATTTAGAGTCCACAATGGGCTTGGTTTTGAGATTTGCTCCCCTTTATGCAACTTCTTTATATCCTCTCTGAATGCACATTGTTGGACACTTGCAATGACTGTCAGTTTAGCCTGAGTTTGCAGATTTGTCGTGTTTGGGTCTGTAGCTTTTGTTTTGATTCTGGCTACTGTGATGAGTTTTTTCATACCCCTTATGAGATGTTCCCACGACGAGAATCTTTCGAAGCGGTGCGAGCTGAGAGGTTTGTTGCTAACTTGAGTAGCACAGACGGTGACGTCTTGGCGAATCTCTGCATCTTGTTCTGGATCGACAAGTTTGAAGTTGTTTGCATCCGGTGTACGAGGCAAATCTGACAGTTCTCTTGTCAGGAAAGGTGGTCCAGTGAACCAGTAAGTTTGGGGCAATAGAAGTGCTGTTATTGGACGTGTAGCAATGTCTGCCGGGTTGGTTTCTGATGAGACATGATGCCACTGTGATGGCACAGACGACTTTCTGATTCTCGAGACTCTGTTTGATACATAGACATAAAACCTTCTTGAGGTGTTGTAGATGTAACCCAGCACGATCTTACTGTCTGTGTAGAACTTGACAGCGTGCAGGTTAATGTCTATTTCTTGAGATATGAGTTCTGCCATTTCCACACCAAGGACGGCTGCACACAGCTCAAGACGTGGGATAGTGTGCGCTGGCCTTGGTGCTAGTTTCGATTTCCCCATGACAAATCCAGTGAAGTACTGTCCATGCTCATCTTGAACTTGTATGTAGGCGACAGCTGCTATAGCTGTTGATGAAGCGTCGCTGAAGACACAAAGTTCTCTGTGTTGCATTGAGGAGAGAGACAATGGCACATACGATCTGGGGATGTTTATGTGCTCTAGCTCCAGAAGTGAATCTTTCCATGCAGTCCATAGCCTTTCTTTGTCAGGGGACAAGGGATCATCCCAGTCGCATGGTTCGGTGATGAGTTCTCTAATGAGTGCTTTTCCCTGTACAGTTATAGGTGCAACAAAACCCAAAGGGTCGTACAAACTATTAACAGTAGATAGTACACCCCTTTTGGTGAAGGGTTTTTCCTCTTTGCACACTCGGAAAGTGAAAGTATCCGAATCAAGACTCCAGCTGATGCCTAAACTTCTCTGAACAGGCAACGGGTCACTGTCGAGGTTGAGACTTTTAATGTCTTTTGCCAAGTCACTTGTGGGGAACGCCTCCATAACTTTGCTGCTGTTTGAAGCGATTTTGTGTAGGCGCAGATTTGACTCGGCCAACATTTTCTGTGTATTTTGTAGGAGAGTGACAGCTTCCAGTTCTGTTGGTAGTGAGATAAGACCGTCGTCCACATAAAAGTTCCTGGTGACAAACTGTGATACATCCTTGCCATGTTCCGTCTCTCCTACCTCAGCTGCTTTGCATAGCCCGTAGATGGCGACAGAAGGAGAGGGCCGATTCCCAAACACATGAACTTTCATGCGGTACTCGATAATCTCCGCTGTGATGTCATTGTCTTTGTGCCACAGGAATCGCAGATAATTGCGATGGTCTTCTCTCACTTTGAAACAGTAGAACATTTGCTCCACGTCTGCTGTTACTGCAATAGGCTCTCTGCGGAATCTGATGAGCACTCCTAGCAAGGCATTGTTAAGATCTGGGCCACTCAAGAGGACGTCGTTGAGTGCTAAACCCTCATGTTTGGCGCTTGAGTCAAAAACCACACGAATTTGATTGGGTTTCCGCGGATGGTACACCCCAAACATAGGGAGGTACCAACACTCTTCATCAGGCTGCAAGGGAGGTGCAATTTCTGCTTGCTGATTGTCTAGGATTTTCTGCATGAACTGTAGGAAGTGCTCTCTCATTTCAGGTTTTTTGTCAAGACTGCGTTTGAGTGTGAAGAGTCTCTTTAAAGCTTGTTCTCTGTTGTTTGGTAGAGCTCGTCTGGGTGTCACAAATGGAAGGGGCGCAACCCAGCTGTTTGTTTCATCCTGGTACATTTCATTTTGCATTATTGTGAGAAACTGTGCATCTTGTTGTGAAGGTGCTAACATTTCATCATCTTCTCTTCTGAAGAAGACTGTATCCCCAAGATTGCCTGTGTGTTTTGTTCGGTACATATCTGCGAAATTTTGAGTTTCATCTGTTCTCTTTATCCTTTTCTCTTTTACTTGAAGGACGTTAGAGCAGGGACTTAGATACGATGGACGTCCGTTTTGCAAGGTGTTAGTTTTGTAAGCTGTGACAGTAACTGGTTTGTGAGCGCCGCTTATGCATACGTCACCCACAATGACCCAGCCAAGGTCAAGACGTTGAGCGAATGGTGCATTACTGGGACCATTGGATTGCTCTCTAACCTTGTGCAGCCTCAGGATGTCTCTTCCTAGCAGCAGAAGGATCTGTGCATTTGGATCCACAGGATGAATCTTGTGTGAGAGCGCCTTCAAATGTGGGTGGTGTTGGGCAACTTCAGGTGAAGGTATTTCTGAGCGATCCTCTGGGATCATGTCACATTCTAGCATAGAAGGCAGCGGGACTTTAACTTGACCATCAATGGACTCAATAGTAAAGTTTTTAGCTTTTCTCCCATTTACTTCCATGACGCCTGAACATGTCTTCAAAGTATACATCTCGGTGCTTTCATTTACTCTGAAGATTTCAAAAAAGTCTGAGCGAGCAAGTGACTGATTACTCTGTTCATCCATGACCGCATACAAGTTTATCGCCTTCTCTCTTTGTCCTGTTGGATAAACTTTAGCGAGACATATCTTCGCACAGGACCTAGGACTACGCTGTTTCCCACATACCTCAGTGCACATTGTAGTAGCAGAGACGGGTGGTAGACTTGATTCAGGCTCCCCGCCGTGCTGTTCCACATCTGCCGGTGGTTTGAAGTCGGATGAAGGAGGTCCTGGATGCAGAGCTGTATTGTGCCTTTCACTCTGACATTCTTTGCATGTGACTTTGATAGGACAGTTTTTAGCTTGGTGTTTACTTGATGCACAGCACTTGAAGCATATCTTTTTTTCCTTCAAATATGATTTTCTCTCTTCAAGAGGCTTGCTGCGAAAGCTGCGACATTTTCTGAGAGGATGTGGCTTCTTATGCAGAGGACATTCCTTGTCCGGTTCTTCACTTGCTTCTGTTAAGTCAGTACCTTGTGCTATTTTAGTCTTTTTCACTGATATCATTGGGCGAGTACTGCTTTTAACTGGTTTGTCATACTTGGGCTGAGTTGCTGATAGAAAAAGGAAGCTAGGGTCATTTCTTATGCGTGCCTGCTCTTGCACAAATCTTGAGAAGATAGAAAAGGGTGGGAATGTCGCACTATGATCTACCTTGTATTTATATGCATGCGAGATCCACTTCTCTTGTAAAGAATATGGCAACTTCTCTATTATAGAATTAACTCCCCGAGCTGTATCTAGGAAGGCTAGCCCTGGAGAATAGCCCTCTGACTTTGCTAGTTCAAGTTCTAGTAAGAGGTCCCCTAACTCTATCAATTTAGTATTGTCTCTGGAGGTAATTCTAGGAAAGTCCTCAATCTTCTTAAAGAGGGCGTGTTCGATTACCTCAGGTGCACCGTACGTTTCTTCCAGGCGCTGCCACACCATGTCGAGAGCAGCAGGTGTGTTGTTGATTAGAGCCGCACTGATTCTCTTTGCTTGTTCAGTTGACTTTGGCCCAAGCCACTTCATCAGGAGGTCTAGCTGTTCTTTGGATGACAGGGCTAACTCTGCAGTGACGTTTAGAAAGGATGCTTTCCAGCCACGATAATTTTGTGCATTGTCATCAAATTTCTGCATAGTGCCTGTAATAAGTTCACGTCTCATTAGATACTTGGCTACATCACTCACGTTTGATGTCAGCTGAGCGCTGGGAGGACATGAACTAGATGGCTGATGCTGGTAGTTTGCAGTTGGGTACGTAGTGCGAGGATTGGGGGTTGATACAAGGTTGTAAGAGAGGGGATTTTGTTGCTCCAGTGTTTGCTGGGGTTGAAGATTTGTAGTTTCTGCTTGGTAGAAAGGGTTTGTGCTTGATATTGGAGGCTGTGTTGATGCTTGGTTGTCTAGCTGGAAGATTTGACTATCAATGTAGTTTTGAACCTTTTGCCTGGAGTCCACTGAGCTGTTGGAAGAAGGCTCTTGGCAGAGTGGTTGCAAATCTTCATATTGAACCGCTGCCTCTAGGATGTTTGCTTCCGCCGCTGCAGCTGCTGCTTCTTTCCTTACCTTTAATATGTGCAGTTGAGCTTGTATATGAGCTTGTTGCTTTATGGCTTCAGCTTCCTCTTCCGCATAGGCCAACTGCGCTTGTGCAGCCCCAGCTTTGGCTCTCGCTTTGAGTGCTGCAACGCTTGCTGATGACCTCGTGGACCGCTTGGAGGAACCGGAACAACGAGACCTTGTTTCCCATAGCTCTCCTTGACTGTCAGACTGGCGGCTTCTCTGGGGACTTTGAAGACGAGCATCTGATGGCTGCAGCATGATGACTGGGTGGCTGAAGTAACAGCTTCTGGCGCCGTCTGCTGATTATAAGGCTTTTTACTGTTCTGTCCTCACCAGATGTAACGATATCTAGCTACGACAGACAGTGCACATGAGATTTCAGTTGCTCCAAAATCTCTTTATTTTAAACTGTAAAACTGCAACACACAAAAACACAGCAGTCAGAGTGTGAATTACAAATACATGACTTGAACAAAAAGACATCCACACGCCACACCCCACAACAAACCATCATCAGGGCTTCCCCAACTCTGAATTTGTTGACCAATTTAACTATTGGAATTAGCCTGACTAGCATCAGAAAAGTCCGCTAGCTTAAATGCTAAAAAATGCTAACACTTCCAAACTGTCACCATAAAACTTGCATTTACTTAAAATAACTTCTTAAAACTGAAATTTCTGACTTTTAACTTATTTATAGGTTCCTATGTAAGATTGTATTCAATTTAAACTTAAACTTACAGCCTTATGTGGGCCAAGACGATGCGGGAACGACTGCTCTTCGACCATGACAGTTACACTGAACTTCCTGTACTGAGCTTCCTGGAGTGAACATAAAACTCGCCACAAGTGGGCACTGCGAGCCCACACAAAGGAAACTTATCTTTATATTACACTAGTCATCACACTACCAATCATTAAGCGATACCTTTAAAAAAAAGCCAATTTCCCATCTCAGTGGAGTTTACTGATAAAACATAATTTTAAGTTATCAAATGCGAACAGGCTGATGCAAACTGTGTTTCTTTATTTGTTTATCTATTTATTTTTAACCCAAACATCCCTTACAGGAAAATCAGGAATTGTTTTTAGAGTGTTTCAGTACAAGTTTTATCAGCTAAAAGGTGTTAAATTTTATATACGTTAAGTTGAAGAAGAAAAAAGTAGCAGTGCATTGCCATTTATAGAAAGGCACATTTTTAATATCTATTTGCTGCAACGTTGTTTCCTTTTCTTTCAAAGAATAAATAAATAAAATAAAGCTAAATGCATAAGTTTGGCACACAACTGCATTTTATGGTACTAGTGGAAGTTAATCTGGAGCAATTCAGCCACAGTAAGTCCTACAATAGTCATAATAATAGTCATACTTAGGTTGACCTATTAATAATTCACCCCCAGTGGCTTCCCTTAAGGACTTTACCTCCAGGACAAGTTGACATAATGATAGTCTGTGGTGTTGCACAACAGTCCACATATCGTGGCCCAGAGTAGCTGAGCTGAGGGGGACAGCTGACAGACGAGGCGCTTCCTTCAGGAAATACTGGACCATCTGAAGACAACAGCGGAGGGGGAGGACAGGGAGGACAGGGGGGAGGACGCGGGAGTCAGCTGAGGAGAAAGTTCACAGTTTGGTGGACAGACTCTGCTGAATGAAAGCAGCATGGCGGGGAAAGCGGAGAGCCCGCTGCAGGACTCCTCAGAGTCGGACTCTGATCCGGAGGTTGGGCCGTGCCGGGCCGGTCCGTCCTCCGGTCCTCCGCCCCGCAGCCAGGTCATCCACAGCGGACACTTCATGGTGTCTTCGCCGCACAGCGACTCTGCGCCGCGGAGGAGGAAGAGCGGTGGATCCCTGAGATACGACTTTGACACGGTGAACAGGACGTGGTGCCAGACGTATCGGTACGGGCCGCTCAGCTCCGGCAGCCTGAGCATAGACCCCACCCTGACCCGCCTGTTCGAGTGCATGTCCCTGGCCTACAGGTGGGTCCCTGCGGTCCAGTCAGGAGACACAACTGCTGCAGCTGCTCTTTAATGCCAACTATTAATCAGTGCAACCATCTTTCTATCCATATTTATCCAGTGTAGTTCCTTTACATCTGCCCCAAATCTGAGTGCCTTATTTTGAGCTGACCTGCAGTTCAACAAGAATAATCCTCACAGTGCATTTTTCTTTGTCTAAACAGTCATCTAAGTGTTAAAAATGCATCCCACTTAGTTGTTATAGCATAGAATTGCTTTGCTCCGCTGTATTTAATGCATGTTTTCTCAGCTGCAAACAACCCACACAGCTGTCAAAAGTTCTTAAAATGTTACATGTTCCAGCAGATTTCCTTTCAACACTGATCATTAGGTTTGTGTGTTTGGTCAGCCTCTTGCACAACAGCCTGGAAAGTCTTCACTCAAAACTGGACTTTGAGTCTAGTTGGCAGGACTGGAAAGATTACAATGTAACTGAGGGAAAGGAGATCAAGTCCTGAAATGATGCCCTAGACATGTTTTTACAGCCAGCCTCTTGTTTATTAGAAGATATCAGATAGCTACAGCTATTATAGATAGAAATATATTACACAGAGAGTTGTATTTAAAAAAAAAAAAAAAAAAAAATTATTTCTTGCTATGTAAATGTTCTTCATGTCGTCATCAAGTTTTTAGGTTTCTGGTTGCAAATTACAAGCGATATGTGTTTGAGGAAATTGTAAGCTGTTTATATGCATTGTCATCGACCTTTGGCCCAAAAAGAACATCATTCCTGCCAGTCATTGTGCCAGTTTTGTATTTTTTTTATAGTTTGATGGTAGTTACAGAGTGAATTCTGAAACAGCGATGGTTGCGAGTAAAACTGACCACTAAATAAGCATTTCCATGAAGAACTGTACAGACGACAATCTTGTAAACTGTATTTATTCATCGAAGTGCTTTATATGTACTGTATCATGTGGAACCTACTGCTCTGCTGCACAGCGTTTGTCATTGTCAGACTGGTGTTAATTGATTCTTCTCCTAATAGGTTTTTCGCTAATTTGCTGTCTTTGCTGTTTGGGAGCAAGTCACATGCAGCCATGTCACTCCATTAAAAGCATGTTGAAAATGATTCTCCTGGCTTCCTAGCAACTCCCTGAGCACTTCACATTAGGAGCCCTCTTCTCAGCACTCAGCAGACAGAGGGATACTGGAAAAAAGAGCAAACAGTCTGGCAGTGTAGTAGGGAATAAGCTGATTGGGTGCTATTAGTCAAAATCAGGACAGGTTTCAACAGGGCTGAGGCAGTGAAGCTACTAATTTTTTTCCCTATTGTTCTTCTAAAGAAAGCTTTCTGCATGTCCGTTCCTCATGTTCCCTTTTTATAGTTTGTAACATAAAGAGTACAAAGAGCAGGGCCTTGAAAGGCTGCAAAAATAAAATAATATTACATTTATTTTCACAGATGTTGAGACAGATATGAGTCAATTTTAGTGGACTTTTTTTCATTTCTTTTCTGCTTAAATTTTTTTAATGTGATTTTTGCTGCAACCTAAGCCAAACAAGCATGTTCTTTTACATCCTGGCAATATGATTTGTAGGCTAGCAACACAGTGCTTCATCTATAATGGTATTTACTGATATATTATCAGAAATGACAGCTCCTTTGATCGGGATGCTACATTTTGCAATATTGCAATTTTGATAATATTTCAATTAATTGTTCAACTCTACTTTGAACATTTCAGATTTTCCATTAAAGGCTTTTTTTGGTCTTTTTTCTTGCAGTGGTAAGATAGTCTCTCCCAAATGGAAGTCTTTTAAGGGTCTGCGGTTGCTATGGAGGGATAAGATCCGTCTCAATAATGCGATCTGGAGAGCTTGGTTCATTCAGTGTGAGTGCACCACTCTTAACTCCACTCATTGCTGCTGCTACCTACAGGGCTGAAGCTGATGATTATTTTCATTGTCAATTATTGTGTTCATTAAGTTTTCAATTAGTTGTTTGGTACTTGAAATATTAGAAAAGATTAAAAAAAAAAAGTCAGTGTTTCCCAAAGCCCGACATTACTTCCTCAAATGTCTTCATTTGTCCACAATCCAAAGATATTCAGTTTACTGTCATGAAGAAACAAACCAGAAAATTTAGACTGCTAGATTGCTTGAGTCAAAAAATATGTTTGTTTTTTTTCTTAGGAAATAATCGATAGCTACTTGATAATTCATGTAATAGCTGGTACCTACACTGTAACTCCAGCTATGTACATCATCTTTTAGTGTGAGTGACCGAGTATAAATGAGCAGTTGAAATAATAATCCACATTTCTTCCTGCAAACACTAAAGCAGCAGGAAAATGTCCACAGCAGCTGTAAATGTGCTGATTCTGTTGCTCTGTGTCTGCTGTGCTCAGATGTGGAGAAGAGGAAGAACCCAGTGTGTGGGTTTATCTCTCCACTGGAAGGCTCAGAGGCAGATGCACATCGAAAGCCTGAAGTGAGTGATTTAATGAAGTGCTTAAGTACGGGCTAGCATCTTTACCACTGTGTACATTTTACCTGAAAACATTTCTGTTTGATTTTTGGATTGCGTGCTGATTCAAATGGACCTGTGTATGATTTCCTGACTTGCTGTTTCTCTAATGTCTTGTCAACAGGCAATTATATTGGAGGGCAGCTACTGGAAGCGAAGGATTGAGGTGGTGCTCAAAGAGTATCACAAGTGGAGGATTTACTATAAGAAGAGGGTGAGCACTCATCTTTTGCTCACTACATGTTCATTGTGTTTCTGTCTGAAATAGCTCAGTAACTATTGAAATGATAGCTGTGATATTTGGTTCAGACATTCATGGTCCCCAGAGGATAAATCTTAATGACTTTGGTGATCCACTGGCCTGAGTGCCACCACAATGTGAGTGATGTGTGTGGTTTTGAAATGTCACAACTATTACAGAGGTCTACAAACTTTTTAGCCCCTGAACCCCAAAATAATGGTGCCAGAGATTCAGGACCTCCACTGGGTGAAGCATACAAACACAAGGACAACATGAAAGAACGCAACAGCCTTACAACCATAATATCTATGTACAGTGATTTACTATATGGTGTTGGCAGAATACATCAGTCAAGAGTAATCTCAATGCATAAGTGCTGTAATTAGTAAACTTGGGTGCTTTTCAGACATGAACTCTTTTCAGTGAACCTGACCGTATCTGAACGCTTCGACTTCATGTGTCAATGAGCAGCCTGCTCACTGTTCTGTAAAGGTTTCATCAGCAATCTTCCTAATTAAGATCAAGTAACCTTTCACTTTCAGCACAACACAACTCTGAACTGCATGCCATCATGGTTTTTCCACATTTCAGCACCACTATTGGTCCAAAAACATCACAGAGAGCAAATGTTTATGCCAAAATCACAAACACTTACTTTGCTCTAAAATGTATTTGCCTTCCTAAAAATAAAACTTCACTGCAATGAAATCAGAGACTAATACTAATCACTATGAAATAAATGACAGTCGCTGATAATTAAATGTAATTCAGATTTTGACAAAATCTTAACATGAGCTGAGGCTTAGTAAGTTGCTTCCAGCTGTTTGTAGGAGTCTTTCCTCTGACTTTAGTTAAAACCCTCAGCATCAAGCAGTGCCAGTAACGTCATTCATTACTTGATTATAAACAATCCCAACATGGAAACAGGATCTACTGAGATCTAGCAGCAGGTCACATTGTGCATTTTTCTTCACCTCAGACAGGTGAGCCATTTTACACAGTCACAGTTTATCAGCTGCAGTTAAATCATTTATTACATAGTGGCTGTACTCAGCTTGATTCCTGAGCTCCACCAGGCTGTCAGGATTGTGTTATTATGTAATATACATTACTTGATTTTCTATCCAGTCTCATGTGATTGACAAATATCATATGAGTGTTATGACTGTCTCAGACTTTAGTAGAAATGTCTAAATGATACAGAGAGGATCACTACCAGAAAAGAGACCTAAGTCTGAATGACAAAATGGCATCGCTTTAACTGATGGATGATGTAGCCCTGTTACGTATCCCTTTTCTGAAAAGGGCTGTATGGTATTGAGGAGCAGCAAGTTCACATTTTTTTCTTTTGTAACAATTATAGTTAAAATGGGCTATTTTAGATAGATTTAAAATGTTTCTTGACTTTTGGAAATCATGTTGCGAACCCTGTTGGTGTTTCATTAGGTCCTGACCCTCACTTTGAGAACCATTTTCATATTTCCTATTTGGTGACCGTTGGGAGAATAACTTTGGTGAATTCCAACTCTATGTTTCCATATGGGCTGCACTTTATGTTTAGTGCTAATTAGCAAATGTTGCTATGCTAAAACATGGGACTCAAACGGTAAACAGTGCTGCATACATGACTCTTGACTCCCAATCAAACTGCTCACTGTTTCTCTTATTTTCTTTAACAGCTTCAGAAAAAGAAGGATGATATTCTGTCAATGCTGCAAGAGGTATGTAAAGTCCCGTTATTGTTATTAGAATGTGTTTATCTGTTATTTGTGGAAACACATTAAGGTAAACAAATGTTGACTGTGACCTTTAGCGGCTGAAATTGACCCACTGATCCAGCCTACATGGTGTGTGTTGATGACATGCTAGCATTTTCTACTTTTGAATGCAACTAGAGTTAACATATGATCATTAAAGTCATCCAAGTATCCTTATTTAGCATGTGGAATTAGCCTCCCTCAATTAACTGGAGAATAAAAGAGAGCAGAAAATCATTGAAATAGGCAACAGCTTCCGCCATTCATCACATTTGGCATTTGTAGACAATTGACACACACTGATTGTCAGGGGTGACAATACCTCTAACACCCCTTCATGTTTTTTTTTATATCTCCATTCAAGCAAAATAGCTGCAAAGTTTAATGTCATTTAATCAAATCTGACCTACTTCCAGCAGTGCTTTGTAAAAGCCGAGCTGCAGAGGAACACTGGGTCAGAGTGACGCAAAGAGTGGCAGAAACAAGCAAACAAAGGTTTGGAGGTAAAGAGGAGAGTGAGCAGGCAGTGAGAGGGAGGGACTGTGGGGAAGCACCTCATTCACTCAGTGAGTGATGCAGCAGTCCACAAGATGAGCCCCGCTTTATATTTGTTTACATTCTGTAAAATGAGGTTTGCCATGTTCACAAATAGTTTCTGTTTGTAGGATTACTTTCATTTAGACAATGGTGGAATCAATAGTCAAATACTTTAAGTAAAAGTACAAATACGCCAAACTAAAAGTACTCCTGCTTGAAAAATACTACTTAAATAAAAGTACCTAAGTATTAGTAGCAAAATGTAGTTCATCCCCTGAACACCAAAACCCGCCAGTGTGTTTGAAAATCATGTTACCTTGATCACGCCATTTATCAGAGCAGGAAACTGTAAAAACAGAAAGAATCATTGAATTTTCAACTTTCTGGTGGTCCATGAACGTATCAAGTGGTGTGCTGTTTCATCAGGAAAATTTATTAGATGTCAGCTTAAAATCGTGATATTACATCAAAAATGCTTTATTCTATGTCACACCCAAAATACTGTCAAAAATAAACCCACTGGTAACCATTAATCATGCAACAAAAAAATGCAAAAATTAAAAAATATCTTTTATTTATTAGTGTTGGTAACACCAATGGACACTTGGAAAAATGTTGGACATATTGATTTCAGTTTTCAAATTCTGTAAAACAAATGTGTCCTTTGGACTGATATGTTCTTATATATGTTCTCATTAGATTATTGATAGTAAAGCCTCAGTGTGTGAGCAGCCTTTTACTATTGCAGCTGCTGCAGGTGGAGCTAGTTTACTGTACTTTATATAAAATTTTATCATAAATGAAAGTGTACACTCGGATCTCAAATTTATGGATGTTTCATTGCTAACAAAATGTAAACATGGAGCCTAAAATATTCAGCCCACAGAGTAACTCGTTATATGTGGTGTGGACTGGGACAGGAATACCTCAGAACCTGTAATTCAGTGATAGATGTCAATGCATCATGTGGCACACAGCAAAACATCGCTTGTAATTGTTATTTCAACTGACTTCATTTTCTAAAATGTTAGCAAATGTAAAACAGATACCACGTTGCTGCCAATGGTGATGTTATATTTCCTACTTTCTGTAAAAGTTCACATCTGTTCACAAAAAAAAAAGTTCCTTTCATGTTCCAGTTCAGATTTATTTAGTTAAATGTGACTATATATATATACATATATATATATATATATATTCATTACTTCATATGAATTCATATTAGAAATTTAAGTGGGACTTACTGTATTTGTACCCTCTAAGTACCGTATTCTTTTTAGTTTTTTTACACCCATCACATCTCTGCTTATGACTCATTTCACATTATGGTAAATTTAAAGCCATGTTCCACCAGTTTGCAGAAATCCCCTGAAAAAGTACCAAGAATGAGAGATGCGAAAGTGCTCGTATGCATGGATCATTTTTTCTCTCACCTACGCAACAGCAGTTTACGTTGGCAGGAACCTCAGGTCTGTTTGTACGCACGTGCAAGCAAACAGAATTAGGTCAGGGACAAAAGGCTGCCACTGTTATTGAAATTGTGAGACATCAAAATAAAGAAATGAACAAAGCCGATGTTGATGACTTGTAAGGGGCTAGTGTTTTTGAACAATATGTCAAGACTGCACAGTTTCCGGCTCAATCTGGGCTTCTGTATAAATGTGGCTTCAGATTTACGAGTCGAGGGTAAAGACGAAGGAGGAGATCAGGCTGAAGCAGAGCCTCCCAAACGGAGGGAAAAGGCCAGTACTGGAGCTTATTTTTTTGTGACTGTTCTTTTTGCTAGGGTTCAAAGAGAGAATTGGAAAATTTAGCTGTAACTTGTTTCTGGCTAACTAGAGCAGATGCAGTTACTGTATGTGTGTAATTTACATGAAATCTTTTGCTATTTTTATATTGGCATTTGAGAGGAGTTGATTTTTGAAGATAAGCACATCCACTAATTTTACCCAAAAACTAACAAATCAGTCTTTTTTTATTGAAACAAATGTGTTCTACACCTTCTGTAGAACAGATGAAGAGAAGCAAATGCCACTAATGCATCACTTTGCTTTAGGCCTGTTCAGTCCTTTCTGTAGGGAGCCCTCTAATGGAAAGATGGAGGATTAACTTCATAAAGCCTGTACGCGTTTTAATTTGTTGCTGATGTACTCCAGGGTCAGATCTGCCAGGCCAAACGTTCCAATCAGATCCACCAGGAGCCTGAAGCTGCCCCGGTGGAGGCCCACATGTTTGACCTGGACTGCCTTCTGTCTGACATCTCCGACACCCTGTTCACCATGACGCAGAAACCATGTGCCTGGGCAAGTGACCGACACAACAGTAAGTAATTCCCACTTTGAAAATGACTTTCAGCTGTGGCTTTTGACTCAAATTTAGCAAATGATGAATAATTTGTTTTGATTGCTCATCATCTGGTTGAAAATAGCATTCTGTGTTCACTTTATTTCCTATTTTAACTCTGTTCAGTGAGTTCTTGGAGCGGTTATTGCTAGCCCATTGTCATCTCTGGAGACAGAACATACAAAATCAACTGCATATATGTATATAATATAGTGATGTGAAAGTTTAGACCTTAAACTTTATGTGTTAAAGCGCCTGAAAACTTGTTTCTCAGTTAGTGTCTTGCTATGAATGAAAATTGCTTACGGTAATCAAAAAACACCTTTGTTACGGAGCAAGCTGGAGAACCCAGGCGCAGACACAGAGAGACTGGCAAACAGGTGAATAATGGAAAGAGTTTTATTTAATAAGATAACTAAACTAGTACATAAATGGAAAGCTGAACTGGGGAAACAAAACTAAACGTAACTATTCCAAACCCAACAAACAAACACTACGAATACAGAAACGGAAGTCAACCAATACTAAACTGGATTAACAAAACTAAATTAAGGAGGGATACTCACAAGACAGGGGAATTGATAACAGAGGGGAAAACAGGTTGGGGAAATCCAGGAGCAGGCAGGAGATAAGACTGATACCATGGGCTGGTGGAAATCCGGAAGATCAACAAAGTCCAAATGGGGGAAAGGAGTCCAGAAGTAGGGAAGCAGAGTCCATGAGGGAGCAGAGTGTGTGAAGGCATGTGAGTCGTTATGGGAAGCCGAGTCAGGAGGAAAGCAGGTATCCAGTAGTTTATGGTCCAACAGGGAATGAGTGACTGAGCAGAGTTTAAATAGTGAGCAGGTGATATTGAGGGCAGGTCAGCTGATTACTGCAATGTGAGTCACCTGCAGTAATCAGCTGAGTGCAGGCAGGTGAAGCAGGGAGAGACAGAGACACAAGGACGAGAGAGACAAGAGGGAGAGAGATGACAGACAGAGGGAGCCAAAGGGACAGGTCAAAACAGAAACAGATCAGGAACCAAGGGAGAAAGGAGGAAAAAGAGGAAGAAGGGGGAAGAAGGGCAGGGGCTAGAGCAGGATCATAACAACCTTTTTTTCACGAGATTGACTTTTCCTTCTAACTTTTGAATTAATGAATGAATGTTTTTATTTCAGACATGTGAGAAAAAAAGCCACAAAAGCAAATTAAAATATTCAAAACAACAACAAAACAAAATCAAACAAACAAAACAAAGGAAAGCAAAAAATAACCCAACATATGCGAAAAAGAGAGGGCTGCACAGTGGCGTAGTGGTTAGCACTTTCGCCTTGCAGCTAGAAGATCCCTGGTTCACGTCCCGGCTTTCCCGGGATCTTTCTGCATGGAGTTTGCATGTTCTCCCTGTGCATGCGTGGGTTTTCTCCGGGTACTCCGGCTTCCTCCCACAGTCCAAAAATATGCTGAGGTTAATTGATTACTCTAAAATTGCCCGTAGGTGTGAATGTGTGAGTGATTGTTTGTCTATATATGTAGCCCTGCGACAGACTGGCTACCTGTCCAGGGTGTCCCCTGCCCGAGTCAGCTGGGATAGGCTCCAGCCCCCCCCCGCGACCCTAGTGAGGAATAAGCGGTGTATAGATAATGGATGGATGCGAAAAAGAGTAGGACGAAGTATAAGCTTATTTCCTCCTACCCCTTTTCCATCTCCACCATCAGTCACTCAGTACCCCACTCCCATAGTTATTTATGTACATATTTACAAACAACATAGAAAATAAATAATATAAATAAACAAATATTAATAATCAGTGATATACCCATGCCAAACTTTAAACATGGTCATCAGTTATTTAGTTGAGTATTTTTGAAAAAGATGGACGTTCTGGAAAATGTGCTTATTGTCATGCTGAGCGCTAGACAAGAAGATGACACAACTCTCTTAATTGTCTGTGTTCAACATAAGCCAGCATGCAACAGATGTTTAGCTTAGTTTAGCATTAAAACTGAAAACAGTGGGACCTGGTTACTGCCTAAAAGTAATTTTTTTTAAAAAGTAGTTTAATAGCATCCTTTATAGCTTAACTAAGGTTCAGGATTATTCAGTGCAGTTCATTTCTGGAATTTCCACTGATTGTCGCGTAACCTCACAAAGGACTTTTGATTAAGTTTTAGACATTTTGACCAAAAATTGGTTGTTTCTGAACCTAAAATATTTGTTCCCAGTGAAAAGCAGATGCCAGCCAGATCCGAAGGGGAAAACAAATGAGCAAAATGAGCAAGTGTGTTGTTTTTCCAAGGAAACACAACTTTAAGTGTCATGGCCAGGGGACTACAGATGAAAACTAGCCTTCCGGCTAATTCTGGCTTTTTTTTAAACATGTGTGATCATGTGTTGTTGATCATGATCATGTGAAATTGTGCTGTCCCCTTTCAAATAAACTAAATTGAATTGAAAATTGAAATATGGGTATCTACTGTCTCCATCTTGGCAGTAACAGACACATTCTCACTCCTGACTAATCCAAAAATAAGCAAAAAGGTGGAGCGTGAGTGGAACAGGGAATTGGGACTGCAAACATCTTTGGGCCATGGACTGTCCATGCACTTAATTATGCATAGCCTTCATACAATTTAATCAGGTGACTTATGTAAAAAGGCCCACCCTGTACAGTTGTGAACAGGGACAATACAAAGACCCACACATTTTACTGTGCCAGGCTGTAAACGTGTTTATTTCTGCTGTAAAGCTGGACATTTTACCATTAGTGTCTATGACGGCTTACTCTCTTTTGGAGCCAGTCTCAAGTGAAAATTCAAGGGACTTCACTTGTTTTACTCTTCTGTATTAGTTTCAGTGGTAGAGTTTTGCCTTTTTGTATGAAATCAGCAAGATATAAAATGTTGATTAATGATTTCAAGAGGTGTTGGTGGGTAGACTTGCTTTCAGACAGAGCCAAGCTATCTGTTTCTCCCTGTTTCTAGTCTTAATGCTAAGCTAAGTTAGCAGCTACCAACTCTAGCCTTATGTTGACAGACACGAAACTTTCTGCAAGAAAGAAAACAAGCATATTATGTTAAAATGTTCTTCTAATATTATATAAAAATACTAGAATTTTCTGGCCTCTGCCACATTTTTGAGACTTGGTGCTGCTGATGGTCACATGTATCAGCAGTTCAACCAGTGAAACTCACCCTACAAATCAGGAAATTCCTTATGATGTAAGATGACCTTCCTAAAAAACACACAATAAGACAGAGTCTCTCTCATGTCTGATATTATGTTCTTCCTCCTCAGCATACACCTGCAATGCTGATATTATTCAGCCTGGTCTGACTCCTCTGCAGCCCAACCTGGATGATTTCATGGACATACCAGGTATTCGTCTGTCTGTCTGTCTGTCTGTCTGTCTGTCTGTCTGACTGTCTGCCTGCTTGCCAGTCTGCTTGCCTGTCTGTCTGTCCGTCTAGGAATAGACAGCAGATATTCATCCAAATACTAGTTAATTAGTCACTGACAGTGTCATTACAAAAAACATTTTCATGATAACAGCTAAAAATGTCTGGACTCAAAGCGTGTAATTAGAGGTATCACAGTTTTTATGTCATCAGATTTGTAGCCTGACTGTCAGTTTCTCTATTTCTGACAAACCATAATTTTAGGTTCTCATCCTGCTTGACACACTGTCAAAAAGTCCAAATAAAATGTGAATAAGAGCCTAAACCTGAAATCAAATTGAGGTACTCAATGCAGACTTTGTTTATAATGCTTTTTTTTTTGTACATTTGTGTCGCATAATTAGTTCTTGAGTGACACTCAGGGACCTCAGAGGTTACAGAGTGGTCAAAGGCAGGGTTGAGCTGTGAGCACTAGAATAGGGAAGTGGAACAGGATATGTTTAACCGCTATTGCTGGCTTTGGCACCACCTATTTTCCAAATGTAGAAAATAAAGAAAGTGATGGGCTGAGATATGTGAAATATGATGATGGTTCCTCCAAAAATTAGTGCTAAATGTTCAGCTATAGTCAATATTTCTTTAACAGTGTGGAATGTGAAAGGGGTCGCTTGCTGTGACAAACCCACAGAGAAATATCACCCAGATCTGCAGTTCCCTCATTATGCTCCCTTGTTGATGAGCACATGGGCACATACAGTAGGGACACCACAGATGTGTGTTTGTCTTCTAGTCAACTCGGAGTCTGCTGGCAGGACTCCATTCCATCCATGCACAGTAGTTCAGCTCATACATATTCCACACATGCATATATATATATATATATATATATATATATATATATATATATATATATATATATATATATATATATATATATATATATATGCATATATATATGCATATATATATATATATATATATATATTCTGCTCTTGTAAATGTTGGGCATTTACAAAGAGGTTCATGTGGACTCTCATGAATTTGGACTGATGGCAAACTTTATGTCATGTGAACTCTAGGGAACCTTCACACACACACTGCTGCTTTAGGCTGCACACAAACATGCAGCAGATCCTTGCTTACTTAGTCAAGTTCACAGTTTTGATTATGCTCCCTTGCAGACACAGACAGTTGCGGACATCCCAGACGTGTAGTTGATATTTTTATATTACCTTATAGTCTGCTTGACGTACGCTGCTCCAAACATGCATCATAGATTGGCATCTGCATATTTTGAATACATACACGACTGTCCTTTTAGTGTAGCTGCCTGCAGTGGAGACATAAATTTTGGGCTGCCAATGTCAATAAAGGGGCCTGTGCTGACTCCAGTGGGTTTTGGCAGATGACAAAATTCACGTGACATGAACAACCTGATGTACTCGTAGATAATACTGGCCTGAGCTTTGCTGAACTGTTTTGTTTTGTTTTCTGTGTTTGGTTTTTTGGCTCAACTTTTTGGTTCACTGTCACCACTCTCATGTTTTTTGCTACAGAAAGTAAATTCCGAGTGTACACTACCTACTCAGCACCAAACAATAGACAAAGTTAGCAACTGTGTTTTACGTTGGTGGAGACCAAAAAACAGAGATCAGAAGAAATTAATATTGCATTCATATTCACCAGATGGACATAAACATGACTCCAAATGAATTTCAGTGTTACTTTGTTTCTGTTTAATGTGAGAATATGCAACTATTGGCTAACTCATCAACTTTAAAAATTATAACATCATTTCATTTGTTAACAGGTTGCATCAGCAGCCTCAAGTAGAAAAAACATAGTTAAGGCTAAATGCCTTAGTGAACTATGATATAATGTTTCACACAGAAGTTGAGAGATCAAATGTGAGTAAGATTTGATCCAACATTATTCATTTTCTGATACTGACTACTGAGTCCTTTTTCAAGTGAATTTTTATTGATACATCCCTTAGGGTGTGATAGACTAGTAAAGGTTCTAATGCTCTGGCTGGCCCCGTGAGAGCCAACAGCTTTTGATAGCAAATGGCTCTCTTGCGACAAGAGAGCAGAAAAGCTTCAGGCAGAAGAGGAGAAGCACACTGAAATTTAGTTCCTTGCTCAGGGGCACAATGACTGTGTTTTTTTGGCCTTTGTGTTACTTTCAGTGGAGCAGTCCAGCAGTCCTGTGGCTACAAGTCAGCCGTTGTAATCGACAGGCAACCTGCTGCCCATTTATGTAATGTGTGTGTGTGTGTGCACGCACGCGTGCACATGCGTGCATGCATGCGTGTGTGTGCATGCGTGCATGCATGTGTGCCTGTGTTTGTTCTCAGCTGTCTGCCTCACTTTTGGTCACAAGGTCCAGAGAGCTAAAGATTGTCAGAGTAACACGGCCGTGAGATTAATTCATGCATAGTTGCCTCTGTGCTTCTACTAAATGGACATACAGCATAATGCCAGATGTTTCTTTTTTCTGAGATGAAAACACAAACATTCTGGTATGTATTTTCAGCACGAGATATCATGCTGAACACATAAATGCTAATGACAGCCAACAGTGGCCAGCGATTTGCAATATTTGTCTGCTCAAAAGTATGTGACCTGGCAGATACAAAGCACACACCTTTAGTGACCAACACATACAGAGACCTTAACATTGTTTGATGTTATGGCTCTGTGTTCTTATTCTCTGTTTGTATTTTTGACACTCAGCCACGTGTGTAATACTGAGCAGCAGACTGACAGGAAAAATTCCTCTGATGTGATGTGACATCACTGAAGGTAGCAAAAAGGGGCATCATTTAAATGTCAGCTAATTAAAAGTTCAACTTTTCATCTAGATTAAGTTTAACACCAAAAAGTCATCAGTAGCCTCTAGATCTAATTTTGAGGAACTTTTTTCTTCACATTTCTACTAGAATTTAGCTGTCTAACATCAAATGTTTGTAATAACTACATAGACTCAACACTTCAGTCAGGCCAGATACATCTGGAGGTGACTACACAGTAGATTATCTCCTACCTGAATAAACAACAATGTAATATGCACTGACCAGCCACAACATTAGAACCATGGGACCTCTTGGGGGGTCAATGTGGTGTCAGAACTGTAAAGTGGAAAGCTTTGGGACCTGTGGCCGTCATGGATCCTGCAGATGCTTGATTAGATTGAGATCCAGGCTGCTTGGAGGCTCAGTCAACTTCTTGGGCTCTTGGTTGTGTTCCTAGTTTCCAGTTTTTGCAATGTGGCCTGGTGCATTGTCTTGCAGGGAGAGTGTGATGTTGAGTTTGCAGTAACGTTTAGGTAGATTGTGTGTGTCAAAGTAGCATCTACATGAATGCCAGGACCCAAGATTTTCCAGAAAAACATTGCATGGTAATTAGGTGACATTGTTATTTCCTTAACCTGTCAGTAGATGTAGTGTTATGAATGGCCAGTATATTCATCTGCATCTTAAGTACAAGGTGTTGCTTTTCTTGATCCGTTTAAGTGTTTTTTATTAAATTGTTTTGCCATAGGTTAATTCGATTTTGTTTGCCAGGTTTTATCTTGTTAAAGAGATTTTTTGGTTAAATGAAAGACAAAATGTGAATTGCTTATTGCAGTCTTGTGTGTGGACCAAGAACGACTGAGAAATCTGTATATTTTGTGCTGTAAATAGTTGATTTTTCAATATATGTCCAAATCAGCTGATGTTATCTTATTCCAGATATACTGGTATCCGATGTCCAATAAGTAACAAGAAATTGCAGCACAGAAATGTCAACATTATGTCTGGGATCATCCAGAAATGTTATCAGCATTACATAGTTTTTCCAGCAGAGAGCACTATCCCACTTGAATGGTGTCATACTGAAAAAAAATCTCAGTTGTCTGTATGGGGATTAGTTCGATTTTTTTTTTTTTTTTTTTTTAAGCAAATACTGTCAGTCAGTGCAGATAACCCCCAAATTTCAATATTGGTATTGTCCTCAAAATGGTAAAATTCTCCCAGTTGTGTCAGTGTTGTGATTAGCAGTCTCTGTGTGTTTTGTCAGATATCTTTATGAACTACCGGGGCCAGCCCACTGACCAGACTGCTTTTGCTGACTGTGGCTATTATGATAGTTTGTCCAGCACAGCGTTTGCTCCAGGTCCCTCCCCTGTGGTGACAGATCCTCAACTGATGATCGACACCCAGCTCGCTCAGGTACTGCTGCTGTTACTGGCTCCTCCTGTTTGTTTTTTTTTGCTGCAGGAACATTTCATCCGCAACTTCTGTTGTGAAATTGACTGAATCTTTCTTTTCCAGCCTAATCTAGCATCCAACAATTTGCCCTCCACATCCAATACCGAGGCAGACCAGACCAGACCTGGCCAGGATTGCAGTGAATACCACACATCCCCCATCATATCAAGAGCTATGCCATATGGACATCAGTCATACCAAGATGCACCTGCTTCTATAGCATTTGCCAGCAGCACCGAGCAGCCGGACCCTGCAAGTGTTCCTTTTTTGTACCCACTACCATGCCACAAATATGGCTACTACACAACACCCAGCATGACCTCCACTGTCATCACTCACACTGCCTCCACCATGGGAGCTCAGGGCTCTGTTCACCAGACTCATGGCTACCCTCATGCGGGGGACACATACTCCCAGACTCCCTGTCACTCTCTCAGTTACTCAGCTGCTGTATCTGACCTGGTCCAAGCAGCCCTGCCCTCTGTCACCACAAGTCACTGCTTCTCAGTCCCAGAGCAGGTGGCTGTTACAGGGGTCAGAGGGAAGCACAAGCAAAAGACAGGAGGACTGAGGCCAACTGGTCCCTGTGCAATGCCATCCAGCCCTCCATCTACTGCCCCTACAGCCACTAGCTGCCTGGCTAAGCTGCTCTCCTCAAGTACCCATGAAAGTGAGTCAGTTCTGACATGTCTTCTGTCTCCTGCTACAGTTGGAACTAGTTAGTGAGACTGTATTTCTGTCCCCCCCCCAAAAAAATGACTGTTTTTTTTTCTTTCAGGAAAGCCAGCATTAGAATTTGATACTGCTTTAGCAACAGCCAAAGGTCAAAGGTCGTCATCTCCCAGCTCCTTGGTGAGCCTTTCCTAAAGTATCACAAGTGTCATTTACTGGCTTGGCACAGCATCTCTGCAACAAACAACTTTATATTTTTTCATTTTCAAAAATTGTTTTAGTCATTCATTCAGCAGCAGCAGCAGGTTTAACCATGAATGTTATCACTGCTATCACTATGCCCTGTGACTACTTAATAGGTACCTGCTATATATCAGAAATACTTCAACACCCATTCAGTGTTTTGTGTATCTTAGCTATCTTTGCCATATCCTTTGCCAATTTGTGCTATAATCTTAAGCATTACCATGTCTTTCATAAAGGAGTTAAAATCTGTAGAGCTGGTAGATTCTTTGTGCTCCTGTGACCTCTGCTGCTGGTCTGATTTAAATTGAAGTTGTCTAAGCAAATTGATTTTATTCATACTTGCAGACACTTATAACTGCATATTATGTGTTATTCAGCAGACAAGCAGCGGCTCACACGTTGGTGCATCTACATCACAGCTGCAGTATGGAGCTGGTTGGCCTGAAGGGATCCCAGCATTGACACCTCTGCCCTGCCTGAGCGCCTCCCTGGGCCACAGCGGAACACATGGCAGCGCCTCCAGAGGCTTGACAGTGTCGGCCCTCCTCGCCCACGGCTCCACACACACCAGCACAACTCTGCTCATCCCCAAGACAGAGAAACTATCACCTGTCCAACTATACAGCACAGACAGAAGCAGCTTAACCGGTAGGCCCTAACTGCTGCACTGCAACATGTCTCACTTATTTAATAAATATACAGTACTGTAGTATGACTCATGGATGTTTACATGCTAAGCCAAGGTTTTAGTGTAGAGACCAAAATGATCCCTGATAGACAGGGATAGACTCTGGGACTCCATGCTAAACTTTAGTATTGAATATATGGAATTTGAGCAGGCATCTCGTAATACACAAGAAGAGTACACAAGAATTTGAAGCAGCTGTTAGAATAAGTAAATTTAAAAAATATATGACATGCAGCTCAATCTGACAGTTTCATGGAAGAGAACATGGATATTTATCAAACAACAACATGATTTAATGAGTGAAGAAGATGTTATACTTCAGTGCATTTCTGTGCACAGGCAGCAAGGGACATTTTGGCTTTGGAAGGATCAAAACCAATTTTTCAATTGGATATGCCTCAACTGCAATACCTACTCAAAACTCATGGGACTGCATGGCAGCTCATGGGCCTGACAGCTACTGAAGAAGAAAGGAAGAACAGAAGAGCCGCCATAATTTGAAAGCGATAATAAAATGGACAGTCAGCGCGTTAGAGTGCACTTTGTGTGTGGAAGATCTGCAAACACGAACAACACAAACACTCTCCACATTCACTTGCCTACACGGACAAGGTCATGCCTTGTCCCGGTCAAGCCCTTCAGTCATAAGAGCACTTGCAGCTGTAAAAACTAGTGTGCAGCAGATGAATGAGATTAAAGATGAACAGCAGTTTTGAAGTTCAGTGTCATGGCTCCAGCTGTCGCCATCTTGGTGGTCCCTGACTTCATCTAACTCCTAGCTCATCGAAAAATGAGCTAAGAGCTCTAAAATTAGAAGAGCAAAAGTGAGTCTTTGGACCATGGACTGTCCTATGACAGCACCCACCTGTCATTTAAAGTGGCCATGCTCGTAATTATGCATAGCTTAAGCCTTAGTACAATTTAAATGACTGAGTTATATAAACATTCATCTTCTGTGCAGTTGTCATGAACATGGAATTCAGCTGTAGAGATTAAAACTGTTGTTTTTTTTGTTTTGTTTTCTAACCTGTAAACATGCTTACTGCTGCTATAAAGTTGGATATTTTAACACGGAGGGTTCTGAGGACTGACTCAGTTTTGGAGCCACTGTCATGTGCCCATTTGAGGTAGTTTTTGGCACATACTTAATTTTTTCTTAATTTTAAAAAATAATCCTTGTTGCATGAACAACAAGGATTTTTTTTTGCTGAATAAATCATTAATCTGCAGCATATAACATAAAATGAAAAAAAGAATAACCAAGTCTGAAAGGTTATTGTTATTGTTATTCGGTTGAGTGCTAAAATTACAAAATGTATTTAAAGGTAATCAGGAAAGCCAAACCTGTAACTGAATAAACCAAATGGTAAGAGTAATGTAATTTTACATCACATTATAATTAGGGCTGGGACCTTAACGCGTTAATTCCGACCAATTAATTATCGCGGACAATAACGCGTTAAAAATAATAACGCAATTAATTGCACCCTCCTCAGTTCCCTCATTTCTGGCACACCGGTAACTCTGATGAACACTCCAGCCCAGTAGGTGGCGGTAATGAACCTAAAGTCTGTTTGTAGCCATGAAGAAGAAGCACAGGAAGTACTGAGTGAAGTCAGGCACGGGTGAACAGTGAAGGAAGACGAGGTTGAGCTTGTTGGGCAGAAAGTTTCCTTTTAAAAATCTTCCCGATGGCAGCTTGGATAAAAGCCTGGTTGTGTGCAAATTGTACAACAAAGAGTTTTCTGATCACTGCGTCACTTCAAGCTGACAGTATCACCTCAATGTAAAACATGTTGCTGTTAGCACCAGAGCTAACGTTAGCTACGAGTCACGTTAACGGCTAACGGTGTAGCCATCCCATAATAGACCACTTTTCTAGACAGTGCTTGAGTTTACAGAAATTCTTAAAATGTTGAATAAAATCGCTATAATTGCACTTAGATTTGCAGTAATCTGTGAATGTAGCAGACAGATGAAAAATGCAAATAGAAATGAAACATTTTTGTTTAAATTTTTACTCCGTCGAGGCTCTGCCTCCTTGGAGGAGGAATAACCTAAACAACAAAAATATCTCTTTTAATAACTTAATTATAAACTTTTTGTTTATAAAAAATTACATAAAAATTAATATTCCTATAAAAAAGAACCATCAAAATTCCACCATTCATCAGACCCAGAAAAGATGAAAACAGAATGAATCTCTGGATTTTCAACTTTCTGAAGCTCTTTGAACTACTTATGCTGATTTTATGTGCCATACAGTGGAAAAAACAACTAAATTCAGGCTTTGTCATCGAAATCACTTTTTTCTATATGTCCCTTTTTTTTAAAAAAAATAATTTTAAATCATAAACACGTATGTCTATTCATTGATTCAACTGTCAACCACAATTTTATTTGAATTGAAAAACTTCACTTATTGTGTCAAATATTGCTATTTGACAAAACTGCAATTAATTGCGATTAATTAATTACAAAGCCTGTAATTAATTAGATTAATTTTTTTAAAATCGCGGCCCACCACTAATTATAATTAAAAAAAATTTAATTAACAATATTATCTGTTTAAACTATATATTTCATGTAATTAGGGTTTAATATATTTTGTCAGTTCTGGAGTTCTATGATTATCACACAGCATATTCAAAAACCTCTGCATTTTTCAACGGCACATCGACACATGGATGATTTGGGATTCTGCTTTATGTTCTCAACAGTTGTGGTTGAATCAAGCAAAACGTTAGGTCTGATACAGCTTAAAGTAGCAGCCGGAATTACACCCATGCATGCCATAGCATGTATGACTAATGTAATGGAACTCAAACTTCATTACTGACCTGAAGAGATTTGAGTGCCTAGAAGACATTTAATTTCCCGCAAATAAAATAAGTAAATGTTATCTTTTATATCTTTGTTTCTTTCAGTCAATTTCCCAGCACATCCAGGCCAAACATCACCACCAAACCCTCTAGACAAAACCTCCAACCCTGAGTCCCCACATTCAGGCTTCTCAGGACATGGAAAAATAGAATCAAGTAAGGTAGGACAAACTTTCTCATTTATTTTACATCTATTTTACATTTATTTTTACATCTCTGATTTTACAAATACTGCAGTCTTTTGAATTTAAATTTAGTGCAGGAAAGGGATTGCTAGCTCAGTATGTGGATGTGGGTGTGGAGTGTGCTGTACATATTTCTGAGCTGTACTGTCTGCAGCAAACAGAGACCAGGAGGATAACTCACATCTCAGCAGAGCAGAAGAGGCGTTTCAACATCAAACTGGGATTTGACACTTTACATGACCTTGTGACAACACTGAGCTCTCAGCCAAGCATAAAGGTACAGTGAAAAGCTGTGCAGCTACATTACAGATAGATGGTGGTGGAGGGGGAGGGTTGGAGCATCAAAGAGTAGCTGAGCTGCTACAGAGTTTAAGTGCTGAACTGTAGTGTTTGACTTGTAAATGCAACCGAGGAAACATCATCAGGTAGAAAGCAACCGCAATAATACTGAAATTTTGTGAATTGTTATGGCATATGACTGACCTGCAGTAATCCCTCTGTCTTCTGGCATAGATCAGCAAAGCCACCACACTGCAGAAGACCGCTGAGTACATTAGTAAGATGCAGCAGGAGAGAGCTCAGCTGCATGAGGAGGCTCAGAGACTCAGAGAGGAGATCCAGCTGCTAAACTCTGCCATCAAGTGAGACCGATAGCTCGACCTCTGCATATGTGTATATGTATACATGTATGTGAGCAGGGATGCGAGTGTATGTACTGGGTGTTATTTTGCCTTAACGTTCTATCGGGGTCATTATAGAATTTAATTTTAAGAACAAGTTCACAGTAATTTGGATTTTGCCCATCAGTACGTGCATTGTTCATAATGTTCCTCTTCTTCTGTTTGCATGAAGATGCTCTCCACTACTGTGTTGATTCAGTATGTCTCTTTATGCAGTGCGTGCCAGCAGCAGCTACCAGCCACCGGCGTTCCCATCACACGGCAGCGCTTTGACCATATGAGGCAGAAGTTCAGAGAGTATGCCCGAACCCAGACTCTGCAAAACTGGAAGTTTTGGATTGTATCCTTCTGAATGTAAATCTGCCAAAGGTTCAATAATGCATCACACAGCCACACACTTTAAAACCTTAATTAAAATTTGACAAGAGTATAATAAGTGTTGAGTAAATGTCCCCACTCTGCTGTGCAGTAGCTGGCTGTAGCATCATCTGGCATCTTCAGACTTTCAAGAAATATCAAATTACCTTTTGTTTTCAACCCCCTATTCTTTGAATCCAAATGAACTAATTACATCAAGCATTACGCCAATCTGGATGGATACTTTGAAAGATGCTATTTTTGTTCAGTTTAGCAGAAAAAATATTCTTAGAGCTGCAGCCTTTTAGTACAATGCATGCTGTAAATTTCTAGACCTGAGCTTTGTGTATATTCAAATTTTAACAATGTAGTTATAGTTCAAGAAACTAAGCACATTATTTGGGGTGTCTCAGAGTAACTATGCAGATAAAATAACTGTGTAGTGCATAAAAAATTATCATATAAATTTAATCCCTAACTCTACCTATTACTGCTGCCTTTATCTTGTAGGCAAGATGAGATGAGATGGCAACTTTTTTATCTTAGTATGTTGCACAAAAACACCTTGAGGATGTTTCCTCTTCATTCATGAAGAGGAAGAGGAAATTGAGGTGTTTTTTTCATTATTCCTGAAGACACTGTGCAATTATCTCACTACAAATGTACTAAATTGAAAACATCTAGTTCACCAAGAGTATTTACTGCATATTTTCTGGCCTCCCTATAGGCAATGACAGTTGAGTTTAGTTTTTTTGGTTAACTGAAATAACCAATACAGAATAACTCCGATGCTTTTCTATATTTTTCTTGTTGTTAACTAATTCCACTAAAATTCCAAAACAAGAGAGACATACATGCTGCAGACAAGTATTATGTATGCTTCCAAAGTCTGATATATCTCAGTCCTCTGTGCTACAGAGCTGCACTGTTGTCCAAAACTATTAAAAACACATTTGGGATCTAGATGGTTGGACAGAGTGACATGTTGCTTTATTACAGTGAAGGTGGGCACTTTTGTTTCCGTCATTTTATGCCCTATCGACTGTACTAGAGCAGTAAATAATCACTGGTGCACCAAATGTATGTTAATCTGAAGCTGAAAATCCACAGCAAATTTACCATTCACTCAAGAAACTACAGGAAGTTGCTGAGACTTTAAAAATGAAGCTACATATTTATGATCTGTTTTTAAAGATTTATGTCTGCAGTAGGAACCAATCAGATGGTTGCCACATGTAAAGTAAGGAGGTCTGACAGTATTATCAAGTCTGTATTGTAGGATTTGTTATTTCTGGGGTTTTGTTGACAATGTTTTTGTGAAATATACAGAATAATACCAACCTCATCCTTTTAACACATCTTTCCTCAACTCAGTGTTAGTTCAGTATCATCATTGAGCCACTGTTTGAGTCCTATAATGGAATGGTGTCCACTGCTAGTGTTGAGGAACTGTGTCGATCCACTCTGTCCTGGCTGGACCAACACTGCTCTCTGCCTGCACTCAGGCCCAGTGAGTCCAGCGTAAATCCATCCATCCGCCCATTATCTATACCAACTAGGAACTAGTCATATTTCACCTACAAATGTTACCATATTTCCTTTGTATCCCTTCAGTGGTTCTGAGTTCACTCCGTCTCCTGAGTACAACCACGGCCATCCTGACGGACCCCAGCTTACTGCCGGAGCAGGCCACGCATGCTGTCACGCAGGGCGACCCCGTTGCTGCCCTGGACCACTCCTTACAGCCCACCGCTCAGCAGTAACATAGACCCCATGTTGAAGAACAGCGGAAAACCATCATAAGGCACAAGAGACTACAAGTCAGAGGAATGATTAATAAAGACTCAGCTCAGAGACTGCTAATAGCGCAGAATCATATTTCCGATAAAACTCTCCAACTGCAAAAAGAATGTATTTTAGTACACTCGAGAATCAGAGGAGATACTGTTATTTGATCAATGCTTAAAAATAAATGTATGGATAGCATAGAGTATAGGGGGCTGCACAGTGGCTTGGCAGTTAGCACTGCAGTCTTGCAGCTACAAGATCCTTGATTTGCATCCCAGCCTGGGCCTGGGATCTTTCTGCATGGAGTTTACACATTCTGCCTGTGCATGTGTGGGTTTTCTATGGGTTTTCTGGCTTCTTCCCACAGTCCAAAAATATGCTGAGGTTAATTCTAAATTGTCCATAGGTGTGAATGCGAGTGTGATTGTTTGTCTCTTTATGTAGCCCTGCGATAGACTGGCGATCTGTCCAGAGTGTCCCTGTCTTCACCCTAAGTCAGCTGGGATACACTCCAGCCCCCCTGTGACCCAAATGAGGATTAAGCGGTATATAGATAATGCATGGATGGACATAGAGTATTTGTAATATAAACTCATTTCTAGGCTTCCAATATTTTTTTCTCTAAAGTTCACATAAAAGCCATGATGTCATTTATCCGTTACATACATGTTCAATTCAATTCAGTTCAATTAAATTTTATTTATAGCGCACCAGTTGCAGTTCAGATTGTCTCAAGACATTTTACAGAACCCATGTGCCTAAACCCCCAGAGCAAGCCCTAAGGTGACAGTGGCAAGAAAAAAACTCCCCTTTAACAGGAAGATACCTTGAGTAGAACCCAGCTCATATGGGAGGACCCATCTACCACTGGCCAGCCAGGTTGAGAGGGACAGAAGAGGTAGAGGAGGTGGTGGTGGTGGTGGTGTCTATAGTACATACATAGGTAATGAGAGAAGGGCTCAATACATCGAGAGAGGTCCACCAGCAGCCTAGGCCTACAGCAATAACTAGGGGCAAGGAACTAAGGAACGTCTGAGAAGAAGTCAGTTGTGCCCCGTACATGTCGACTCCAACTGACCCACTCGGGGTCACCCAAGTCAGCCCTAACTATAAGCTTTGTCAAAAAAGAAGGATTTAAGCCTGACCTTAAAAATAGACAATGGGTGGCTTAGATCATAATGTTTTGATCCAGTCCAACACAAAGAGACAGACACACATGCTCACACATCTACTGCCATTTTAAAATCACCATCTAACCTACCATGCATGTCTTTGGCCTGTGGGAGAAAACCTAGCAAATGTAAACACCACACAGAAAGGCCTCAGCAGACCAGCAGGTACGAGCTTAAAAATGTAGACAACAGTGCCAATCACTGTCCACTGTGCTGCTCCATTATAACTGTGAGAATGACTTCATTTTATACCTATATATTTCTAAAGTAATTTGAAGAAACCACCTGCATTTATTCTCATTTTCTTTGACTTCTCAAGTTATCCTTTCTGTGTGTGATAGTATACACTGAATAAGTGCAATATCTCCTGCTACTACTCACGTTATCTCATGATGTATTGGGTCCTACACACCACTGCCAGTGTTGGGAAAAGATGAGGAAGTGTCTTCTTGAAAAAAGAATATCTAAAGTTTTGTAGTTCTCAAAGTGGAGCCTCTCTACCAACATGACAAAAAGTTAATTATACTATATCTACTGACCTGCTCATTATGTCAGAAAATGACTGTTTAAATAGGAGATTTAATAGGAGTTATTCAGATGTGCAGGTTGTAATAACCATTCCCATACTTACTATGGCAAAACACAGTGCACTGATATTAGGCCTTTTCGCTACTTGACATTTTCATAGAAAATGTTACTAACAGTCGGATTGATACATAAGTAAAACCACAACCCCGCAAACAATGAAGCCAAATAGCCATCATGATTATCCAAAGTTGTTTAAATCAATCCAACGGGACTTTAAGAAGGAACCTTCTTAAATTCCAGTTGGATTGATTTAAACAACTTTGGATAACCATGACCTGAATGAATGAGAAACTACACAGACATCTAGCCATCCTGAGTTTTTTCCACTAGTATTTTTCCATTTGTGATATGTCAAAAAGTCTTCTGTGAAATTTGGCTTTTGGGAGACATGACTTATAAATTAGAAAGTAAACTTCCCCGCTGAAGATAAACCCCCTCTAGAAGCATGGGGGAGTTGCCCCTCTAGAGGTCTCTGTCCCGCTGCGTTTGACTCCGTGTCTCTGCTGCAGCGGGTCCTCCGCTCCGGCAGGCGGCGCTGTGCTGCGGGCCGCTCGGAGAAGCGCAGTGTAGGGGTTTTGTTCTCGCAGCTCCTCGGTGCGCTGTCCACTTCAGCACCACAAGTCGAGCGGAGGCAGCGGGCTAGCTAACGCTGAAGAGGAGGCACCGAAGATAGGGCTCAGCATCAGCACCAGCCCCGAGCCGAGTCCCAGATATACAACACACCGAAAAATAAAACCGATATCCGCCAGAAACGCCGACAGCGACGAGGCAGAAGCACGCAGAAAAGGTAAGAGTTTCCGAAGATCTCAAATGGGATCAAGTTGGTGGTTAATAACAAGCATCCCCGAAGAACAACACGCTCCCTTCCCTTCCTGGTTCATAAACGCTGGACGGTGTTTACGTTAGCTTCATCCTGTGCTCAGTTTGTTACAAAGAGGCACACTTTAGTAAAATGAAGCTGCTCAGCCTCTTGTCGCTTTGCAGATGGTGCTGTTTTATAAGTCGTCGATATCCGTTGCCTGCTCCACTGTGGCCAGCTGCTGTGTTTTAGATCCTCTATGTCCGGGCTGCGGGACATTTCATGTCTCCGTCACCATTTTTGTGAATTAAGGGACGCATTGTGCGCTTAAACCGCCTCCGTTCAGTTTCCATATCGTGTGCATTTCCCGAATTAGCCAGCGTGTAAAGGTTGACACAGACTACACAGCAGAAAATATGTAAATCTATAGAGCTTTGTCTAAATATGTGGATATTTGTTTTAGGTAACAGAGTTCTGCAAAATAAGCCGGAATTTGTATGGACTTTGGTTTAGATGGGTTTTGAGTTGGCTTCGTGAGGCTTTCTAATGGACACTTTATGAGGTGATGGGGAATACTTTGTAAAATTCATACAGCACAGAACTGTTTTGTCAATAAACTGAAAGGGCTGTATTACATCACAATTATTCTAGTTTTACTTTTAAGAAATCCTTTAAAATCATACTGCTTTCACAATCACTGTATATATATTTTTTATCAACTCTGATACTGTTTAGGCTTTATATTCACAATCATCTCAGTTTACAGGGTTCACTCATTTTATTAACATTGTGTGAATCCTCTCCTCTGGGTCATTAATATTTCACACACATTGCACTCAAAGGTGCATAGGAGGAATGTTTTTTTATTATTATTTTTGTGTACATTTTATAGGGAGTGATGGATTTTTTTAAACAAATAAGACGAATCTATAAATATGTAGCTCACATATAAAATTCAGAGCTAATGTAGCATTTTGTCTGATGGTCTCTGCACCTCATCTAGGTAATGTTCAATCCCACTGTACAATATAGCAAATATCAAAACAAATGTATCAGCGAAATCTAATATTTTAATACTGCATTTATAATGCTGCAGATGGAGATAAGACTACTTCAAAATATGTGGTAAATCCCTGTGGTGACAGTTGTACAGTTGCTCTGACTTACCTCTTTATGGATGAAATGTTATATTGTAACGTCACACTGGTCATGAAATTATTAGTCATCTGATCCATTACTTGATTTAACAAAAATAAATCAGCAATTATTTTTGACAAAATGTAAATAGTTTGAGTTTAAAAAATTCTCAAATGTGAAAACTTGCTGCTTGTTTCTGTTTTACACCATTGTAAAACTTGGAACATTAGTTTTTTTCACAGTTTGTCAGACAAAAACAGCTTTTTGAAGATGCTCCCCTACAATTTTGGAAAATGCGATAGACATTTTTCTGTGTTTTCTGACAACGTAAAAAACAGACACTAGAGTAATTGAGAAAATAATTATCAGTTACAACCCTATCTGATGACAAAAACTCACAATCCATCATGCTGCTGCAAATTATATTACAATAGGCAGCTGTGAGGGAAAATTCACGAATCACTCTGCAGTCCATGCCCATATAGTGAATGGCTGTTTGGTTCAGCCGCTATGAACACCCCATGAATCATAATCAGTGCTCAGTTCATGACATGCTGCTTGGTTGAAAAGGAAAAGTCAGCAGGAGCTGTGTGAGTGGCAGGACAGTGACAACAGTGATCTGATACTCAGCTGCATGGGACTTGAGCACCACTGTGCTGGCCTGGACAAACTCAAATGCTGAGTGTATCTTTGAAAGCAGTCTTCCATTTTGTCACAGTGCTGCCGTTGGCGCGATAGGCCCAGGTGAGGTAAGAGGCTGATAGAGGGATTAGCTTGTATTAGGATGTGGCTGCTCATAGAGGTGTGCGAGAAATGTCAGTCACTCTCGCTCTATCTTCCTCTGCCGTCTATCTCTCAGCCTCCTTTTCCACAAAGCATCTGTCTCCTGCCTGCTCTACATTCACATTGTTCCTAGATGAGCAGCGATACCCATCGCCACCCCCCCCACCCCCCCCCTGCAGTGTCTCAGTGGTTCTCCATGGTGTCCCTCCTTCCCATCGGTGCATACCTCCCTGCGCTTTCCCCTTCTCTCATCCCTCTGGCAGACACACTGCTCCTCCTCCTGTCCTACTTCCTCCTTCTTCTCTCCCGAAGGGCGAAGCCTGAAGGGTGGGAGGTGGGTGGGGTCAGAGACTGGGACAGCTGAACAGGCGGCAGTTGAATGATGGAAAAATAGCATTTTTTTATTATTATTTTCAGGCCTGAATGTTTCTTGGCATTAGCCAAGCATCAGAGCACCAACAGCCAGACATTGTCTCATGATGTGGTCTGCAATGTTAGAGCACAGTGGAGGTGTCTCTGCTTATTCAGGAAGCCATGCCAGATAGATTTGGATCCTTAAGAAACATTAAAAATCATCCTGAAACATTACATTCAGATTTACCTTGAAACCATACCTCAGCTGACCGGTGCCAGGCTGTGGTTTCACTGCAGGTGGTAGTGCTTTATGTTTTATTTAAAAGGCTTGTCAGTCTGTGTTCCTGTCTCAAATTCAAATCCACATATTTGTAGCTAAGGAGTTCAGTTTTACTGCTGCATCATTTGGCCATGGTGTCTTTTTTGTGCATTTTCTAAGCAAACTTGTCTGCAGGTGATGATGAAATGAGCAGGAGATTGAGCAGCGGGGAAATTAAACCCCCTTCAGTATTTATTACAAAGACACTAGAGACATTTAAATATTAAAAAGAGCCTTTACCTTGATAAATTAAATGGCACCATCTTAGTTTTTGTTCCAACTCAATTCCATTTTCCGGCTCTGCCAGTAACAACTTTTTGACCATTCACACCAATTTTGTAGCACTCCACATTTCTTATTTAGTCACAGTGTGTTCATAAATGATGATTCTGATAATGACTAGCTATAACTGATCTCCTACAGATGTGTGAAAAAAGCAAATAAGTTTGTCTCAGTGGTATCAAATTCAGTTCCTGCCATTAACCCGCTTTACTGTAAGTAAGACAATGCACAAATCTAATAAAACTGCACCAGACATCCCTGGCTTAAAGTAAGCACAGCATAATGTTACACTTAAAACTGACTGGAGGAAGCTGAAACAACGTAGAAAGTCAGCATAGAATTTTTAAACTGCTTCATTTATTTTAGTCTCTTATTTTTGACCTCTAAACTAGATCTGCACTGTAATATTTTTTCTGTGGAGGACAAAATCTAGTCTCCATCCTGTGTAAAAGCAAATTGCAGAAGGTAATATGAAGTTTCAGCACTCTCAATTAGTGAATATTGTCCAAAGTATGGTCCCTCTTTGTGTTTCCCCAGATAGTGTTTCATTGCTGAACTGTGGTGGAGGGATAATAACCCGTTTGATTTATTTGGCTGCGACTGCTGAAGCCTCAGCTCAGCTTCAGATAAACTTTGGAAGGCATTTTTACACAGAAGGAACACTGTGCATTAGTGAGTCATGTACCCCATTACTTCACGAGGAGACACATTAAAAAAAGCATCTCACATAGGCCAGTATAAACTAGATGAAGAACTGTAACAGGTAACATTAGGCAGCTTTCCATTGCAGAAACTCAGGGCAGGAGGAAGGTGGCACCAACATTTACAGGAACTGTGACATAATCGTCCCTTTAAGCTTTTCTGTTTCCAGTGCAGTGAAGGATCTGCTTGGACTACAACATTAAGTTTGATTGCACCAATATAACAGCTAATTAGTAGTTATAAGCAGATAGAAAAATGGAGGTTTGTTATGTTAGCCTATATAGTGAATTTTATGTTGTTGATGCTGATTTTTATGAGGAGACTCCAGTGCAGCAAAGACACCGAGAGGACAGAAAAAATGTTGCTCATTGTCCTCTTCAGGTTTAATCAATCAGTGTTGAGACTTGTACAGCAGTTTTTTTAGGGCCTCTCTGAAGTCCCTGCCCTGGAGTAGGTTATTTTTTCCCTTCTGAAACATCTCTGAAAAAGGTTCTATACAGGTGGTTCTTGCAGTTGCACTAAGGTTTCAGGCCCTAAATCAGCCGGAAGACTTAAAGACAGAACTGTGAATCTATCCCTAAATAACAATTAAACCAAAAGTGAAACATAACTAAATGTGTGACACAATTTGCCAGTGGTGATTTGCAGGCATTAAATCAGAACATTAATTTTACAAGTTGAAACTATCTCAGCAATTTCAGTTGATTATGAGACATCTTGTACTTGAAGAACTGTTAGCAGCAGCTATAAGATCCTGTTGTGATACAGATCAATATCTAGCTCAGTCTACACTGGCTGTGGTCCTTGAGAGGCTGTTAGGGGCTACTTGTTGTGGTGTGCTGTCACCATCATCAGAACCTGCAGCAGCCCACTCGCAGACACAATGCAGCACGTTCCTGTCTTCCATTAAGGTTACCTGAGATAAATTATCCCCGTAAGCGAATCCCCCACCCATCCTTCGACTTTGCAGCAGGGCCTGTGTCACAGCACTCAGGGTGACAAAATAACCCACCACTCTAACCATGTTGAGGCACATCCATTTTTAATCCTCCCTCTTTGAATACGCACAAAAACAGGTACACACACTCTCTCTGGGTGATTTTTCAAGGAGTTTGCTTTTGATTTTTTATCCCGTTTCTCACATCGTTGCAGTAGAGCACATGTATCATCATGTGTGGTTTGTTTAGTATATTTTCAATACAACTGTCCATGGGATATTGTATTGTTTTGGTTACATTCTGCTTCCCTTTGGGTCTAAGTTAGCTTACACTGCATCCACAACAAATATTGAGGCGGGCTTATGTAACCGTAGGGTATGACTCATCTTGATAACCAATCAGACTGTGAAACTCTTGTATGGTGATGAAATTACCTTCATACATCTATTTACAGTCCTTTCTGATCACATGTCCTCTCGAAATCACACTTGACATTCAGAGGTCATTAACTCTTAATTCCAATAGTTTGAGTTTAAAATGCATGTCTGTAATATAACTTCAGGTTTGAGGTCAGCCTCCCACTATGAAAAGCATTTAGCAACTTGGAAGATCAAGAGATTGCCTGCTTCATCTCCTGATCAAAGGGAACTTAGCCCCAGATTCATCCTCATCAAGAAGCAGAAAAACATTAAAATTTACATCAAGGACTACGATCTGAATAATTCAACCTAACTTTTTTTTGTGAAAATTCAAGGCTATTTCTGATGAACTTTGTCCTCTGCACTATGATAATTGTTAAATAAGACAATGATTTATTCATTAATTTTGTCTGATGTATTATGACTAAATTAAATATTAGCCTGATTATCCATTAAAATCTGGGCTTCCGTTTGCACCAGACAGACGTGCTTTTTATCAGATGTACAGATTATGTGCATGAGCATGTGCATATCAGTGTACGTGTGATACAAAGAGGGATGTGTGATAAAACACGTACAGTACATGAAATTGCATTATTGAAGTCAATGCTGTCATGAGAAACGACTGCGCTCTTTTCGACTCTGGCCCGTTTGAAGCTGTCACACAGTTACTGCTCAAAGGGCACTGTTTGACTGCTTCTTAGACATCTTTGGGCTCTGTGTGTGTGTGTATACTCGGCGTATTTGTGTGTGTGGTACTGTCCCCTAGGGATCCCCTTCCTCTATCCCACTGACTTCAGAGCTTCTTTGAAGTTCGTTCTTAGAAGAGAGGTGAAAGGGAGGGAAGTGAGAGAGAGAAAGAGGGGGAGAACCTGAGACAAAGATGAGTGGGGGAGGAAGAGCAGTTGAAATGCTTAATTTTTATGCCTGCACTCACTCTGCCTTCAATGAGTCTTTTTCCCCTCATAATTTGAGGATGATGTCATAGTCTGCATGGCACTTTTTTGTATGACAAACTGTAACTGTGTTAGTGAAGTGAGAACAAAATCACAGGAGAGAGAACAAGAGAGAACGAGAGAGAGAGCACCACTGTGTTAGGAATTTACAGCATATTAGGGTGGTCATGTAGCTGCCTCGGTCAGCTGATGAATAATGGAGGGGATCAGTGTCTGGTTCCATCAGGTGATCCCAGCGTACTTTTCAGGAGCTCTGTGTGTTTATCAGTGTGTGTGGGAGGGTGAGAAGAATGGAGAGAGCAGCTGCTGCACCCAGCACAGCCTCGAAAACACAAGACCATCTGCCATGCTGACTCCACACACACGCACACACATACACACACACACAAACACACGCACACACACACATAAAATCTATCTATCTATCTATCTCTCTATCTATCTATCTATCTATCATCTATCTCTTATTCATTTGTGATCTTTTCTAGATTTAGATTCTAAATTAATTTTTAGCCAACTATTTTCTAAATATTATTTTTAGATTGGCTTTTACTATTCCAGCTGTTGTTTCTACCTAATAAGTATAACAATTATTTTTTTATTTTAGCTATTATATTCATACCGCAACATTAAAGTTAGCTCTTTTAAATTACTTATCAAATAGATTTTTGAACAATTTTTATCTAACCGTTCTAAAATTATTGAGAGCAAACTATTCTAACCATTATTTTCAGATCACTAGTTTAACCATTTATAAATTAGTTAACTATTTTAACAATTTTTTTTTTTAGCTTGCTATATTACATGGAAGCTAACTGTAAAAATAACTATTTATCAGATAGCTATTTTTACAATTCTGACTCATAGTGTTAGCCAGCTATTGTAGTCATTATTTTCAGCTAACATGTTTAACCATTTATCAGTTAGCTAACTTTTCAAACTTATCCATTTTTTTTAGCTGACTATATTCTGATTATTGTTTTCAGTTAAACGTTTTAACTGCTTGTTGAATAGCAAACTGTTTTAATCATCAACTGTCCTAACCATTGTTCCTAGCTAACTAGTCTAACCAATATTTTCTATTTGCTTTATTATTTTATTTAACTAACGACATTCTAACCATTACTTTCAGCTAACCTTTTAAAACTGTTTATAGTTTTATAGCTATTTTAACCATTAATTCTAACTATTCTGAGCATTATCCATCCATCCATCCATCCATTGTCTTCCGCTTATCCGGGGCCGGGTTGCGGAGGCAGCAGGCGAAACAGGTCATTCTCAGGCCAGACAAGATATATAATCCCCTCTGGCGAATTCTGGGTCTGCCCCGGGGTCTCCTCCCAGGCGGACGTGTTCAGAAAACCTCCAGAGGAAGTCTCTCCGGACGCATCCAAATCAGATGTCCAAACCACCTCAACTGGCTCCTTTTGACGCGACGGAGCAGCGGATCTACTCCGAGGTCCCTCCGGATGTCTGAGCTTCTCACCCTATCTCTAAGGCTGAGCCCAGCCACCCTACGGAGGAAGCTCATTTCAGCCGCTTGTATCCGTGATCTTGTTCTTTCGGTCACTGCCCAGAGATCATGACCGTAGGTGAGGGTTGTGACGTAGATGGACTGGTAAATTGAGAGCTTCGCCTTACGGCTCAGCTCCCTCTTCACCACGACAGTTTGATACAACGCCCACATTACTGCTGATGCTGCACCAATCCGCTTGTCCATCTCACGTTCCATTTTCCCATCACTAGTGAACAAGGTCCCGAGATACTTGAACTCCTTCACTTGGGGAAACAACTCCCCCCCCAACCCAGAGGGAGCAATCCACCGGTTTCCGGCAGAGAACCATGGCCGCGGACTTAGAGGTGCTGATCCGCATCCCCGCTGCTTCACACTCAGCTGCAAACTGCTCCAGTGCGTGCTGAAGGTCATGATGTGAGGAAGCCAAGAGAACCACATCATCTGCAAAAAGCAGAGATGCGATCCTGAGATCCCCAAACCAGACACCTTCCTCACCCCGACTGCGCCGAGAGATCCTGTCCTTGAACACCACGAACAGGATCGGAGACAAGGGACAGCCCTGGCAGAGTCCAACACCCACTGGAAACATGTTTGACTTTGTGCCAAGTATGCGGACACAGCTCTCACTTTGGTTGTACAGGTACCGAATGGCTCGTAACATTTGTTAAATAGCAAATTCTTTTAGAGATTAATAGTGGACAACATTTTAACCATTATCGATTTAATAGTTAACAAATGTAGTGATTAGCTATAGCCAGCCAGTTTAAGCATTTCTTTTAGTGAACCTTTTATGGCTCTGTGCTGGCTACAGGCCAGGCTAGAGGCATTGTGTTTAGTCTGACTGTTCATCCTCGCTTTATGAATTTACTATTTCTTGAACACCTTTAGGGAATTTATCAGATTTGGCATAGACATTCACCTGGACTTCACTTTTTGCCATATGTCATACTCTAATTATGAATAATTAAAATTCCACACAAATGTCTTATACATAAAAATGATGGAGTGATGATGTTTCATATTGAAAAGGTCAAAGATGAATTCTGGGCTGTCATGGATTTAAACTACAGCTTGACTAGTTGGCAGAGGCATATAGCCTTAAGACAGCAATTCTATCCATCCATCCATCCATTATCTATACACCGCTTAATCCTCATTAGGGTCGCGGGGGGGCTGGAGTCTATCCCAGCTGACTCGGGCGAAGGCAGGGGACACCCTAGACAGGTCGCCAGTCTGTTGCAGGGCCACATACAGAGACAAACAGTCACTCTCACATTCACACCTACGGGCAATTTAGAATAATCAATTAACCTCAGCATATTTTTGGACTGTGGGAGGAAGCCGGAGTACCCAGAGAAAACCCACGCATGCACAGGGAGAACATGCAAACTCCATGCAGAAAGATCCCGGGACGCGAACCAGGGATCTTCTCGCTGCAAGGCGAAAGTGCTAACCACTACGCCACTGTGCAGCCCAACAGCAATTCTAATTTAACTTATTTTTCTAGCCATTGTTTCCAGCTAACGCATTATATTTTTTCTAAAATCATTTATTAGTTATCTACTTTTGGCAGTGATTACCCAACTGTTGCAGCTGTGTACACATTTATTTCAATAATTTTTCCATTGCATTGATCTGATACTTCTCTGGTTTGTACTACTTGATATTCAGATTTAATATAAGGTTGTATGTTTTATTATTATCAAACTATTATTTGTATTTTTGTACATTACATAAAACATTTAATTATAGTTTTAGGAGTTGTGTTTAATAACAGCATCTATGACCAAATGATCCATGGGTCATCATCTACTCTGTTATCCTCTCCAGTACCCTGTTAATGATGCATCAAACTGCAGTTTGAGTGAAAGCGTTATCTCAAAGAGGACAAAATTAAAACTTCCAATAAGCAAGATGGCAGACAGCACAGGCAAGACTAAAATACTACTGCTTCTTTTAGATTGACAAATAAATGAGTGCATATAGTACATTGACTTGCATTCTCCTTTTTTCTTGTACAATTACGCATGTGTAAAAAAAAAAAGAAAAGTAATTGTATTTGAGCTCCTTTTAAATAACAGCAGACTATATATTTTTATATGGGGTCAGGAGATCATCGCTCCCAATTTTGCAATATTGTAGAAGACGAAGACATATCAGCTAATTAACCTCCAGTGTGGAAAAAATGTAGAAACTAATGACTGAGCTATGTTTTAATTAGGTTGTTTGCTTTATCCAAAAGCCACATAAGACAGAACATTTAAATTAGCACCCTAAGGCTAAATTCAGCTCTTGAGCTCTGCAGCAACTGATTATAGACACACAATCACAAAACACATGCACACACAGTAAATGTGTTATTGATGACGATGCTAGCCACGCAGTGACGGCAGGCGATTGTTTTTGTCTCTTAGTATTCCTCAGAAGGCCTACTAAATCCAACAGCTGCATTACATATTGTAGATAAAGCAAAAGATCAAGTGGGAGAAATGATCCTCTCAGTAGCCCATCCAGTACTGTCATAATCCTGAGTGTGTGAGGCGGTGGAGAGGATCGGGCAAAGATAAGATGATAACTCAGGGAACAGCTATCACTTGAGGAAGTGAGACAAGCCTTAATAATGGCTTGTTTGGTAAATTACTAACCACTCTCTTTCACCCATTAAAAACAGTATTTACAACTGATTTAATCCCCCACGAGCCTCCGCCTGTAGGTTTATTTAAGTCATGTTGAATCTTTGAGACATTTATTTGAATGGGATTTTTAATAAACTGGGTTTTAATTGCTCTGAAGAAACGGTATGGATTGACAGTAGTTTACTATGAGTGAAACCAGCAGATAGCAGTAAATGACAAAATGTCACCGGCATTGAGCTTCACTGCATGGCAGAATTCCATTTATTTACCCCAGAGAGATGGGAAAAAGGCCAAGGACACAGAGGAATAAAAGCAGGAAAAGGTGATGTTGCAAGCAAAAACTGTGCTGAAAAGATGAATGCAGACTCTGACCTTTTCCATCTTTTCTTTGCAGAGCATACTGGGAATTCATATCAGCCATGCCTACTGCAGACATTGTGCCACCTTCTGCTATTTAGAGCAGGCCAGACCTAAAATACAGTTTGAGTTTGTTCCCTTTATGCTCAGCTCAGAGCTAGGGCATGTACTAGGGGATGCGCATAGTAGACCGACCTCGGTGCTCGGTTTTAAATTACACTCTGTTTTGTCGTCAGAATAGTGTGTATTCAAATCAGCTCATCAGCTCAGTCCCCGATGTTACAGAATCATACAGCTGTTATGGGGGAGGATGGATCAATCATTCTCTCTCTCTGTGATTATGTAAAACTGTGCATGTGCTGCCTGATGAACGTCTCTGAAGGACTCAGCGTTACATGATTGTGTGCTTGTGTGCGTGTGCGTGTGTGTGTGTGTGTGTGTGTGTGTGTGTGTGTGTGTGTGTGTGTGTGTGTGTGTGTGTGTGTGTGTGTGTGTTTTGGGGGGTGGGGTGGGGGGTGGGGGGTGGGGGGGTGATCCATAGTTGAACTAATGAGCAATTGCCTGTTGTAAATAATAAATAGCCTGTTTAGCAGAAATATCTGCTGAGTACAAGCAGGTGTATTATTCGCAGCTACTTCCCCAGCAGCTTGACTTTTACTTTGTTCTTTGATTGCACTCATAACTTAGACTTTATTGGCCACTTAACACCATCTGGTCACTGTTTATTTGCACAAATAGGCTTTTAGAAGTAAGGATGTTCAGACACATTGAAACACATTTGCACATACATAAATGTTATTAATTGCTGCTGTGGCAGCCAAGTGGGGATTTGACTGCAACTTTTATTTTTATTGTTTGAAAATTCTTAACTTGACTTAGTGTATTTATAACATATAATAAATAAATAAATAAAATAGGCAAGCAATAATAGGAACAGGGAATAAAAGGAAAATAAATGCCACAATCACACTGTGCTGCTGATAGATAAGCTACAGAAATTACACGTCCTTTTAATGATGGGAAACAGGTAGCCAGGCTAATGCTACTTTCAGCCTATGAGTGACAAAGTTATAAAAGATTGTTAATATCACAGTCAAGAAAAATGGATATGGTTAAATAGCACTGGGAGCTGCTTAACAGCAGGAATATGTTTTTTTTCAGACAGGAAACAGGAGGTTGTTGTTAGAGTGAAACTAAGTGAAAATTGTTGAAACAAAAGTATATTACTTACTCATGCTTGATTAGATCGTTTTTTTCAAAAGCACCAGTCTATTCCTCAAAATAACAGGGAGTCCCGCTATGTGTGGACATTCATACTACCAACAATCTGAGAAGAACTGGTAGCAGGCTTGTGTTAAAATGGTCAAAATAAGTCGGAGTAGTTGCACACAAAGAGGAAGGACACCATCCATAACATGTACTTTGAGTCTGTAAAGAAAGACACTAAGAGCCCAACATGGCCGTACCCCTGACAACGCCTGCTGTGATCTGGTAACTACCCTCTTCTGAGAGAGAGTTTGCAGGTAATGGCTGTGGATAGTGGATAGTGAATTATTTAGGAGCTCTATCAGACACTGTCTGCCACACAGTCCCAGACTGTCAAACCTGATATTGGACTGATATGCATGCAGGGACTGATGTAAGGTGGCATCCCTGCTGCTTCATAGACAACAGCTGAGACCGAGTAGTATGAACAGATCATGTATGGTTCCATGCACTGTTTCATTGTAAATGTTGTGACATTTTGAAGGTTATCATACAAAAAGCATCAACTGTAATTGTAGCCAATACACATAAAGTTGCTTTATAGTTAAATGCTTTTATTCTAACTATGTTCTAGTCTCACTGGGAATCAAGCACGACTTAAATGTCCCCACAAAGGAGAGTGTGAAAGTTCGTGTTTATTCAGGTAGAGTCTTAGTTAAGGATAATGATGTCAGATGTGCTCTGTACACATATTTGAACGCCTTCGCTGGTGAGTGGTACATGGTGAAGAAAACATTACTGCTGGCAACAGAGGACATTAATATCTCATTCTGTCACCTCCATTTATGTCTCCAGACCTCTGTTACTACTTTGATCAAGCAACCACAAGCAATTACTCTGACTAATTGTGTCAGGTTTACAGAATGAAAGCATCGGTAGCAGGGAGGCCTGTTCATTAATACCTTTGAAAGGAATGTTGCTGTTGCCATCTGTAAGACACTGCCCAGATTACTACAGTTTGAAAGTAACTGAGTATTTTCACACAAGTACCATGCCCAAGTATTTTTTTGTGCTACTTCTACACTGTATTTTTCATTATCTTTATTCAAGGCTGGATGACTAACTGATTTCAAATCAAAATTACAATGTGAAACAATACAATTTGTAAGTTGAAAAGGATGCTATTTGGGATATATGTTACACAGTGCATCTGACCCAGGATTTAAAATGTTCTGTCAATGATTTTATGAATTTATGGTGCCCTCCCTGTGTGACAGGCGCACTTTTGATGGTATCTCACGTGGCAATCTTCATCACCTGTTTTAAATCTTTTACACAGTAAAAATTGAACTGAAGCTTGGCTTTAAAAAAAAATTGTCACAGACCAAACTGCTGCCAATCAATCAAGTGCCATGCCATTCAGCTTAGACAATCATTTCTCTCCATATAATCTGATCTTTAGCCTTCTGAATTGTGACTGTTGCCCTTTCCATGTGTAGCCATGATGTAAGTCCATCTATCATTTTCATTCTTTGTCTGCCTTGTCCTCTCTTCCCATTAATTTTTCGAGTTGTGACAATATATTTCAAGGTCTCTTTCTTATGATGTGTTCAAAAAATGTTGCTTGCAGTTTCCTGATTTTGTTCAGTAGGCTATAATTTGTGTTTAGTGTTTTTAAAACATCTTCATTGGTTATTCTGGTCGTATAAGATATACGTAGCATGCGTCTGTAAAACCACATCTCTGCTGCAGTGATTTTGTTTGACATTTTAGTATTCATGTTTTAAGATTCACATTCGTACATCAGAACTGGTAGGATATAACAGCTGCAAGTCCTCATACGGATGCTAATTGCTTTTTTCTTATTTTTCAGTATATTTTTAATTTTCGTAAATGCTGTTCTTGCTATTGCTACTCTACATCTTATATCTGTTTCACACCTCCCATCTGATGTTATCCATGAACCGACATATTTGAAATGATGAACCTGCTTCAGTATTTCTTGGTCTAATTTTATGTTACAGGTTGGGATGACATGTTTCTTTAAAAATTACCATTACTTCTGTTTTCTTTTTGTTTAAAGACAGACCAAAGTTTTTGGCTCTCTGTATTAATTATGGATACTATGGTTTGCAAGTTTTCTTCACTGTTCGCTATCAGCACTGTCATCTGCATAACGTACATTATTTGTTATAATATCCGATGGATACTCCCAGAAAGCCTTGTATTTTCTTCATGATGTTTTCACTGTACAAGGAGAACAGATCAGGTGATAGCACATATCCCTGTCTGAGTCCTCATTTTATTGGTTATTCTTCACCTTGATATTTTACTGTGTCGAAAGCTTTGGTGTAATCGAGGAGAACTATGGTGTAGGATCTTTGATTTCATCATGAATGCGTTTGGTGTTGTTTTTTCTCTGCAACTCTTTGATAAGTTTGCATTTTTCTGTAAGCCACCTTTATTTAGCTTCTTTGCACTTTGTTGTAATCTGAGTATGTAGTAGTTCATAAGCTTCTTTATCCTTTTTGACTTCACTTTTTTGTTCCACGAGGGTCAAGATTTCATCTGTCATCCATTTCCTTCTCCTTACTCTCTCTTGTATGGGGGATAACCTTCTCTGCAGTTTTTGTTATATTTTCCTTCTTGTTTTTCCATTGTTGTTCCATATCGCTGATGTTTTGCAGTAGTCCATATCAGGTTTTTTACCTCAACTTGGAACTTACTTTTGATGTCACTGTCTGTTCTTAGAAGCCCCAGATTTAATTTCAATTCTGGTTTAGATTTTTTTTTTTTTTTTTTTTAGCTTTTTAAGTTTTAAGTGAACCACACTTATTATTGGCCCATGGTCACTATATGCATCTGCACCAGGATAGGTTTTGCATGTTTTAAGGGCATTCTTATACCTTCTTTTTATGAGTACATAATCTATCTGATTTCTGACATTATCTCCAGGACTTTTCCATGTCTATAGTCTTCTTGGGTCCTGCTTGAAAATCTGCGTTGCCAATTATGTAATCGTTTTCTGTTACCCAGGCTGCTAATCTTTCACCTCTCTCATTTCTGTCTCCAAGTGTTCATTGCACAATATTGTTAGATTCCACTGTCTTTCCAACTTTTACATTGAAATCCCCTTGTAGGATCTGTCAGAAAACCTACAATGCATGATTTTTTTCAATACAGAAAAACAGAGAAAATATCAAGGGCTTGTACACCCCACTTTTATACACTGTGGTTTGTGACCACCTCCAAAAACCAGTGCCATATTCCATGTTAGTAAGCTGTTACCAATTCCACCACTGAGACATTTCTTCTTCAAACATTATACATAATTTCCTTTAAAAAAATTATGTGAGGCCCTTATGATGTCAGATTATTTAGTATTTCATGATGAATGCAACAACTGGAGAAAGTGCTAAACTGCTGCTTTTGTACTTCCACATTAATCATCTTGCAGCCTCTCACATTTATCTGGAAGGGCCCACTGGGAATCACCTATACTAATTGCATGCAGTATAGCTAAAGTAGTTAAAAATTGCTCTAACAATAAAATGTTACACAGTGATGCATCAGTGTTAGTCTAATCATGCCATATATAATAATATATCAGCCAAAAGTGAAATTTTTTACTACCAAGCTTCTGCATAAGTAAATATTGCTGATAATACATAATTTCTTATTATTAGAGGACTGTAACATGCGTATATCATAACAGTCCTATGGTCTTTGGTTATTTTATTTCTTTCCTTCTTCCTCAGTGTTTAAATCGGTTTGTTACATTACCACACTACACAATCTACGTGGTGTACTGCAAACGACGTTGGCTTTATAGACAATTGGAGCTCTTTCTGGGGAAAACCTGGTCTGATTAGGAGAGACGGCATCCATCCCACTTTGGCTGGTGCAGCTCTCATTTCTAGAAATATGGCTGATTTTATTAGAACTCCTAAAGCATGACAACCCAGAGTTCAGACCAGGATGCAGAGTTGTAGTCTTCCACACCTCTCTGCAGTTTCCTCTCAGCTGTCACCCTCCAGGAATTCAGTTAGCTTTACTGAGACTGTGTCTGTCCCCCGACCACCAAAATTCAATAAATTAAGCAAATCAAAAATAAACAAAAGACATAGTAACCATAAAAATCTAATTAAGATTAATACCACTATTTCAACTGAGCGAAGAAACAGGACAATTAAATGTGGTCTGTTAAATATTAGATCTCTCTCGTCTAAATCTCTGTTAGTAAATGATTTGATAACTGATAACCAGATTGATTTGTTCTGTTTGACTGAAACCTGGTTGCAGCAGGAAGAATATGTTAGTCTAAATGAATCAACTCCTACTAGTCATACTAACTGTCATGTTCCTCGAATCACGGGCCGAGGAGGAGGAGTGGCAGCAATTTACCTCTCTAGCTTAAAAATGAACCAGAGACCTAAACCTAGTTACAGTTCATTTGAAAATCTTACTCTCAGTCTCTCTCATCCAGATTTAAAAGCTCAGAAACCAGTTTTATTTGTTGTTGTATATCGTCCTCCTGCTCCTTCCTCTGAGTTTTTATCTCAATTCTCAGACTTTTTATCTGATTTAGTGCTCAGCTCAGATAAAGTCATTATTGTGGGTGACTTCAACATTCATGTTGACGTGGACAGTGACAGCCTTACGACTGCTTTTAATTCAATATTAGACTCAATTGGGTTTTCTCAACATGTAAATAAACCAACTCATAGTTTTAATCATACCCTTGACCTCGTTCTGACTTATGGCATAGAAATCAAACAGTTAACAGTATTTCCCCGGAACCCTCTTCTTTCTGACCATTTTATGATAACATTTCAATTTACAACAATAGATTGTATAGGAGTTAAGAATAAATATCATTACAGTAGATGTCTGTCTCACAATTCGGTGACTAAATTTAAGGAAATAATACCCTCTCTATTTAGTCCAGCACCACTTACTGATATAATGGAAGGGAAATATTATAATTTTACCCCCACAGAAGTGGATTATATTGTTAATAATGCTGCAGCCTCACTGCGTACAACACTTGATAGTGTTGCACCTGTAAAAAAGAAAGTTCTATCTCAGAGAGGACCTGCTCCTTGGTATAATTCCCAGCTGCGGACTTTAAAGCAGGCGTCCCGAAAGCTGGAAAGGAAGTGGTACTCCACTAATTTAGAGGAAGTTTATGTAGCTTGGAAAAAAAGTCTAGTAATTTATAAAAAAGCTCTTCGTAATGCCAGGACAACATATTATTCATCTTTAATAGAGGAAAACAAGAACAACCCCAGGTTTCTCTTCAGCACTGTAGCCAGGCTGACAAAGAGTCAGAGCTCTGTTGAAACTTGTATTCCTTTAGCTTTGAGCAGTAACAACTTCATGAGCTTCTTTACAAATAAAATTATTACGATTAGAAAAAAAATTAATCTGGCCCTTCCTGCAAATGTCACAGATGTATCATCGAGTACAGATACTTTAGAATTGGCTGTAAGACCAGATGGATATTTAGAATTTTTCACCCCCATACATCTCTCTGAACTCATTTCAATAGTTTCTACATCCAAACCATCAACATGTCTTTTAGATCCTATCCCAACTAGACTGTTCAAGGAGGCTTTACCTTTAATTAATTCCTCAATGTTAGATCTGATTAATCTCTCTCTAGTAACAGGTTATGTACCACAGGCTTTTAAGGTTGCTGTAATCAAACCTTTACTTAAAAAGCCCACTCTAGATCCAGATGTTTTAGCCAACTATAGACCAATTTCCAACCTCCCATTTCTCTCTAAAATTCTGGAAAGAACAGTTGCAAATCAATTATATGAACATTTACAAAGGAATAGCCTGTTTGAAGAGTTTCAGTCAGGCTTCAGAGTGCATCATAGCACAGAAACAGCTCTGGTGAAAGTTACTAATGACCTTCTCATAGCGTCAGATAATGGACTGGTCTCTATACTTATTTTATTGGACCTTAGTGCAGCATTCGATACAATCGACCACAAACTTTTATTACAGCGACTAGAACATTCTATTGGCATTAAAGGGACAGCACTGGACTGGTTTAAATCCTACTTATCAGACAGGTTCCAGTTTGTGCATGTCAACAATGACTCTTCTGAGCATACTAGGGTTAATCATGGAGTTCCTCAGGGTTCTGTCTTAGGACCAATACTGTTCACATTATACATGCTTCCCTTAGGCAACATTATTAGGAAGCACTGTATTAATTTCCATTGTTATGCTGACGACACTCAATTGTATTTATCTATGAAGCCAAATGAAACTAATCAGCTAGCTAGACTGCAAGATTGTCTTAAGGACATAAAGACCTGGATGACCTATAATTTCTTACTACTAAATTCAGACAAGACTGAAGTCATTGTATTTGGCCCCAAACATCTTAGAGAATTGCTTTCAAAGCATATAGTTACTCTGGATGGCATTACATTGGCCTCCAGTACTACTGTGAGGAACCTCGGTGTTATCTTTGACCAGGACATGTCCTTTAACTCGCACATAAAAACAAATCTGTAGGACTTCCTTTTTCCACCTGAGAAATATTGTGAAAATCAGGAACATCCTGTCTCAGAGTGATGCAGAAAAACTAGTCCATGCATTTGTTACTTCTAGGCTTGACTACTGTAATTCCTTATTATCAGGTTGTCCCAATAGCTCTCTGAAACATCTACAGCTGATCCAAAACGCTGCAGCCAGAGTACTGACGGGAGTTAGCAAGAGAGATCATATTTCTCCTATATTGGTTTCTCTTCATTGGCTCCCTGTTAAATCTAGAATAGAATTCAAAATCCTTCTTCTGACATATAAAGCTCTTAACAACCAATCTCCATCATATCTTAAAGACCTGATAGTACCATATTACCCTAGCAGAACTCTTCGCTCTCAGACTGCAGGCTTACTTGTTGTTCCTAGAATCTCTAAAAGTAGAATGGGAGGCAGAGCCTTCAGTTATCAGGCACCTCTCCTGTGGAACCAGCTCCCAGTTTGGGTTCGGGAGGCGGACACCCTCTCTATTTTTAAGACCAGGCTTAAAACCTTCCTTTTCGACAAAGCTTATAGTTAGGGCTGACTGGGTGACCCTGATGGGGTGAGCTGGTGTTTTCATTTGCACAACTGACTTCCCCTCTTGACGTCCCTTTAGTTTGCCCCTAGTTATGCTGCTATAGGCCTAGGCTGCTGGGGAACCTCTCTGGATGCACTGAGCCCTTCTCTAACTACCTATGTATTTACTATATATACCATTATTGCATTACATTCACTCTGTTTCTTTCTGTGTCCTTTCTCCGAGTGTCCCTGGTCCCAGAGCTGGATGCTGGATGCTTCAGATGTGTGGCTGTGTTTTATGGTCCTTGTGTCCCACCCCCCCACCTCTCTATCTCTACCCCTCTATCTGTATCCCTCTATCTCTACCTCTACCCCTCTATCTCTACCTCTCTACTTCTTCTGTCCCTCTCAACCCGCCCGGCCAGCAGGCAGATGGGTCCCCCCACATTAGAGCCGGGTTCTGCTCGAGGTTTTTTTTTCCCTGTTAAAAGGGTGTTTTCCTTGCCACTGTCGCCTTTTGGCTTGCTCTGGGGGTCAGGCATATGGGTTCTGTAAAGCGTCTCGAGACAATTTGACTGTAATTGGCGCTATATAAATAAAATTGAATTGAAAAAAATTTTGCCATAACAACGACCAGCTTGATTTGCCTTTTACACAACTGCAACTGATTGTTTTCAAGCAGCTGGGTCATCATTCTGTTTGTTTCTTTTTGTTTTTCCATGTATGTACACTGATAAAGAAAGAAATTACTGTTTTGTTTCAGTTTTGCAATTACAGAGGGGGTTTATTAACTTTAAAAACAGTTACAGAAACAACAACACTTCATGCCTCATTTGTAGTCTAAAAAGCAGTGTTTGGCAGCTTTTAGACCACTCTGGAATCCTAAAAAAAAAGTAACAAAATTTTGTTACTGAATCAAAGTTTCCTTTTCTCTCCATCTGCTCAAAGTATTTATAGTTGTGTAGTAAATCAGTATAGCGTTTTGGAATTCATAGTATATTCTTAAATTAAAAAAAAAAAAAAATTCAGAATTTATCACCAGTTTCTGTAGTTTTCCAGTCCTTCTTGCACTTTTATTACAATAGATACACATATTAAAATTAGGCCTGGGCATGTTAACGCATCATTAACACATTAATTAATTAATTACTGCCGACAATTATTTTATCGCGCATTAATGCAGTTTTTTTAATTGTTATTATTGTGAAAGTACATTGCTCACTGGCTCTGAATACACATACAGACTAACCATGGATCACAGGAGGGCTGGATGTTGATCAGAACTTGGGATGGGCATCATCACGTCTCACTCAAACTAACAGTGGAGGGAGACTTCAGCAGACTGGTTGCATGCAGTGTGTGGGAGAAATAGAGATAAACTAAAACAAGACAAGCTAACAAATGCCGCAGCAAAGCAGTTAGCTATAGACTGCAGGCTGATTAGTTTTGTGGAAGATGGCGGTCTGAGGAACGTTCTTAGAATTGCAACGAATGACGGCATGTATGAGCCTCAACCTGCATCACTAGCGGGCGACCCATACACAGTGGCTATAGTCCCCGACAGATGCTCTCTGATGAAAGAAAAAGGTTTCTTTTGGTACCTGTTCTGAAAGAAATAGGAATACAGATGTATAAATATTAACTTGCTGTTGCTGGGAAGGTTCCTGTTATAATGTTATGATGGTGACTTTGGACTCTGAGGGTAACTTGTTTTTCCATAACAAACTAGATAAAACGTTAATGCCCTTGCAGTGGCAAATAGTTTTGATATGATTTTATTTGATTACATTAATGTTTAAGTTGAGATTTACAAGAAATATGTTAACTTCTACTGTGTAAAGGCAATACTGCTGTTAAAGAGCACTTTATTTGTTTAAAGTGTTTGCAAACCAAATGTTTCTGCATTTTTGTTGATATAGCAGTACTTTTAAAATAAAAGTACAGAATACACTACTTTTGAATTCATTAGTTAATTTTATGCATAACAATGCAATTAACTGCAGAAAATCATGTGATTAATCTCGATTAAAATTTTAATTATGGCCCAGCACTAATTAAAATAGAAGGAATATTAGGAGAATCGTACACTGTAGTGACTCCTTCATAGTAATTTTTTGCACCATGCTACAATCAGCTTCCTTAATCTTGTAAGCAATTTTAAACTTCTGCAATCAGGAGAATTTGCTCTTCAGTCATAAGTAAAATTATGCCATTGCCTGTGCCTTATGCTAATATGGCTGATTAAACTAGATGGAAAAAGTTTTCAGCAGAAATCACTTTTCAATTTTTTTATTTCAATTCATTTTTATTTATATAGCGCCAATTACAGTCAAACTGTCTCAAGACGCTTTACAGAACCCATATGCCTGACCCCCAGAGCAAGCCAAAAGGCGACAGTGGCAAGGAAAACACCCTTTTAACAGGGAAAAAAACCTTGAACAGAACCCAGCTCTTTATGTGGGGGGACCCATCTGCTGCTGGCCGGGCGGGTTGAGAGGGACAGAAGAGGTAGAGAGGTAGAGGGATAGAGGTAGACAAGAGGAGGACAAGGAACATAAAACACACAATTTGATACATGCATGATGAGACAGGGGCTGCACAGTGGCGTAGTGGTTAGCACTTTCGCCTTGCAGCTAGAAGATCCCTGGTTCACGTCCCGGCTTTCCCGGGATCTTTCTGCATGGAGTTTGCATGTTCTCCCTGTGCATGCGTGGGTTTTCTCCGGGTACTCCGGCTTCCTCCCACAGTCCAAAAACATGCTGAGGTTAATTGATTACTCTAAATTCCCCGTAGGTGTGAATGTGTGAGTGCGTGTTTGTCTATATATGTAGCCCTGCGACGGACTGGCGACCTGTCTAGGGTGTCCCCTGCCTTCGCCCGAGTCAGCTGGGATAGGCTCCAGCCCCCCCGCGACCCTAGTGAGGATTAAGCGGTGTATAGATAATGGATGGATGGATGATGAGACAGATGATACATGCAAAGTACAACTGACATGGAAACTGATTATAGTTTACTGCTATGGTGTACGGCTCTGGCATTAAATATACTGCATATATAGCTGTGGTAAAATTCAAAAATATGTAGAGGAGCATATCAAGTATAGTAAGGGCAATGCAGAGTAGATTGGTGGAAATGGGCAACTGGAAGCAGTGGGCTAGAGGAAGGTCAGCAGCAGCATCCCACAGATGGAGACTAGGCCAGTTGGTGGGAGAACAACCACACATCTGAAGCATCCAGCTCCAGCTTCTGTATTGTTAAACCAGAACACAGAATAAAGTTCAGCTTTATCTACATACCTATGGGCATTAGGCTCAAGAGAGTACAAGAGAAAAAAAGAAGAGCGGCCATAATGAGCTAGCCGACAAGAACACAAAGAGACTAAACTTCAAATAACCAGGACAGAAACACACATAGAGTAAAACAAAGCTATAGCTGTTCTGGGAGTCCAGCGAGGCCAAACACCCACAGCAGGCTGCAGCAATTCACACAGCAGCGAGCCGCTGAACATTTATGGAATAGGTTTTTTTTGGGGTGAATGTTTGGCTTCATTGCTCCCTGTGGACGTTTGCCGACAGAATTAGAAATGTGTGTGTTTGTCGCATGCAGAGGCATGATGTCAAGGCTCTGCGCTCCTTTGAGGCTGACACTTCACCCTCATTTAGTTTTGTGGGTTGTGATAGCAGGCAAGGGCTTTAGTGAGAAGATGGAGATAAAGTTGGACATTTTACCCTTGCTAGTGTGTTTGAGTCTGCATTTGTCTCTAGCAGTGTAGCATTGCTGTTTACAGGGACTTTATTATTAACCAATCTGATATAAGAGACATATACCTTCTATCTCTCTAGCTGCTACTAGCCATAAAAGGGCATTTGTTGACTCACATTTTGAACAGGTGTTATTGTGAAGACAACTTTCTCAACAGTAGGAAGTTACAGACTTTATAACCGTCTTCAATCACCAGCACAGACCTTATAGTCCTTTGATTGTCTGCAGTGCTGTTATTGGTTCATGATTGTTTAGTAGCAAGGGTGAATGTGAGCCTGCTCTCATCACAGAAAAGTTCAAGGATTCAATGTGTATCTTGGAGAGGCATTTTTTGAAGCTAATTATTTCTTTGCTAATTAGTTAGATCTGGTATCATGTCAAGAACTATGTGTCAGATTGAAGAAAGGGTTTGGTTTAATTGAGTGTAAGCAGAAGATTATTGCCAAACAAAAGCAGCACTGTTTCCAGCAGAAATAAACTAAAACCACAACCACAGTATGCTTCACATTATATTTTACTGTGCAAATACTCTTTTAGGGGAGAAGTCTTTTTTTTATGACCTGCCCTCCTCCAGTGTTGCGCTACGGGAAAAGTGTCTGACCTTGTGAGGGCAAATGGCCAATAGGTGCCATGCTTTGACTGAATGAATGCTAGCACCAGACTGCTCAGCATGCTTGCTATCTCTTTGTCTGGTTCCACAAAAGGAAATGTCCTTTGTAGGTCTGGAGCTCTAACACAGACATGTAGCAGCCAGAATAAAAAAATTAAATCTTTCGGGTTTTCAGAGCACTCGTAGAGACAGGTGGTGAGGGAGTGGGATTCATCCAATGATGTGCCTTTCCTCTTCTACACTTTTGACTCTTATCTGTATTCCGTCCTCCAATCCAATCGATTAACCCTACAGTTGTAGAGCAGATCTTTGTTCAGGTTTAAAGGAGTCAGCTGTCAGGGGAAATTTCATGCCCAATGCCTTTTCCATTAGGGAGAAACAGGAGAATCCACCTCCTTGGGGGCATGCATCTAAAAGTTGTGGACCATGAACGATATAGGCTCTTTTAAAGCTCACGTTATGAATCACAAAGTGTGCAAGGCCATATAGCTCACTAGAGACAGACAGAAAGCAACACAAGACGCTATATTCATCTTATCTGCAGCTCAGTGATGAATATACAATTCAAGGTGCTATAAAGCACTAAAGGCCTTCTTTTCTCCTGTGCAGTTGTTAGAAGTGTGGGGTTTGTGAGGATGTTGGACATTTATTCTGTGGCAGCAAATATGATTACCAAACAGAAAGTGGGAAATGTGAGATGGACACGATTAGAGTGAGTGAGTGAAGAAAGAAATGGATCTGTGATCTAGTTATTGTCAGGGTAAGTGTGTTAGAATCTGACACTGAATTCATGCTGCAGGTTGACTGAAATGGGGGAAAGTGAGCCTTGACTTGAATGGATGGTGCTGAAACACCACGACAAGGATTAGTGTAACATTTTGGAAAATACCCTTATTTGCTTTCTTACAGCTTTTAAAATGAGAAGGTAGATATCATAGATACATATGAGGGCCAGCCACTGGCTAGCTTACCTTAGCACAAAGACTTTTAACTATGGGAAATGGGTAGCCAGGCTAATGTTACTTTCAGTCTATGAGCGACAAAGTTGCAAAAGATTGTTAATATCACAGTCAAGAAAAAAGGATATGGTTAAATACCACTGAGAGTCGGCTAACAGTAGGAATATGTTTTTTTTTTCTTTTTTCAGACAGGAAACTGGGTTTTAGTTAGAGTGAAACTAAGTGAAAATTGTTGAAACAAAAGTATACAACTTAATTCAACCATCGCTATTTTAAGTGAACACCATTTTTGCATGTTCTTAGCTCTGCACAAGATGAATACAAAGCGTTTTTTGTCCCTATAGCCAATGGCCAATGAGTGGCAGTCAGACCATTCTACATAGTACTGTCAGTGCTAGAGAATAGTCTGGCAGTGTGAGACCATCTCCCCGGTAGCACACTACAAGCCTCAGTAAATTGCCATCTCGCTCCAAAAATCAAAAGCAATAATTCACCATTTTACAGAGGATTATGTGCTTGACTATTTCTGGGCAACAATCCATTGACAGGCAGCCAGCCGACATTCATATATTCTTGCTCACAGCCAAGAAGAAGTCTGTCACATAATCCTCTGGTAAAACCACCAATTGTCATTTTACACTTGATTAGTGTTACTTATTTAAACATAAGATTAGAAACTATGAGCCTTTGTGGTACTGGTGGGGTATAGCACCTATTCCTCCCTGTTTGCAACCTACATTTTTAGCTAACCATTAAAACCAAGAGGAAAAAAGGAAAAATGGTAGAGCATTTTTCCTTTGCAGCTTTAATTAACTACAATAAACTGGTGTCTTGCTCGTCAGTTGTCTCTTAAATACAAAACATTGTTTCCTTAAGTAGTATACACTTGAGGATCCACAGTCATTTACTGAAATGTGTAACTCATTGCAGAGGAGTGCTGAGGGAGGTAGTGTTGAGAGGATCTACAGCATGCTAGCTTCACAGCTGGGGAGCTGAAATGACCACAGCATACCTCCTGTGGATTGGAAACGGGGCCCCAGGAGACGCATGGGGAGAAAGAGAATTCTTTTGGATTAAAACAGCAGCCCAGGTATACAGTGTCCACTTTCCTCATCTTCTTACCTTCTAAGAGATTCAGTCCACTTTAAATACTTGCAGTACCTTTCAGTAAGAAGAGATGATCTAAAACTGATGTGGTGATGGCTGTCCAATCAGCTCATCTAACTGTCTAAGTTTTTACCTTTTTGGTGATTCACAGTTAAAATTATACAATAAGCAACACAGAAAACAAAACAGAGCTTTCGGATTTTCTAGACCTGATGAACGTTACATAACAGCATAGATAAATTTTACATCAATTAACAAAGCAACGTGTCTACTGTCTACTGAATGGTTAATATTCAGACCAGATTTTACATTTAGATGTCATTGCATCTGACCAGGGGAAGACTAGGAGAGACCAAGGCTCAGCAGGGATTTAAGCCAAAGTGCTGTGCAGGAAACAGATGGCATTGGTGGAGGGAGTGGGGGTGGTCGGTGCACAGATAGACGCAGTGAATAGCCAGAGGATATTACAGTGAGCCTGGACACACTCATCCTCTGTCCCCTGCCTCCCAGGGGATTAATAAGCCCATCATGGCTGCTGCCCATATGGGGAGCCACAGAAGGCATGCAACACTGAGGGGTGATTCTGCAACTGGTTAGCCATTTTGTAATTTACCATGTTTCTGTTTCAGATGTTAGTCACTTTGCCTGTAATAGAGGGCAGAAGGGAGTCACACAGAGGTGAGGGCTTGTTTTGGTCTGCTGAGAACACTTAGAAGGCTGCATTTGTTCATCACTGAGGTTGTTTTTACACCAGCAAAGTTGAACAGGTGGCCTTACTTCTAACAGGCACAACAACAAGGACTGTCCCTTATTCTGTTACTCCTCTATCCTGCCACTACAGACATTTCCCTTCAATTTGACTGAAATGACTGTCTAACAAAGACTCTAGCATTCTGTGTCGCTGCTGCTGTGTCAGTATCGACTTTGTCTGGAGCTTTACTGGTGTTGGTGACATTTCTTGTATCACCTCGGGTGCGGCCAAGGGCTCTGTCTAACCTTTGAGGCGCCAAGTGGCAGCTCACTGGAAGGGCAAAAGCCAGCTCACCTGACCTTTATAAGTGCTTTCATAGCGACCCCCTCCTACCCCATTCTCCAGCTAATTCTCAGTATGCTTGCTCCACCTCACCCCTGTGTCTAGTGCTGACGAGCTGGATCTGCTGCTGCCCTCGGCTCCCCAGAGAGCTGGCTGGTCTCCATAGCCTGTCTCTAGATATAGGCTTGCAGAGAAGGAGAGCAGACAGTGCAGCTCGACTTCCCGACAGGGAAGACAGATAGCTTCACAGCAAATAGGCCAGGGACTCCTCTCCACTGGGCTATGAGCTAAATCACTGACACTCTTTGCGCCTGTGTAAGTCTGTGTGTGCATGGACATCAATATCCTCTCAAACCTCTTAGAAAAGTTTCTTTCTAATGCAACAACTGCCTTCAACCTGCTATAGAAGACTCGATTTTCACTTTCCCACAAGGAAAAGACAATTTTGTAACCTCATTTTAGTAGCAAAAGCACTATATGCACAATTGGTACCTTTGTTATTTAGCTGAACTGTCAAACAAGGCTTAGGCAAAGGTGACCTCCAGTCACAGCCATTACTGCATGTCCCATTGACTATAGGCTAACATGAAAATCCACAATAACAACAACAGCCACACTGTTTGCTGCACGAATGCGCTTCTTGCTCGTGTCGACAATTAACAGTCCTGAGGTAGTGAAGTGAGGAAATTAATTTCCTTTGACCCAGACTGACCGATTAAAATTCATTTTGATATTCCCATACGGAAAGTCAACCTTGCTGCACATTTCATGGATAAGAATGATGGTTTTAATGTTATTCAGATAACCCACTTGGAGTTAATGTATAGATATTCATGGTCACTGCTCCTTTCTGGTTACTTTTCCTCACTGCTAAGTTCACTTCATGCACAGAAGTGATCCATGGCTGCTTCCCTTTCCAATCTGAGTATGAATATATGAATTGTTGTTTGCATTGAGGCTGGGGATTATAGCAGGATGCCTCCTCTGAAAGGTGCCGTAATCCTGCTCCCAGCGAACAGATTAGAAGCCACTGCTTTTTGAAGATTTTACCCAGTATCAGCTCCCTCCTCAGGCATGTAAGCACATTTCACAACTGATTAGGCTGCTTTGCCCCCCCCCCCCCCAAAAAAAATACAGCCCCTATGAGATATCAAAGGAATTACTGCATTCATGCATGCATGCATCTATCTTCTCCAGGGGCAATGCAGTGGAGCCTGTGCTAATGCTAGAGTATCTGCCGCCTCATAGCCCACTTGCACGTAGTCCTTTCTGACAGATGGCCTGAGGAGATATGAAATCTGAGCAGGCACCAATAGGTGGGATGTCCATTATGGCATCATGGTTTGTCTCATGTTATCTCCTTTTTGCCTTGACCTTGGCATCTGACACACTGCCGCCGATGCGGCAGCACAACAGATTAAGATGTAAAAGCACAGAGAGGGCTAGGTGGGCAAGCTGAACTGATCTCACCTTGACAGTTTGAGAGAAGCTGCTAAAATCATTTTTTTTAATCCCCGACTGCGTCCAGCTGCAGGTTGTGTATGTGAATGCATGTGCGTATCCATCTGCGTGCCTTTGCAGGGCACTGAGGTGTGTGAGGAGGTGATGACAGATGGTCATCATCACTGTCAGCGACATATCTGTCAGCATGTCCTCGTCTCCACCTCGCTCATCCTCTGATGGACGCCTGTTTTTGTCTCTGTGATCTTTTTTTTCCTTACAATATAAGGATGGGCTTGAGGTCACAGATCTGAGATAGGAGTGACCTGTCTGTTGTCTCAGTCCTTCATCAATCAATCAGCTTCTCTTTCACTGCCTCCCTCCTGCTTGACACTTTGTCGTTCAATCCCTGTCTTCTACAGTGTTTGCTTTCAGCCCGTCAATATCAGTGCCAGATTAATTTTGTCCTCATGTGGCTCTTAACTGTGTAATTTTTGCCTGCACTACCCACTGCCTGTCTGTGGAAGTAGGTCCATTACTGATAAATCCTGTCATAACAGGGCCTTTTGCAAGTTGACCTTGATTTAGTGGAAGCTATCTGTCCTCTAGTGTTAGTTAATCACTATGTGTCTCCTTTCTATGAAGAGAATACTTCCTTATCCTGACAGGCAGTGGACCTGTCAGTGATTGTGAGGGGAAAAATACACCAACCAAGTGCCAAAAATATCGGGAAAAATGACCGAACCTTCCCTAATCACTCTCCTGTGGTGCAGTACCAGACAGCATTCCTGATCTGTTAGCTGTCTCTAGTGGACGTCCTCAATCCCCCATCTCATCCTTATATACACACCACAAATGCAGAGAGGGGAGATGGTGCAGTGCACAGTCCTGTCTCTCTGCTGTGAGTGAACTGCGCATATGGGGCTGCAGAATTAGAAAGTAGCAAGAGACATTTCTGTTTGTGTTTGTATGTCTTATCTTGGAGGAGAAGGGCAGTGTGTGACAGCCAACAGAGAGTGCTCCCTCTGAAATTTAGGCCTCCACCACTGACACTTGTTCCCTCTCATATCTTGCCTGGTCCATTATTGTCATGGAAGCCGGACTGTAGATAACACCAGCCGTCATCTCTAATTGGAGCACGCATGCAAACTATACCCTTGTTTATTCTTTTATATGATTACATCCACAAGCAGCCAGCCGTGAAATAGAAACCTTTATGCTACAAGGTCAAGCTAGTCATCTCTGAAGAATTTCATTCGACTGGTTACACCATGAGTGTGTTTGTTACAAATGTGTTAATAATACACAGACAAGCTCTTCTTATTCACACAGAGAGACTTTTACTACAAATGTAGAAAAAGAACCACAGGTACCACACAAGCATTTTTACCATAATCATCAAACTACCACAATCAAATAAATCACGTCTGCAGCTGTGTTCAGACAGTTGCCTGATGATTTCAAGAGAACACAGCGCAGAGTGTTCTTTAGTAGACTGACATTTTGCCCTGTGTCTATTTTCCCCCTTCATGATGAAATGAAGTCTTCGCTGTGTGCTTGACTTATAGAAGTGCTACTGTCCAAATTAATTTGAGATGGAATGTCGGGGTTGCCTTGGAGACACTCTGAGGCAGAAACCTGCTATTGTAACTCACCTGGGCTGTCACAAGAAAGGCCACCTCTGCATTTTAAGAAATGAAATAGGCACTTCATCGTAGGTTGCAGTGTGGAGGCTGAATATTAATGGGAAATAGTTAGGATTTGTGATTGCCATTGATCTGTCAAGGCCTTTGTGCATTTACAGCACCTGCTGCATGAACCGCAGAGGGTTGGACACTTAGTCACGTAGTTTAACAAAACACATTGAAAACGTATTTTCTCAATCTCTGTGTTCTACTGACTGGTTTGAACTGGGCTCAGTTAGGAAGACATGATATTGTGTATGTTTTGTGTACAAATCAAGATTAGCAACATTTGAACCAGCATCTAATGACAGTTGGTGGGTGCTTTGTCAGTTATTTTCATTACCAGTCAATCGGCCAATTCATCAATTGTTTGTCTGCAAAGCATCAGAAAACAGTGACTCATTCTCAGAATCCACAGTGATGTCACCAAATGTCAAAGCAGCAAATTTCCACATTAAAGTCATGACATATTGGACATTTTTTGCTTAAAAATGCTTTAAAATGAGTAATCAATAATCAAAATAGTTGCATATTATTTTTGGTGAATGGCCTAATTGATTTATCGACTAATTGTTGTGGCTTTGCTATCAGACAATAAATCAGGCCCACACAGCCTTTAAAAAGCACATTACACACTTGAACACGAGATGCTGTTTTGTCTTTAACTTCTACTATTGCTTATTTACTTACAGTTGTGCTCATAATTTTACATACCCTGGCAGAATTTATGATTTCTTGGTCGTTTTTCAGAGAATATGAATGATAACACAAAAACTTTTCTTTCACGCATGGTAAGTGGTCGGGTGAAGCCATTTATTATCAAACAACTGTATTTACTCTTTTTAAATCATATTGACAACAGAAACTACTCAAATGACCCTGATCAAAAGTTTACATACCCCAGTTTTTAATACTGTGTATTCCCCCCTTTAACATCAATGACAGCTTGAAGTCTTTTGTGGTAGTTGTAGATGAGGGTCTTTATTTTGTCAGATGGTAAAGCTGCCCATTCTTCTTGGCAAAAAGCCTCCAGCTCCTGTAAATTCTTGGGCTGCCTTGCATGAACTGCATGTTTGAGATCTCCCCAGAGTGGCTCAATGATATTGAGGTCAGGAGACTGAGATGGCCACTCCAGAACCTTTACTTTATTCTGTTGTAGCCACTGACAGGTAGACTTGTGCTTTGGATCGTTGTCATGTTGGAACGTCTAAGTATGTCCCATGCGCAGCTTCCAGGCTGATGAGTGCAAGTTTTCCTCCAGTATTTTCTGATAACATGCAGCATTCATCTTGCCATCAATTTTTACCAAGTTTCCTGTGCCTCTGTAGCTCACACATCCCCAAAACATCAGCGATCCACCTCTGTGTTTCACAGCAGGGATTGTGTACTTCTCATTATAAGCCTTGTTTATGGTTGTGGCCAAAAAGTTCAATTTTGGTCTCATCACTCCAAATGACATTGTTCCAGAAGTTTTGAGGTTTGTCTCTGTGTTGTTTGGCATATTGTAAGCGGGATGCTTTGTGGCATTTGCGTAGTAACGGCTTTCTTCTGGCGACTCGACCATGGAGCCCATTTTTGTTCAAGTGCCTCCTTATTGTGCATCTTGAAACAGCCACACCAGTTTTTTTCAGAGACTTCTGTATTTCAGCTGAAGTTATTTGTGGGTTTTTCTTTGCATCCTGAGCAATTCTTCTGGCAGCTGTGGCTGAAATTTTTGTTGGTCTACCTGACCGTGGTTTGGTTTCAACAGAACCCCTCAGTTTCCACTTCTTAACTAATGTTTGAACACTGCTGATAGGCATTTTCAGATCCTTGGATATCTTTTAATATCCCTTTCCTGTTTTATACAGTTCAATTACCTTTTCCCGTAGATCCTTTGACAATTCTGTTGCGTTCCCCATGATTTAGAAGCCAGAAACATCAGTGCAGCACTGGATGAAAAGATGAAGGGCCTGTCAAGAGACCAGAAACTCACTGGCCTTTTATACACACACACTGATTACAAGCAAATAGATCACAGGTGAGGATGGTTACCTTTAGTAGCCATTCAAACCCATTTGTGTCAACTTGTGTGCCTGTTATCAGGCCAAACCTCCAGGGTATGTAAACTTTTGATCAGGGCCATTTGGGTACTTTCTATTGTCATTATAATTTAAAAAGAATAAACAGTTGTTTGATAATAAAAAACTATAGCACAACACTAACCATGAGTGAAAGAAAGGTTTTTGTGTTATCATTCATATTCTCTGAAAAATGGCCAAGAAATCATAAATTCTGCCAGGGTATGTAAACTTATGAGCACAACTGTATGTTACAGAGGAATCCTTCAGATTCGACACCATATTTTCAGGGGCATTAAAGGATCATGCTGTGGGCTTTTTTTGCAGGTTATGATTTTGCGAAATATGCTGCTGTGTTTTAAACAAGCCCAGTCACCCAAAATTGCATTCCTATACTATTAAACTGCATTTTTATTTGCATTTTAAAATAAGTGTATTTTCTCACCAAAACATAACACTGTGATATAGTAGGAAAGGCTTCCAGTTTGAAAGTGCTACAAAGTCTGAAACAGTGTAAAGCCAGGCTCACACTACCCGGTTCACCCTTCTTTTAACTCAACCAACTATCAGAGAAGAAATCTGGTCTGGGATCTTGGTATAAACTTATGTTCAGCCCAGATTTTCTGGTAATGTGAAGGGTTTACAGATCCAGTCCTAAACCTCCTGAACTGCTCACAGATTGGGTGGGGCTGCCTCGATTATTAGCAAACATGAAGATATTTCAGAGTAAAAATCAGGATGGTTTTGAATATCTTACTAACACAGATGTTGTTGCCAAGCAAAGCCACTTTCACCCAAGGAACAAGAATCAGGTCCAGAGTAGGACACACACTGTCAACATTAGCATTTTGTTTTTAGTCACTGTTCGGTTAAATTTAGGCAACAAGGCTACTTGGATAGACTTAGGAAAATATTATGGTTTTTGTAAAAATACGACTTAATTATTATTATTATTATTATTATTATTATTATTATTATTATTATTATTATTATTATCCGTTTATTTAAAAAGGGACGATGTACAATATTAAACATAAATGTTTCCATTTGATGTATTGCACCAGAGTTAGCTTTAAGCTAATTTCCATCTGCAGTCCATTGGCAGTTTTGTCACAACATGTTTGAAGCTTTTCCACCACGTTCTGGGTTGCCAGGGTCCCAGCCAATCTAATTAATGACTGGTTGGCTGGTTTTAGCAAGTGTATGCAGATTTATCAATTTCCATCTATTTCCATGTCTTCACACATCATGGAGTTGTGTAATTTAGCAAATCGACATGTATTTTTGTCAAAGTTCCTATATTGTTAAAAGAGTCCTACAATGGGCTTTCATTTTGTCAGGAAATTATTTCTGTCCTGTTTAACATGAATTTTATCCATAGCATAATAAGTCACTTCCTCACATCAGTATAATACTTCTTCTCATGATTTTCAGTATTAACATAATATTGAACTTAAAATGCATAGTCAAATTGGAATCTGGAGTGGGAGAGAGAGAGGAGACATCAGTAACAACAAGACAAACATATGTACATTGCAGAATAGTGTATGCAGAATTAAATGTCAGAATTTCCATGACGATCAGGCATGGGAGGAGCAGTGGGGACAGGTTCATATTTAGCAGTGGGAGACATCAAAAACAGTTGTGTGGAAACCTGGGTTGAGACCAAACGAGCAACCATATCTCTTAGGCAGGGCAGAATGCAGGAGGTGAATAAACAGAAGAGCAATAATACTATGAAAAGAGGTGTCAGAATTTTAAGGAGCACTTGTTGCCAGGGGCCAGAAGTCAACCAAGCCAGGAAGTCACCTTTTGCCACATGATCTCCTTCAATCGCATCACGCAGAGCAGTCAGATTTGCAATTGCCTAGTGTATCATACCTCTGTCTGCGTCGTTAGCTACAATAAAAGAACAACATGCCGCACCCACAATAGCGCAGACACCGCCTGCTGACCTCTGTCAGCTGGTCTAACACTAGGCGGTCCTGCAACTCCATCAATCTCAACACCCGCATCTCCTCACGCACTCCAGTCCAAGCTTTGAGTGACAGATTAACAAAAGATCCCAACCTGTAGTCCAATGTTTCTACCCGCAACATCGCCTTACCGACACCAAGCCATGGGAAGCGTGAGAAAACAACCTTCTGACCGTCAGACCACAACTTATGGTCAAGTGGGACGTTAGTTCCCCAAACAGAATCATGTCTCTGAAAGGAATGTCGAGTCCTACTATTTAGAACAGTCAAGACATCAGAGACCACAATGTAGAAATGGTCAGAGGGAATGACAGCTGCACAGTGGACAGACCAGCCAGGCGGCAGGTTGAGAAAAGCATTGGTACCGCACATTCAAACCACATCTGACCATGGATGAGTTCCCATAGCATCTGGAACAGTAAAATAAGGTTTACAAGTTGTACCTGATGGAGCCTCGGAGGAATTGAGCGAGCCTTCCGAGCATACTGTACATGGGACATAAGTGACCTTACAGTGAAACTTAGCCACTGATCCCATGTAGGTTGGTTTCTGTTGCAGGAGTGTTACATGATTCTTATAACAGACAAATTTACTCTGAGGCGGGACGTGCAAGAGCGGCTTCTGCATCAAGATCTTCAAGATCTAGTGTAGATTTTTGTGTGAGGGTGGTTAAGCCTTTTAAAACTTTTTCAGATTTCTTTTGTTGCTGTGCATCTGTTCTCTTTTTCACATCCATACTAGCAGTGGAAGCCCACATTAAGGCACACTGGACTTCTGGATGTGCCCCACCCTTTTTCTTATGTTTGTCTTGGAGTTTAACAAGAAGTGCATCACATTTGGGTTTATCCAATGTTCCATCAAAAGGAGTATTTGGATCTTTCAGTCATGGTTTGTAATATTTGCAGGCTTGTGCACCATATTCACTTTCCATACGCTTGCGATCATAATCCTGTCTGCGTTCCAATTTAGATTCCTTTTTGGAATCTTATGGTGTCTTATGCTGAATTCACTGGCATGAGAGAAGAGGAGGTTTTTGATCCGGCCTTCTACACACGGTGTGGGATCAATTTTACAGAGTGAAACCAACCTCAGGCAACAGCCATCAGCCCTGTTCGCACCAGTATAGAAGTCAACACAATATAAAACAACAAACTGTAATTCCGATACCACTTATTGTGGCTTCAAACCTCAAGGAATTACCACACTCACTCTCTCATTCACTCACAGAAGTGTATGTGTGTGTGTGTGAGGCCTCAGTTGTGTTCATAGAACACAAATCTCATATTAGGAGGTTAATTCCTCTGTCCAACGTGAACCAACACCGTCTCTATAACGAGATTGGGTATTTTACGTGGTTGAGAGGTTGGATTACCTGCTAGGAATCAACACAATTCACCCGGTAAATTCTCCTAATCAGCGCATTCCCGTCCCGACGTGACTGTGTCTGCCGGACTCACAAGCTATTTTATGGGACTCAAACCCTTCTTAGGAATTTCAACCTATCTTGCGCTGTCACTGCAGTATCTACTCTTTCATGTACTGTGTCTTTATGTGTCTCTCTACTCACCAACGAAGTGGATGTGCGTCACCGGGCACCCTCGGAGAGCCCTGTCAGCTATCGTGGTCCCAGAAAAGGATGACCAATACAGACTGTGGTCTGACCGTGCACGGATTTTGCCCCCTCAGGCGTCCAGATATTGCACATCCGGCTCGAAGGACCAAATATGTCAGGAAATTATTTCTGTAAGACAAAGACTGTATTTTCGCTGTTAGTTCGTACCACAAAATTTCCCAACACAAAATCAAAACTCAGTGAGGCTTTAAAGTCTTTCTAATGGTTTACTTACAGCAAGGAGTACAGGCAATGCGTTACACCTGCACTGAGGCAGTCTCAGTGTCTTCATGAATACATATACAAGAAATCTCCCTACCCAGGCCCCCCCCCCCCAAGCGTGGTCTCGGTCATCTCCACTTTCACTCCAAGGTCCTCTTTATCTCTGGAATGCTAGCTCAGCCGGATACATCTCAAACACTTCACTCTTTAGTCAGTATAAGGGTCACAACAATTATCACACAGTTCAACAGATCAGGCTATAATAAAATTTCATGTTAATAAAGCTGAAATGTTCAATAATGGATAAAATAATGATAACAGTAATAATGATAATACATTTTATTTATAGGCACCTTTCAAGACACCCAAAGACACCGTACAAAGTAAACAAAGTTGTGTACTCAGAAATCTAAAACTGCACAGAATGCGTCAGATGATCTGTACATAAGTTTACTACACATTGTCAGTTACATTGTAAACACATTTAATTATTCAGGAAGCTAAAGGAAGTAATTTGGGCTTCACATGTATGGCATGCTGATTAAAGAAGTCTAATGAATCATATAGGTCTTATGTCAATGAGTTTATGTGAAGAATTCTTTCTCATTGTTGTACCATAGCACACGACTCTCTCAAGCTTTTCTGCTGAAAAAAATAACTGACTTTTAATTAAGAGGAAATGCAGGTTCAGCTTGTTATACACAAGCATCAGTCCCATCCTTCTACAGTAGTTTATTGGTGTTCCAGGTGGTACAATGTTGTTGTAGCCTTACCTTGACATCCTGAGCATCTTCCTATGTGTAGCTCGTCTCACTGTTAGCAAATTAAGTAGATGCTGAGGCAGTGCCACTAGCGCTTGACGTGTTAGCTTTAGCTCTGACAGCCGCTGGTTAATTTTAAAAGGCATTATGTGAACTGCTTCTGTCAGTGCAATTCCAGCAATGCAGCACAGAGGAGTAAATTGTGCTCTCTGAAGGTCTTTCATCACAGAAGAATGTTCATACTCTGCCTTTGATTTACTCTTTTTCACTCAAACTGTCATTTACTTTTTCTCCTCTTCCGATTAAATACTTCCATCTTGTGTAGCAAACCTCATAAACCCATCTTTTCTTTTCATTCTTCTGTTTCATGTTCTGCCTTTGTCTTGTTCAGCACACTGTTTCCCATCCTTCTGTTTCCTTTGTCTAGAGCAGCCTGTTGGAGCTTCTTCAGTGAGAGAAATGATAGCGAGTGTTGTGTTTCTTCAACTTTTTTTATGTTTGACCAGCAGACCTACAGATTCTATGCCAATGTGACTCTAACCTTCTTCATGAATCCGTGTATGGTTCGCTCATTCGTTTTTCCGTTTCAAAATAAAATGAGAAAAAACAAATAATCGCTTTGTTTTTTTGTTTAAAAATTTAATTCGAAAAACAAAAAGTATAGAAAGAAAAAAAATGCTGTGTTTTTACAAATTTTAAGGTTTAAACAAAAGAAAAAGCCGTTTCCCATTTGGAAGCTGCCAGCAGAACCGGAAATCAAAGTCGTAACTCCTGGCGACCTGACTTCACTTCTCTGTCCCAAACTCCGCACCACGTACTTTGAAAACAGCGAAGACATGTCTTATTGTCTTATTTAGCGGAAGTGGATGCATCACACTGAGAGCTGATGATCTTAGTGTGAACAAAATTGCTTTAATATTCCAAGTAAGTATTCCTAAGTATTAAAATGTGAAGACCTCGGGCGATTCCGACCTGTTCCAGTTTAATGAGGTTAACTGGTGATAGTTTCCGCCTCCAGATGTTTCGTCGCAGATTCGTCCTGACCACACCTGACTGTGTGTGAAAAAAAGATACCATATAAAGAAGACCTCGCCGAAAAACGTCGGCATCACTACTTAATAAAGTCTATATCCATGTAAATAACATCTGCAGACAGTAAAAAGAAATGTGCTGGTCGCAAAAAAACAAATAAACAAAAACTTATTTTTATGAATGCTGAGAGGAAACGATGGAATCCAGAGATAAAATTAGAGACCACAGTCTGACTCATCATTCCATCGATCAGTCCAATAAACATCCCGCTTCATCCACATAGATCTTTGTCATTCTGCCAGGTGTTGAACACCTGGCGATTGTTCAGGAAACACGCCCAGGTTAACTGGGGATAATCACAACTTAACACAGGCTGCCTGGTTAATAACGAGCCACAAAACTAATTATTGTCTCACCAAGAAAACCCACAACGTAGAAGCACGTCCACTGCTGTGTGTTAGTCTGAGTTCAGTGGAACAGATCCAGAGCAGAACTTCAGGTTTATCTCGGGTTTGTTCACAGAAACACTCAGACCCTCAGCAGCCTCCCATCATAACACGCAGCAGAACATCAGCTGGTTCTGATAAAATACATCAGAACAGACTGAGACCATGTTGTCAAAACTTGTCACTCAGAAAACAATAAAAATATGTTCAGTTCTCCGTCCTGACCGTCATGTCAGAGCACGTTAACCGCTGACAGTATTAAATAAAAATGGAAGTAAAGGGATCCGATCTGGGCAAGACAAACAATATATTTGTGTGAGTTGTGTCTTCACAAAAACCCTGGCTTGTTTAGAAATGACAAAAAGATACTTTTAAAGATGTCGCAGAGGAAGACTAGAATACTTCCAGTACTGTACAGTCTGAGTGATTAAACTACGCAGGTAGTTTGTGTTATATTTTTGTATTCCTTTTTACATCCTTGTGAAGATGCTTAACGGACTGATCAGTGGTATGATGAGTCAGACTGTGGTTTCTAATTTTATCTCTGGATTCCATCGTTTCACCGTTCATAAAAATACGTTTTTTTTTTATTGCGACCAGCACATTTCTTTTTACTGTCTGTAGATGACATTTACATGGATACAGACTTCATTAAGTAGTGATGCCAACGTTTTTCGGCAAGGTTTTCTTTATCTAGTATCTTTATTTCACACGCAGCCAGGTCTGGTCGGGACAAATCTGAGGAAACATCTGGAGATGGAAACTATCACCAGTTAAACTGGAACAGCGGCACAAATAGATGACCAGTATCCCGTCATAAACTTTCATCCACATGTCGGACCTGACTGTAAAACACACAAAAGTGAAACGTAACATTCTACAGTTAATAAAGTATGGCACTGAAAATAACATATGGTTAACAGAACAAATTGCAGCTCTCTCCAAATCAGCATCGGACACATGATTGCGTCTTCTTAAATTGTTCTCCACGCAGAACCTCCTGACACTCATTATAGAACAATGTGAAGCTCCATGATTTCTGCGTGGGTTTTCCACTCTTAAAGAGAATGAAATAGGAAAAGGGCTCGAGGACAGCCATTCTCGATGTGTTCACAGTTCACCAGCTCTAAACTGTTCTTTCTCGACGACTGTGTTGCTACAAAATAAAACAACAGCCGTATTTAGTATTTCGGGTTTAAAAAGCTAGAGCAAAAAACCAACATTGTGGCTTTTTCATTAGTTAAATAATACATTTACATTCGACAACCTTTGGCTGAGAGCTGTGAGTTCCGTGACTCAGAGGATGAGCCAACAGCTCATGGCCCTTATGATGTCTGATTTCACCCGCTGAGCAGGGTGATGCTCCGTATGATGGTGACTATTGGACGAGCTCTGTGTATGCCCATAATGAAATAAATGGCATTTCAATGATTGTCAGATTCCAGGATTAAATTCATCTTCAAAGCAGCAGATATGAAAGTTGATTGATAGATTTATTGTTATGATTAGAAAAAGGATCATTAATGTAGACTGAAAGTGGGAAAAAGCAGATCTTACATCCCTCTCTGTCCCATAGGAGCTACATTGTTTTTTAAACACTTCTGGTGTGTTTCAGTCACAAACTATCATGGCCTTAGGGAAAGATTCTTTAAAGCTTACTCCAAAGCCAATTCAGAAAATGTTTGAAAAGAAATTCAATTGATTTACAGTTGTAGAGATTTGCAGACACTTAATCTTAACATTCATTTTTATATTACCATAGCAACCGGTGCACAGCATTTAAATTCTAAGCATCAGCAACAAACATTTGGAATAAATAGTTAGCAGCACACACAAAGCATAATTATGGCTATTATTTTGTCTTGGTAAATGATGGTGAAGCTTTGATCACTAATTTTCTCATCCTTTCTCCACTTCTCTGCTAAATTAGCTCATCAAATTCTTCAAACTTCCTGCTTGTCAGGTTTTTTTGACAAGAGTGAAGAAGCATCCTTTCCCCTTTTATAACAATGGCTGTAGTGGCGCCCAGTAAAGCACTTTTTCAACACCTTCACACACTGTCTGTTGATAAATGGTGTGTGGTTGCCCTTGTCTGACCTGAAATCCACCACCGATTTTTCTTTGTTCTTCCTCCCACTATTTTCAGCTCTTCTGTAGCTGTGCAGAGCTGTTTGTGTTGTTGTCCATTACAAACTCTATGACCATGAGGGCAGTCCTTGTAGTGTAATATTCTTCTTTGAGTATGATGTGCTGAAAGTGAATGATGATGTAATCCTGACAGATGCTGTTGATGCTGTTGATGCTATTGATAAGTAGTATAAGTGTGTTAAGTACATAATGTTGAATATTCCAATTATGATGAAAGTGTGAGGGAAACGAAGGCCTAGAAAGTGTGTGAGGAAGAAGGATTGAAAGGAGATCACAAAGTACAATTAATAATTCTTGAGTGAAGATGCATGCTTTCTAGGAGATGAAATGTGGCATATCCAATGCATAAAGATGCATACTCAAGGTATTTAAACTTTTAACATATATTGGAATCATAATAAACACACAAGTATGATATGCATGGAATCTATCACAAAATAAGAGGGGTAAGATGTGGATTAAAAGTCTAAACATGTCTGCGCACATTCTCTGTGGTATGTGACCTAATGATAACCTAATACTCATGCCCACTGTGAAATATAATCTGACAATGAAACATGATATTTGGTGACAAGACCTGACCGACAGATTAAGAAAGGCATCAGGGTGTCAAAACGGTCCCTCCTATAATACGCCCTATAGGCATGGAAAAATGACCAACGCTCACAGCATAAAAGACAGTGCACAGCTCAATTTCTTTAGTTCTTCTTGGGGTGTTATCACTGCTAAGAATTATTCCTGGATTTTTTGCCGACAAATAAATCCTGCTGCCCTCCGAAAGCACACATCTCTTGGTGGTTTTTTGAAGATTTGAACATGGTCAAGTCATAGACTCTGGCCTTGATTTGTAACTTAGTTTACACTTCATCATCCCACTGGTGAATTTAATATGTATAGGATATAGAGGGCCTATTGGAATGATACATAAAGCAAAAATAGTGATACAGCAGCAGGTTGATAATGAACACTGTATTGATTCTAGTTTTAGCTTTGATCAATGACAAAACCTTGAAAATGATGTGCTCAGGGGATCCCATATGTTGCATTTACGGCTTAAATGTGCACAGGCTGTAATTCAATCTTCTTTACTGATCAATATTCAGCTGCTTTTGACCATGACATGAGAGCAGAATTGATGGATATTTCTGTCTCTATTTCGGTTGAGTCTCCAAATGTGCATCATGACTTTAGATCTAACTATCTAAAAGACAAAATGTATGATATTTTCTGAGCATCATTTAAGCTTGTAAACATGTTAAAAGATCAAGGAGCCATCTAATTAGTCGGAGTAGAAAATAGAAGTACATATGGACATAGTGCACAAGGCTGTAGCTATAAATAAGAATGTAGCGTCTCAGTCAACATGCCAGATTTAATAAGGACTGAAATGCATTGTTGGCTGTGCTCCATTTGGAGTCATATGTTATGCTCCAGCAGCAGATGCGAATATTACAATTTTACTAGTCTGCAAGGAAATGGAGCCGTGGATGTCTTTGCTGTCGAATGAAAACATGAAGTGGAAGAATGTTTCTCTTCCATTTAACAGCTTTAGTAATTGATGGATTAGTGTTTCATCAGCTTTCATCTGTGTCTGAGAGCTAAAAGAGCTGTGCTATGGTTCAGGATCCAACAGTCAGGTAGTTGTCATGCTAGTGATGTGTTTCTATGCTTGGGACACTATTTTAGTTCAGACTGAAATGTCTCAACAAGTCCTGGATAGATTGCCATTAAACTTTGCACACAATCTTGTTCCAGTTGGGATGATTTGTTTTGCTTTTGTGACACTGACTTTTCATCTAATGCCATCATCATGAGGTCAATTTATGACCAAATATCTTCAAAACTAATGACTTTGTCTCAGCTGTACTTTATGTTTACGATGGATTGGTGTCGCATCAGAAAAAGAAAAAAGATCATTTTCACAATAAAACATGAAATGTTCATTGTTAAAACAAGATGTTATTCACCTTTTAGCAAGATATATATGTTAAAACAAGATATTTTCCCATTATTATGACATACAAATGTATTACATTATAGAAATATGCTATTCATCTTTTTATAACCTGATACCTTTCATGTTATAAGGGATTTACCCACTGTTATAAAATGTTTAATAACGTAATAACGTATACTGTAAAAATGTAGAGAATTGTTAAATTGAGGAAAATCCCTCTTTAAGTTCTACTTCATGTTGTTATTGATCATGATGAATGATATTGTGAAAAGTTATTTATCCATGGAGCCTTCAGTCTTCCTCCAGTGAGAAAGGATGCTACCTCCAGAGTCAGACTCATTCTTCCTTCTGTTCAGCCCTATGCATGTTAAAATCCCTTTTTGTGTATGCACACTTATATCATGCATTATTAATATCATGCTTAATACCAGCAGGTTCTTACTGTGTTTCAATTCTCATATGAAGTAGAAAATAAGTTTGATGTAAAAAAAAAAAAAATACCATGCTGCAGCAAGCTAAAAATTATGCCATTTTAGCAAGAACAGTTTCTTAGTACAATGTGATAAGTTTGTACACTGTAATAACTTGACCATATCATGTACTAACCTAATTGTTAACATCTTGTTAGAAACAATAAACTTCTCATATTGTAGTGTGATACTGCTGTAATTTACTGCTACAGTAATTAGCAAACTTCCGCATGCTGCCACAGTAAACTAAGGTGTGAACATTGGACCATTACACCTCTAAATTTCCTAAAACTAACATTGTCATTGTGAATAAGGAAACTGTTTTGTGACATAATATGACAATATCGCAAAACTTTTTTTTTTCCTTAAAAATTTAATATTTTGGTGATAAAAAGGATATTATAAAACCCAGATAAATCTATACCACAGTGCCCAGAAAACGTATTTATCCCCCTAGAAAATTGTCCACTTTATTTCTTTTCAACATAGAATCATAGTCAATTTTATTTAGCTTTTTGAACAAGAATTTACAAATACAGATTCTTTTGTGTTAAAGTGAAAACTAATTTCTACAAAATAATGGCATTATGAAAAACAAACAATAAAAAACATTTAATTGAGTATGATTTAATGCTGAAAAGCAAAATGGGGAAAATCTCCAAGTGGGTTGAATAGCAGTGTATAACACAGAGCTATTGCATTTCTGTAGACTCTTAGTCTTGTCATCTAATACTCATTTTCAAAGGCCACTGACACTCATGTCAGAAAATATCTATTTATTATTATCAATGTATTTAAAAAGGGCCCATGTACAATATTAAACATAAATGTTTACATTTGATGTGTTGCACCAGAGTTAGCTTTAAGCTAATTTCCATCTGCAGTCCCTTGGCATGTCACACAAAAAACATCACAACATTAAAATGTTACAAAAAAGTACATGAATCAGTGAAGCAAAACATGATACACACACACACACACACACACACACACACACACACACACACACACACACACACACACAAACACACACACACACACACACTCTTAAAACCACACACGTACACACACTCACACACAAATGCCAATTAAAAGGACATTGCTGGACTAAAATACATGACAGTGAAACAAAACATTATGCACACACATAGGATAAATATCTGGATTGAAAGGTGCATTTTAATTATCATACTTATGTTAAATGCTAAATTAAATCTTTCTTTCTTCACTATAAATGGTCGGTTCTCACTGTCGTACTGTACAGTCTGATGCAATGTCAGAAACTGTTATGTTGTTGGTGCAAAGTGGTTAAAGTGGTTTAGAGAGTCAGTAATGCAGCTCATGGTATCCTTTTACATTGCAGCTGGTATAACTGCAGATGTAAACTCACATGCAGGGGGTCAAGAGACTCACCGGCTATAAGGATGGTCAGACACTGTCAGACTCCATAGACAGCACCCTACCAGACACTCTGAACCAGTTCTTTGCCCGTTTTGACCAATGCTATGGACAGGCCCACACCTTCACTGCTCTTCCAGAGAGGGACAACACCCCATCCAGCTGCAGCAGCATCAGGTCAGAGCCACACTGAGCAGAGTCAACACGAGAAAAGCACCTGGTCCAGACGGTGTCACAGGAAGAGTGCTCAAGTCATGTGCTAAACAGCTGGCTGAGGTTTTCACCACCATCTTTAATCTCTCGCTACTACAGTCTACAGTCCCCACCTGCCTTAAGACAGCCACCATCGTCCCTGTGCCCAAGAAGAGCACAGTGAGCTGCCTGAACGACTATCGCCCTGTTGCTCTATCCACCGTCATAACCAAGTGCTTTGAAAGACTCATATCTTCCCATATTAAGGCTGCTATTCCTGCTGACCTGGCTCCACATCAGTTTGCATAAAGGGCAAACAGGTCAATGGAAGACTCCATCATCACATCTCTCCACACAGCCCTCACACACCTGGAGGGAGTAACACCTATGTGAGGATGCTGTTTGTGGATTTGAGCTCCGCCTTCAACACAGTTCTCCCTCAAACTGGTTATGAAGTTGAGCAACCTTGGGCTCAGCAGCTCACTGTGCTCCTGGATATTAGTCTTCCTCAGCAACAGACCCCAGAATGTCAGGATCAGAGACCACATCTCCTCCACTCTCATCCTGAACACCAGTACTCCTGAAGGGTGTGTCCTCAGCCCCCTCCTCTACTCTCTGTTCACATAAGACTGTTCTCCTGTTCACTCCAGCAACACACACTCTTTGGCAGTGGTGGTGCAATGGTTAAGTCTCTGGACTACTGATCAGAAGGTCAGAGGTTCAAACCCCGATGCGGCCACTGTTGGGCCCTTGAGCAAGGCCCTTAACCCTTCCTGCTCCAAGGGCACTGTACCGCGGCTGACCCTGCGCTCTGACTCCCCTGATTGGGGAGATATGCAAAAATCTGAATTTCCCCTCGTGGGAATAATAAGGGATAATAATAAACACCTGTTGTCAAGTTTGCCGATGACAACACCACCACTCCAGGTGGGGAGGGCCCAACACTTCCTCATGCCACAGGTGTCATTATATCCCACGAAATTTCACACAGCTAACAAAAACCTTGTGAAAACTGTGAACAGAGAAGAAAGTTCGCTGATTGTAACTATAAATCTATGGAATTAAATACTTTAATTGAAGAACATTTTCTGATGAATGGCTAATTTTGTACTGAAATAAGAAATGTCATGAATCAAATCAATTTTAAACGTTTAGTTTGGAATGTTTGAAAGAAAAACAAAGACATTTTCACTAAATCATGTGGTTCATTGGCCTGGAGCTAAGTGACAGAAAGACAGAGTCCAAAGTGTAATTAAGAAGAGGTTTGAGCCCATGACTCATCAGCCTGCATGAATTTTGATGTGCGTAAAGTTGTGTGACCGTGATGGAGGACTGCTGGCTGCTGGTGATTTTGACTCGAGATTTTGTTGTTGGTTTGCTGTGATTGGGAGAAGGTGGTTGAAAGTGGGTGCTGTACTTCGGATAAGTCTCAGAGGGATGTCCTCACAGTCCAGGGGTGATAGCAGTCAGGGAATGAATGTCTGCTACTAACTGACAGGCATCACTTTATATCAGGAAGCTGATCGCTCTGCACTCAAGAGTGCTGTGTCAATTAAATAGCAGCAGGCCGAGCAGGTGGAAAAAGAGGACAGCCTCATTTCTGTGCTGCAACAGTCTGGAGATTGGCTTCAGATTGCTGCAGGCACTGACTCTATTCAGTCAGCTCTCAGTTTGACTGGCTCAATCACCCATACACTGCAGGCAGGTGGATAAGAGAAAGATTTCATCCATATCAATACCATGTCTTCTGGTATCTTCAAAGCATACAGTGTTCAAACATGATGAAATAGATGGGGTGCTGTGGGGTATTGTGAGAATTCTTCACAGCAGTTTTATGTAACAGATTGAAATCTGACTAGGAAACGCCACCTGTGATGAAAATGCATTTGTTTCATGGAAAAAAAAATCTGTACATTCCTCCAGGCCAAGGGTTTTCAAAGTCTGAAACTGTGACAGCTGTGGCCCCCCAACAGCCTTGTTACCCTTCAGTCTCATTTTACATTGTTGGAATGATTGTCTGTACAGTGCCAAGGAGAACTATTCCACCAGCTCCTGATTTCTTCTATTTTGACATGTCTCATCCTAAACTGTATCAGACCTTAAAACTAATTTTAACATAAAACAAAGGTACCATGAGTAAGAAAAAATACAAATTTAAAAAGATAATTTTATTTCTTGTAGCAAAATGGTTATCTAACATAGTCAACATTTGCAACAAAACCTTCCTGACAGCTGTGACAGAGATCATCACTGTGATGATCATTGAAATCATTGTCTTGTTGCAGAAGCCGTGGCCTTCAATCAACAGACTGATGACCTGACCTTATTCAGAGTTTTATGCCTGAGAGTGGAATTTACGTTTCCCTGAGTTATGGCACATTGTCTTACTGAGGCACCAAAGTCATACAACATTCTCCCACACATAATAATGTGAAGACCTTACAAAATTTATACAGAGAACTCGACTAACACAATTTCTCCTTTGGATTTACTTTGCGCAAACACTTGGCAACAGAAAAAAAAATTCTCCAGGAAGGAAAATAAAACAACTTCCAGTAAAACCAGACTAAGCTCCCTTAGTCTGGTTTTACTGGGGTTTGTCTGGTTTTACTGGAGGGCCATCTGCCTGGAGTGGTTGGGGTGAGGTTGAGGGGATGAGGGAAAGGGATAGCAGATGGAGAACAGGCACAAACAGCACATAAGATAACAATAAACATAAGAGAGGCCATCAACTGCAGATCAGAGGCATGAAGCTCTAGATCCAGAGACACCTGCAGAGGCAACAAAACACAAACTACAGGAGAGAGACAACACCAAGGTAGTGGCATGGAATGATGGCATAGAATTGTATCAAGAGAGTAAGAGGAGAGTAGGTCTCCCAGCAGTCTAAACATACAACCGCATAACTAAGAGATAGATCAGGTGACGCTGAATCCAGAGAATTTAATGTGGAAGTTTTTTCTGTTTGTCATAAATTTCTCCTACTGTGAATCTGTGGACCCTCAGATTATAGAAATAGATTCCCAGACTGGTGTATTTCCATCACCTTCTTCCTCATTTCTTCTGAAGTTTCTTTTAATTATGTTTCATTGTGGCTATGCTTCTGAAATTAGTCTGCTGAAGCCACCATTTGATTGAACAGAGCTGGAAGTCAATTTTTTACTTTAAGTTATTATTAAATTTTGTCCTTCCTAATATTGGTCTGTTTCATTTTGATATGAGGAATATTAATGCATTGTAGTGTTTGAATTACAGGTCTCATAAACTTTGTTCATGTTGCCACAGAGTCAGTGGGGTGCAGTGTTTATTTAGACTGCATTTTTTACTGAAATAAATACAGGCTTTACCAGTATTCTGAATTAGCTATTAGCACCTCTTATTTGCAGTGTATCCATGGCTGTACAAACAGTTGTGTTACATCTGTGTGTTCAGACTTAACAGAGTTGCAACTCGGAGAAGAATAATTTTTGATGCAAATTGAATCAGTTGGGCACAAAGTGTTTCAAAGAACTTTATTTCCTCCTTTTACCTCATGCAATATCTTTTGAAGTTTGGAAACCTCTGGGCTGTAAACTTAGCTACTCATACTTTGGCCCTGATGTGAACCTTTGAGGTGGTACTCTGCCACTTTTACTCAGAGCATGCTGTTCCAAACTTTTTAAATAAGATTTTTCTTTGAAGCTGACTGTGCCATGGAAGTTTCCAAGTGCTCCAGCATCCTCGCCTGTATGAGAAACCTATTGAAGGTTTCCATCTGAGCCAGAAGTTGCGGTTCATTTTGATGATCATCATGCAGGATGACGGTAATTTTGGAAATATTTATGGATGAATAATTGTACCTGATGAGTGTTGTGAAGTTCAGTCATTGGGAGATACTTTGGGAAGATGAATATACATGTAAATGAAAGTAATGATTTTGAGAGATGGCATGAATCAGTGAGGACACATCAGTCACTGGCTGCATGCACAGAAATGTTTGCTTGTATGCTGATGAGCTAATCTAAGTGGAGTATTGATGAATCCTATAGTGGATGGTTCATTTGGATGGAGAGTGCATGGGGCAGGCTAATCTCTAGATGGCTCTCTGACATTACCAGCATGGCAGAGAGGCGGAGATGGAAAGAGGGCACAGTTGAGGAAACTGCTTTTATCTCTATCCTTAGATAAAAGAAGATGTTTGTTTTTCTTCTAAAATTCCACTGTCCAGTCTCTGCTGCATTCTAAGTAAGATGAGTCACATGGAGACGTTTGAATGAAATTTTGCAAACATCACTTTACCCTCAGGAATTGGTTTGCACTTGAATAAAAAAAAAAGGTAATTTATTGCCTCATTCTTGAAAATCCATTAGAAAGGTTAAAAGGTGCTGACTAAAAGAACATTGAAGCTTATAGTAGTGGAACAAAGGCCATACTGGCTGATGAAACCTGAAATGCAACTTATGGTAAATCTGCTGTGTAAGCAAGGACACGTGATAGAGGCTGAATCCATTAATACAATCAACATGGACAGTATTGAAATGGCATCTCACAAAATAAGTGTGACTTTTTTTTTTGGAGATTAGTTAAGTTTCAACTTCAGCCCTACACGAACAGTCAGACTACATTTCTAATGAGATCTCCTGACTTTTATGTAAATTGTCCTCCAGGGATAGCGGGGTTATTAATTGGTAATGGAAGCCAGTGTGTGGTAAATTTAGAGAGGGTTCAGTCTGAAATGCTATAGAGACAATTTGCTTTTTTGTAGAGCAACCACAATTAGACAGGCGGGTACTTCTCTCGCACATGGAGAATATGAAATCCATGGGACGGCGGTGGCTCAGGTGGTAGAGCGGATTGTCTGCTACTCGCAAGTTTGGTAGTGTGACTGAAGGTCCCTCCATGTGCCAAATTGTCCTTGGGCAAGACTTGGAACCCCAAGTTGCTCCCCGTGGCAGGCGAGTACCTTACCCGGCTGCTCCATCACCACTGATGTGTGAATGGATGACAGAGAGACACGTTCCTTTCTTCTCATTTCTCATTTTATGCATTCTTGATTCCTTTCCTTGACTCCTGTCCTCATGTCTTAGTCTCTCCCATCAGAGATACGAGGAGAGAGGTGTCGAGGCGTTTAACAAAATGACACATCTTTGCCTCAGAGCAGTTTTAGAGTGATGTCAGTTAAATCTGATGTGGGGCACAATTCCATCATTTTTCCTTTGTTTTGTTAAAGCCTACTGCTGTATGTTCTAATCTTTTTTGTTTCATTTAAAGCACACACATGTACAAAACAGTTGTGATGCTAGATATTTAAACTGTTCCATATATTATGATTGAATGATATATACACTAACACATTTGTCAGTCCTGCTTGGGCAGTGACCCATATCTTCCAGCTGTGAGTTAGGACTCTTTTATACCTAAGTGCAGAAAAGACTTCCACAAAGAATGCAGTGAGGATACACCTGTGCATTCTCACTCATCGTTCCTCTGTCCTCAAGATGCATTTGAGGAATTGAGACATCCTTCAAGATGGCACGCTGAGATCATTTTCACAGGCAGGAGGATGGAGGAGAGAGGCTCAAAATAGAGAAAAGAGATGAACCTATTGTAAAGACACATCTAGCTAAGGTTAAAGGGTTAGATATAAATGAAGACCATTGACCATAGGTGCTCTTCAAAATATAAAGTGTAGTTCAGTAGCTGAAGTCTTTACTATAAATCTTTATATTGTTCTTTTTGAATTAAGTTCAACCAACTCTATGATCTGCAGGCATTTTTTTAAAATGATGTTTGATTTAGAACTATGCATCTTAGTCCATTAAGTATCAAGATGTTTTTTGCACTTTTTCCCATATGATTTGTACACATACTGGAGACACATATCTTAAGAGAGTTTTTTCTTGCCACTGGCTTAGGGCTTGCTCTGGGGGTTCAGACATATGGAATCTGTAAAGCATCTTGAGACAATTTGAATTGTCATTGGTGCTATATAAATAAAATTGAGCTGAACTGAATTATAGTTTGGCCCTTTGCCTATGAAAACGCAAGGTAGCTTAACAAAGTACCACAAATTTAGTCTTCTGCCCCTATAACAGTTTTTAAAAAGATCAGAACCAGTGCAGCAGAACCAGAATAGGTTAACCCCAATACAACCCAACAACAGCTCTATCAAAACCGTGGGTGTGTTATGTTATTAGCAGTAGTTTGTAAACTCACGTCTTTATCACTCCATGCAACCAGATTTTTTTCTTTCATTTTCAAACTGGCCGAATTGAATTTACTCCACACAGTTTCTCCAGGATACACAAATACATACAGTGACCTTGATAGATAACACACTGCAACACACATACATCCTTCATGAAGATACTTACAAAGGATATCCATGGCTATTTAATTAGTAACAAACAAATTAAGCAAAGTATGTCTAATTTTAACAATCGTGTGATCCTCGTTGATTAAGTTGTTCTCCATTGTGAATTCTGAAAGTAACTAACAAGATCAAAGAAGCTCACACAGCCTGGATTACAGTTAATATATATTCCTCTGATTACTTCAGTTGACCGGCTAATCATAACCAAAATGCTGGTTTACAGCAGATACCTGAAGTGATGTATGAATCATACCATTATAATGTTAAAACTTACATATCTCATTTTTCAACACCACTGATGGATAGTTGACTTTAGTAACATCATGAGTCACCATAGCAACAACAAGTGTGTCTGAGCCCTTTTTTTCAATGACTTGCAATAATCACTTCTGTTGCAGTTTGTGCTATTTGCAGTTAATTTTTGTATTTGGTTGTGTTTTCTGTGTTTGTAACATTCTGTCAGGATGCTGTGCCTCTGTTGTCAAATTTGTGAAGGTGTATTATTAATTGTGTTTTTTTTTTCTGAAGGACAGTGATTTTGACAGACTTTGATGCTTAAAATCATTAATATTTACAATTTCCAGTTAAAAGCCTAATTTACTGAAATAAACTGCTCACTGATGCAATTTTTAAAGAAAATAACCTCATGACACTTCTAAGGTCATGCTTCTGTCATGCAGAAGAGATTACTGAGATTATTTAAGATGACTTAGAATCAATAATCCTACATGATCAGTTTCATTTTTGCATTGCCTTTCCATTGCTACAGTTCTGTTCTGTTTGCTGAGGAAGATGTGTCCTGACAGGCAGGGAATGACTCAGGGACAGACCTGACCCTATCTCCCCTGCTGGTGACCCCACTAATCACATCAGGAGCACTCCTATGCTAATCATGCTGCCCACGGCAACACAGTGGCGTTTATGAGTTTGAGCAGTGCAAATTCAGTTGTATCATGAGCCAGTGGGACCAGACTTAAAGCTGTGAAACAGTCGAGGAGAGATTTTTAATAAGATCTTTTGATCCCCGAGGAGGGAAACTATTACAAACCCTGTTCCGAGGTCAAGAGTGCATTCCTCTGGATTGTCAACCCCACAACTTAACTGTGTGCCAGGATGAGGTGCCACCTTATATACAGCTTCTCTGTCTTCCTCTGAGGTGGCACTCAGTATTTTCTCTGAGTTGAAAATGGGACAGGGTTGGTTTATTTCTGTCACACACTGTCTCTGAGGTTGCCAAGGATGTTTCTCCACCAAAGGCCAAACTTTTTCCGCCACCTTCTCGCATAAATTCACACTGCCACGCTCTCATAGCACTCCTTAATTTGAAACCTGTTGATGCATGATGTTTTTGTTGTGTTATTTTGGTGCCAAATGATGCATAAAGTGGCACTTGCTTGTAGTTCCACACATGAAGGTGGAGTTTTTGCAAAGCTCTGCATCTAAGAGAGGAGATGTTTGCAATTCTAAATGCTATCTCTGGAATTCTTTAGCAGTATCAAACAGGCTTCTGCAGTCATTCCTGTGCTTTCACCCTCTTTTTCTCCCTGATAGAGTTGAAATCTCTCTGGTCTACAGTCAAAACCACATTTTTAATTTTGCTCTGTGCTGTGTTTTCAAAAGTGGCAACAGAGAAGCTAGTGGAGTACTTTACAGAAGCGACTCATTCAGTCTCCAACACCATGTGTTCTTTTGTACAGTTAGTTGCATGGTGGGCTGTGTCTGGCAATGAAATAACCAAATCACAGCAGCTGTTTGTTGAAAATGTGTACAAGATATGCACCCAAACCTTAGATTAAAACAGCAAGTAATTGACTGTGCACTTCTACCTCATCTTTCCTATTACTATTCCTCAGATCTCTGCTGCTCATTTTGTATGCACCCTCCATCCTTCTAGGACTAAACAAAAAAAGGGAAAATAAAAATGAAAAAAAAAAAGTTGAGACCCCTTGTTTCCTGGCACCCAACAGCAATCCAACGTGCCTGGAATGAAGACAGCTGACCTTGGGAAAGCTAAACACATCCTCTGGGTGCCAAAGTGCTAAAAACAAACACAAGCTTCCAGCCAAGGGGCAGATTGTTTTGGAAGGAGGAGAGGTGTGATGGAAAGCAGGAGCTAGAAGAGAAGATGGGTGGGTGGGGTGTGGGGGTGGGGGAGGTGGGGGACCTTCTTTGGTGAGGGGTCTTACTATGACAGGTGCACACAAAGTGTATCCAGAAGGAGATAGCCACCCAGGATGTTTTTCAGCTACTTTCTGCCAGTTGCCATCAAGGTCAGGCCCCCTGTTACTGCCACCCTGTAATCATGGCTGAGATGCATCCACCACTGAGTGAGATCCAATCACTGGAGCTTTTGTGCACAACACAGTGACCTAGCATGCTGTGGGAGAGGGGTGAAGGGTTAGTGAGGGAGAGAGAGCCTGCTTTTAGAGAGAAAAATGGTTCCAAAGAAACCAGTCCCATCTCTTAGATTTTGTTTTTCTCTTGAGTGTAGCTGCTAAAATGCAATCCACTTATACAGGACTAAAATTTTCTAAAGCACAGCAGGAAATGCGGTGTGTTTTTCCACTTGGATGACAAAGTCAGCTCGATTAACCTATCAGTTGATTTAAATTAGACATTAAAATAAGGTGTGGAAAATACAAGAAGATGGATCTAGCCAAGGTACATTTTTACATTCCTTATTGGTGTTACGTCTGTGATAAGAATGATAAACAAATCAGTTTGCTGGAAAACAACCTTTTCCATCTTACAATGAATTCCAGACTGCACCCATTCACTACCTACAACACCCAATAATGAATGCTAACTGCAAAGAATATTAATTAGAACGAAGACTTCTCTCCTAGTCATACAGCCTGCACTATTTACATTAGCAGATCTAACAAGACTAAATGTACTGTACAGATGGCCATACATATGTTCTGTGTTGAAGGAGCCCTGCTGTGCAGATTTACCCTGTAAGAAAAACTGCGCTAGATTCATATATTCAGATCCAGAAAGCATATTGTATGAAAAAGGAGCAGCACATTTTCCAACAACTTCCACCAAGCAAATCCATATGTAGAGAAAAATGACTCAGGCAATGAAAAGTCAACAGTACAATCATTCTAAACTCAGTTGAGTATGTACGCCATTTAAAATAAGGTGCAGCTTGATGTTTTTTTATAGACAGAAATGCTTCATTTGATTGCAATCAAATAAAAATCAGCTATATGCACTACAGTGCAGTTAGGCACATTGTTGCTTTGAGCTAAATGCTACATGCAACTTTGCATTTTGTACTTTATTTCTATTTTACTACTAACCTCTGTGTAATTGTGTATATTCCACTACACTTTGTTTATTGTTTGTTGTACTCCCGCAAAATAATTTCCTCCAGGATGGATAAAGTAGATCTGATCCTATCTTAATGTTGTTATGCAAATATTTAGGCAGTAGTGATGCTGACATGTTGACGTTATGGTGTACCGTTAACCGTTTTACCTTAGCATGTTAGCAGACTAACATTTGTAAATAAGGACTATGGCTGATTCTAACCTCCCATATTACACTGGGCTGATAGAAACAATAGATGAACAACCTATGTGCAAGGTAACCCAGAGGTCAGAGAGCTGGGTTAGTAATCATGCAGTTGCTGGTTTGAGGCTATAGACTGCGTATAAAAGATAAACATATCCTCTGAATAGCCACCAGGGGTAACTCCTGTGATTACATAAACACGATTGATTGTATAGAAACCTATGAGAAAATGAGCCTACTTTGTACTTCTTTTCTTACCTCAGTAAATGTTTTCCAAATTAGTTTATGGTCTCAATCGCTTGTTTCAAATTTCCTTCAGTACAGCATGGCGTTAACTCTCTAAGTTATGGTCACAAAAATTTTGTCTAAGTAACATCAAATTTCCATCTAAAAGTGTCTTAATTTTCAATAAAATTACCAGAAAATGCAAATGACTCTACCTTTTTATCCTCTACTGTTAGTTAAACACAAGAGAAGAGGGTGTGACATAATTTAATGATGGAAAACAATATGCAAATATGGTACTTATGTTTGTCTCTTGCATCAATTTGAGGAATGTGAGATGTAACATTTTTAATCACATGCTTTATATTCTTTACTATCTATTTATTTTCAAAATCAGTTTCCAGCTTTGAAACTACTATTACAGTATGCTTTAATTGGATTTTGTGTCATCAAAGTAAAGATGTGAAGTAGGTTTTTTTCATCAGTTACATTTTTTGCAGTAATAAATTGTTGGATGCCTGACGCTTTCTGCCTCTGATTCTCTCAGTTTGGGATCTCCTGTGGTTTATTTTGTTGTGAAGTATCTCTTCACCAACTATCAATCCACTGAAAGAGGCAGACAAGCAAAATAATCCTACGTGCCAATAGATTGCAGCTCACAAAGACTGCAGAGTACAATACAAATATTGTCATTTAATTGTTGATCGTGAAATATTTAAAAAAAATTCCCCATGGAAAAAGATAACACAAATGAAGATAATCACAGTGCGACTCACATCTTGGCAATCTCCTATCTAATGTCTAACATCTCATTAGCCTAATGCAACATTAGATTCCTAATGAGACTACGATTTTTTCACTGTCTCTATGGTGAATGTTATCCTTATTAATTGACCTTTAAGTGCGTGATCCATCTACTGCGTGTATCAGATGAGTCAGCCCTGCGTGGGCCGCCAGCCACCGTGTAATTGACAGATCATGATGCTTGCATGGAACTTATAGCAGCCCTTCAACATTTAGTGAAGACTAACACCTTGCACATCCACTGTGTCGAGATGTTATTTTCATTGCAGGCTTGTTTAGTTGCACGAGGTGGGATGTCAGCAGAAGATGGGCTGTGGTGCAGACACAGCAGAATCCTCACTAGCGGCAGCGTCCGATCAAACAGACAGCACAGCAAACCACAGGCAAGGTTAAGAACAGACAACAGGAGCCATCTTCTCTCACTTGATGGAGAGAAGACTCAACTAATGGCTCTTTTATTTCTAACAGCAATCAGTGTCACAGCTCCAAAGCTAATTAATGAATGTTCAATTGTATATTATCTGTTTGGGATTTGAAATAACTGATGGTGACACTTAGAGCATGTGGCTAAACAACTTCACTTAGCATAGTGACTAATTACAGACAGTGTTTGTGGGGATGTGACAATCTTAGACACCCTCACAATAATAGCACAAGAGCTTGGTGCCAGCATTAATACAGCAGCTGGAGATAACCTTCAGTCCCTGTAGAGGACTCACACAATTAACTGTGTGCTCCGCTGCCTTATCAGCTCGCTGACAACTCACCCTTTCTGCTCGGAATTTTTTTCTTTTCTATCACACAATTAAATGATTTAGTTATTTTAACTTGATAGGAAACATATTTTGCGCCGTTCCTGTCTTGGGGGGAACGATGCATTAATATAATGAGGTGGCTCTGTACACACAGCACAGTTTACCACAGGCTTGGCCACATCTGGCGTTGTGGAGAATTTCATTTGTGATGGGAGGGTCCTCACCTTCCAACTTTCAGGTGATAACTTCATTTCATTTGAGCTTGTTCCAGCTGAACCTGTCTTTAACTTGCTGTGTATGGTGTGGGGGAGTGTTACCTGCAGGGCCCCAGCAGGCCAAGACATGATGTCCAGCACCAACCTGATTATCCATGGTCCTCCCCTCTGGCTGGAGGAGGCAGACCTGAGCAGGCCGGCTTTACATCTTCAGAACTATTTACCACCTGGTCTTATTAAAACAATGTGGAGGGCAGGCAGCAGTAAGAGCATTAGTTGTTGCATTAGACTCACAGCAGCAATGTTTTCATATAATTAACAAGAGAATTTTAAGCAATCTTGGTCTAGGGTTTCTACAGTGGTAAAGTGGGCTTTGGTATGTGTGGCCACAATAAGCAAAGTAGAGGAATATGGAAACAAAACTTAATGGTTGGCCAACTGCTGAAACACCTAGAAGAGGCACACAAAACTTCACCTGTCTACAACCTGGTTTGTCCTTTTCACAGTGTTTGGTCCCACTTGACATTTTTACTAAAATTGAGGATACCTTTAACCTTATAGACCATGAAAAGTAGGTTCTGTGTTTCAAAAACAATCAGGGTTTATGTTGATGTACTTTTATGCACATTTTTAAATTTTACCAAAAGTTTTTACACTCAGTTGAGGTGGTTTTAAAGTTTTCAAAAAAAGTTACTGCACTTTATGACTGATGGAAATGCCTGTTTTGCATTAATTCTGACATAGACAACATTTAACTCACGTGACTGATCAGTTTCTGTTTCTTTCATTGTCTTTGTCTCCGGACAGCATGAAATATGACCAACACCAGCTGACATGAAAAAATTATTACAACTCTCCTGACTGAAAACAATTCCATAACTTTACATTTTTCTCTTATAGATGAACAGAATTTTGCTAATTTCTTCTTTTTCTTTAAGGTATTTTAGTGGTTGGTAAACAACTGGTTATGTGTTTTATTTGTGGCTTCTTGTACCGTTTATTGCAGCCATGTGTAATGTAGCCAAGAACACCATTACACTACCTTGTTTATTTGCTCCTGAACAGTTAATAAAAGCAAACCAAATTTGCATTTTCTTTGTTTTTTCCAACCTTTCAAAAGTCTACTGCAAATTTGCTTCACAGTTACATAGAAACACATCTAGCATGTCCAGAGGTGGGCAGTAAAGAGTTACATTTACTTGAGTAACTTTTCGAAAAAAAATTAACTTCTGAGAGTAGTTTTACTCTGCCATACTTTTTACTTGTACTTGAGTAGATTTGTGAAGAAGAAACGCTACTCTTACTCGGTTACACTGGGCTACACTCGACTCGTTACTTCTTTTTTTACCACGTTAGATATGCTTTATTTTTTTCCAGAGAGATGTCCCCAGTGGATCTACCACATGACTGTGTTTCACCAATCAGACGACGCAACAATCATCACGTGACTCCGTTTCAGCAGACGTCACCCTGCGTTCACATGACCTCATATGAACTGTGGCAGCATAGAGGCACAAATTCTACACACGTAGCAGACAGAGAATGAAAAAAACAGGGGCATTTTCGAGAAATTTGATCTTGCTTCGCAGTCCGACAACATTAGCATAGCATTAGCATGGATATCTTCGTCTTTTGTCTTTTGTTTACTAACACGGCCGAAGTGAAGCGTGACGTCACGCTTGGTAGCCCCGTGTGATACAGCCGGGGAAGGGGGGGTGGTAATCCGACGACCGAATATTCGGATATTGGGGTCCAGCCAGAGTTGTAATGTTATTTTCTATCTACTGAGCCTGTGCCATTTGGAGGGAAGTGAAATACAGTATATCTTGTCACTGGAAGTAGTTTACACTGTTCAAACATAAAAACGTTACCTTACTACAGGTATTTGTTTCAAAAGCTTTATGTTGTGAAAAACTGAGATTTGGAAATGTGTGTTTCTTATGCCTTAACTTGTCATTTTGTAAAGATGTTATTTATTTTTGCTATTTTTTGAATTTTATTATTTGGAAATACCAGAATTTGCTCATTTGCACATTATTTTACATTTTTGTCTGTCTGATCACATCATTTCTAAAAAAATATATCTGACATTACAATCAAACAGTTACTCAGTACTTGAGTAGTCTTTTCACCAAATACTTTTTTACTTTTACTTGAGTGATCTTTTGGATGACTACTTTTTACTTCTACTTGAGTGATATTATTTTGAAGTTACTCTTGAGTACAATTTTTGGCTACTCTACCCACCTCTGAGTATGTCCCTTAGATATAGAGAGCATCTTAACTTCACATTTAAATGTCTGTATTTGTTTTAATATTTGATCCTATGTTTGTTATTAGCAACAATGAACTATTTTGGCAGAGTTCTTCATAAATTAAATCCAGTCCTTGAATTCAAATGCAGTAAATTATTCTCTGTATTCCTACATTAGCATATACTTCAAGTTTAAATTTTACAGGGGTTGATTGTTCTGCTTAACTTCTTTTCTAAATATATTGTTTTGAGTGACTCGTGACTACATTTTACTAGCTTCTTGCCGGTGCTCCTACAAAGGTCCACTACAGTCCTCCCGTCTACCTGAATGTCCATTTAAAGTCTCTTTTGATAGATGAGATCTTTTCTCCCCACAATCTCCCACAGACGAGCGTGTGCAGATGAGAGATTGCTGTCATGGAATATCAAGTGCTGATTTACTGTATAATATATTCAGAGATGATGCCTCCTGCTGTCCTGCCACCTGTTCTGTCAGCCGAGAGCAGTGTCGCTACGCACACATTCACGGCTCGTTTACCAGCGCATAGCACTTCAAAACACAAGCACATCCCTATTAACCAGTCACAGACTACCAGAAGCAGCTCAAAAGCACAACCGCCTCACTATACTGCACTAGCTGCTTGCACACTCTCAGCGATCAGATAAAAGAAGCAGGAATGAGATGGAACTGTAGTTGTAGAGGTCTGTCCGTCCAGTCTTCCTGTCTTGACTGGTCCATGTATGACAGTGATGGAGTACCTCAGCTGGCTTTTTTTGGCTCCTTGGTGAAAAATGAAGCCATTAGATGTGGAGAGAGAGGAGCGGCTGAGGCTCGTGGGCACATGAAGCCCTTCCTCTCCTCCTGCACGTTCTGCACCGGTCTTAAAAGAACAATCCATCTTAATCAGAGCCCAGTCCACACAGCACTTGTACCAGATGCCTTTTTATTCAACAAAATGAAAATCTCATCATTTCAGGAGTAAACGAGCCAGAAACAGAAAGGTCACCAGAGTCAAAAACCAAGAATGCATTCGATGTATATTAAAGATGAATCAATACCGTTCACATTCTCCTCGATCAGCTGTTTCATTGTGACATTCTTTTCCCAGTTTCTTTTCTTTAAGCTGTTTTGCATCCGTCTCTCCCATCCTCCTCCCTCTCTCGTGCTGTTTGTGTGGCAGAACTCTAAACAAACGTCTTCACAAGTAGCACTGCTGCAAGCAAATTTCTCAGTTGGTTACACTAGCACATGATTTGGTCACCCCCCTTCGCCCCGCTACACCTTTATTTTGGTGCAACATTGCCAAAACTAATAATCGACTTGCATGCTGATGAATAGTTGTATTTGCAAACCCTAGTTTTGCAGCGATATAAAGATTATCAGTGATTCAAGGCTTAAAATTTGAAATATTTTTGTCTAAAAATATTTAAACTTTGTCACTACTCCTTTTCTAACATGTCCTATAAACTGGTCAGGCCAAACTTCTCACTTGCTGAACATCTAGCTATTGGTAGACACTATTATTAACCAATGTTCCCAATGTGCCTCACATGCAGGTTATGGTTCATGCTGTGAGACCAAAAAATTGTTGGAAAAGAATAAAATAACACATTCTACTAGTAGATTTGAAGTGTTTTAATCTACGTGGGCTGTTTTCTATGAGCGGACGTTTTTGCTAGCGGACTGCATTTTAAATGTCACTACCGCAGTCAATCATATTCATCTGATTATGAATTGTGATCGCTGTTAGTAATAGTTACAATTTTCAGCCCTAGCACTAAGTCAACTATCGTGGTTGAGTGTAGTATCAGTCTGTATCTCCCTGCCTGCACCTGCACTCTTTATCATCAGGTGTGTCTGAGTTGGAACTATCTCTCTCCATATTTAGTTTTTTAAATAATCTGCCAGAGATTGCATAATTGTTGGGAACAGGGAAATGGCAGAAGGAGACTGACTGAGAACATGAAGAAGAAAAGGTTTAAACCACAATATCTTACACAGTAGCTGCCCATCATGGCTTGAGTGTCTTGAAATCAGCCTGATCTTAATACACTGGCACATGAAATTTTCCCTCGAAAAATGGTTGCAGTCTGAAGTCCTGTGTTATATACAACCTTTACAGTTTACACCTTCAGTTTTCTTCCATAGATAAGAGTTTTAAAGAGGAATCACTCTCTTCATCTTAACCTGCCTTTGGGCACTCACTGGGCTGTTGAATCATGGAGCAGAAGTTGCTGCCAGCACTGTCTGGCTGCACATGTCTACATGCACTCAAGATCCAAATTGTGTGTGTGTGTGTGTGTGTGTGTGTGTGTGTGTGTGTGTGTGTGTGTGTGTGTGTGTGTGTGTGTGTGTGTGTGTGTGTGTGCGTGCGTGTGTGTGTGAAAATGTTTGTGAAGTGTCTTGCTCAGTTCAGGCAGAAGCGCTGCAGCCTGCCCAGACATATTAGCATCAAACCGGTCACCTCTCCAAATGTTTGTATGTTACTGTTGATTCAGATGCATTCTTGCACAGAGGAAATTTAGTTACCTGTGTGTGGGAAAAGATTTGCAATAAATTGGCTGCTCTGCGGCTGGACCATAAAAAATCTTTCACGCAGCATTACACAGTGGAAATGAAGAAGATCCTACTTTTATGTTTTATTTTACTGAATGTGTGCCATGTGTATTAGAATTACTCACAGTTCAGTAATAAATCGAAGACAGACTCCTTCCAGATGTCAATTCTAAGAAAGATTTGACGTGAAATCATGAACATGAAGTGAGTGTCTGAGACTGCCAAAGTCTTCTGGACTACAGTGTTCAGATGGAAGTTTCTCCCCTCTCTCTTCTCTCTGCTGACCTTTTGTCTCTCTATCATGTGTGTCTCTGCAGAGTTCAGCAATCATGTATGATGCAGCAAGGGTACCATCTCCAAAGGATGGTGCAAATGGGGTGGCTCAACCTGAGGTCCCTGCAGCAGGAGCAGGAACAGCTGTAGGATCAGGAGGGCTGACACCAACTACAGCGCCGCAAACTAAAACCGAGGATGGACAGCCAGGGACGGAAGAGGAGGGGCAGCCCAAAGCAGAGCCAGTCATGGTGAAGAAACCACACAGAGAGATCTTGGATCATGAGAGGAAGAGGAGAGTGGAGCTCAAATGTATGGAGCTCCAGGAGATGATGGAGGAGCAGGGGTGAGTGGTTGAGTAACTATGAGCCTCATACAAGAACCACTTGTACAGAGCAGTATGTACTTAGAGCTGCTGCAAGAGATAATTTTATAATAAAAATGTGTCAGATGTGAGAGAGGTAACTCTTTGTGAAAGAAAGAATAATCATCTAAATCTGCAGCTGAAGTGAAGAACTCCCAGCTTCTGTTCCTGAAGTAAGAAAAGCTCATTCAAAATCTCCTTGACATTTATAACTACACTAGTGTACAAAGTTATAGCTTTGAAAGAGTATGAAGTATTTGTTGAAATACAATATAATGTAATAACTATATATATTCAGAATGTATGTTTTAGAGGCCTTGTAATCATTACTGTTTCCCCAAACCCTAGATGTTCACTGGGGTCTAACTAAGTCAGGAGATGAGAGCATTTAAGAGAGTTGAGGGTTCCATTGTCATACTAACTGGTAAATCATAGGTTTCAATTTTAGGTCAAATTAAAAGTAAAATCCAGATACATGCCTCATTTTGCATATAGACCAATGGAAAAAAATGCTAAATGTGAGATTGCATTGAATAGAGAAGCTGGTAAAACAGAGGCTGGATGTGCCTTTGACATACTATAGTGAGTTTCAGATCATTGTTTAACTGTCCAGCCCACCACTTTACTGTCTCAGGACTCTCATGAGATTAGTTTGGGCTTCAGCAAGCAGTTGTTCACAAAGAAAAAAATAAAAACTGCCATGCACTACCGGATCACCAGAAAACATCAGATAGACACGGTTAATGACTAGCTGGTGAACATAATGAAGGATCTAGTATCTATCTAGGAGTCACATATTTCCCTCAGGACACAGAGCTCATAGAGAGTGAATATTGTACTAGTGTTTCCACCTACTACTAGACACATCTGCCATTTTCAAATTGGCAATATTGTGTTCGCTGCCCCAAGTAGCAAAAAAATCAGGTTCCAAATGTGAGTGAGGACCTGGTTACACTTCCTTGTGGACCATGTGACAATTTGTGAGGCTGAAAATTTAAATAAACATAAAATAACCATTTTTTTACAGCCTGGCACAAAAGATAGTTTTAGTATCTATAGCTAATTTCCATGTTCATGGCAATTGTATGGAAGATCAATTTTATTAAAACTCATCATGTTAATGCTTAAAGCTAAAGTTGGCAGCTTTGAGTGGGCCATTGTCACTGGACAGTCCATGACACCAAGACATTTGTATAGTCCAACAAAATAGAACAACAGCTCCTGCCAAGATGGTGATAGCCAGAACCAGTTCACTTACCTTCAAAACCACCAACTGGTGAGTCTTGGCTCATCCCTCTTTGTATACAGTCAGTGTAACAGATGCACACATGTCCAGCTTTGGACACCATGGACATATAGTTGTTCTCATGATACTACTTTCTAGTCCCCTCGGAGGACACATTCCATACATTTGTAGTAAATTTGCAGTAAAGGCTGCGAATGTATTCTGGGCATGTGCATTTGTTGCCTTTGTAGCATTGTGACTGGCTGCACAAAGTGATGATGAAATTTACGGCTCTTGAAGTCTGGTGGAGCCTTACGTATTCGCAAGGACAGAAATGACAGCACCAGCCAAAGAGTGATTTAAGTGAAGTTGTGGTGTCACCAGTTTTCTTGTACACAGTGTGTTGAATGTACAAGTGTGTCTACACAGCCTGCATAGCTAAAGCAGCATATAAGCAGCACAGCAGCAGCTTTAGTCCCACATCTTTATCTGCACAGAAGGCATTCAAGTACAGTACTGCATGTAGGTCACTTATTCTTCTCAGAGCTCAATACAAAGTCACTGTAGTTACAGTCATAAAGTAACAAAAATACACTCAGGGGATCTCGGTTATGCATACAGTATACAGCATGAATGAAATGCAAGCTGTTTTACAGCATGTGTAGACAGCTGTTCTCTCAGATGCACATTAAACAAATGAAAAAATGAATTGTTTTTCTTCAGATGTTATAATAATTCTTTGACTTATAATGAATGAAAAATATGTTTAAATGTGATACAAAAATCAACTACAATAGGCATAAAAACTTCTCTCACTCTAAAAGAACAAACATCTGTTGCAGTATCACATACAGTTTAATATTCTCCCGTCTATTAATGCCATGACAGTCACAGCCCCTTGAATATCTCCCATCGAAGTCATTGACAGTTTTTCACCATCTAACTTTATGTCAAAACCCTTCTTTATATATTTCTGTCAGTACGACACCTACTGCTATGATTACAATCCTTGTTCAAAGAGAACTGTTGGGTTGAAATATTATTTCGGTATTGTCGCTACAATATATTAGATATAAATGTAATATTTTGTTATTAGCTCTTGACCTTACTTCTGTGAAGTCCCCTGAAGAGATTTGTGTTGTGAATTGGTGCTTTATACATACAATTTAATTGAATTGAATACAATTGTTGCAGCTTAATTAATATTTCCTCTTTTTCCAAGTCCCATAATTTCCTTGCTGACACTGCTACAACCATTACACTGGTTTCCACCTGCAGGACTTGAAGCGCTGCTATGTGAACTATTTCTTGGGAATCTTGGGGGGCTTTTTTGAAAATAAAACCCACAAACACAGTGGAACAGGTAGCCTCAACATGAATGTAAGTAATCGTCAAGTTTGGTTTGACTTAATTTTAGAAGGCAAACCACACAAAACACACACAGATGTTGAGAAATTTGATCCAGTTTGAACCCTGGTATGCAAACTTCACAGAAAAAAAGAAGAGTTGCATTGTTTTCTGATGTCAAGCGGGATTACTGTTTTCAGAAAAACTGTAGTTCTTTATTTTTTCTTCACCATTCTGTTATTGGGGAGCTAGATTGGGTGCAAGCCATGAAAGCTTTAGTAGTCGAGAAGCTGACGCTGGCAGGTATGTACCTGTAGGGGTGCTGAGTTCACAAGCTGCACCAAAAAATTACATTCAGAATCTGCTACCTGTCAAAAGTCATTTTCTTCGCAATATTAAGAGAAAGAAAAAAAAAGAAGGCCTCTGCAGAGGAGTGGAGTAAACATAAGGGGCTGTGTTTTTTATGAGGAAATGTTGCATAGCAGCTGTGTTTGGATGATATTGACAGTTTTGGCAATATGATATGGAAATGTTAGCAGTAGCTGTGATCTGTCATGACACAATCAAGTCATTTTTTTCATTGCATTCTCTTTAAAACAGGTAATTCTTGTGAGATGCTGTGAATGAAACTGCTGTCTTTATATGAAGGGTTGCTTCAATCCTCAAAATAACTATTTTCTGGCATAAGAAAAGGTTCAGTATTAGGTAAAGGGCACTACAGGGACTATTTTGGCAAAGACCTGGGTGCTTTCTGCTTGGCCAGGTGCCTCAGTTCACATAATTGGCAGTGTTCACAATCAGCAGCCAAGTGAAGGATCATGTCCTTGTGACTAGAGAGTCTCCTGCTTGCTAGATTAGGTGAAGTAGGGAGGTGTGGAAGATTCTTTGCATATATAGCATTTGTGTCAGGGGATTCTGCACTGTCCCCGAAGTCAGAAGTGGGAGTTACTGAAAGGAAGTGTGTGGGAAATTTGGCCTGAGAAAAAAGTTTTAGAATATACGTAGTAAGGTGGGAGCAACATATCCTGGTAATCCCCAAAGCAGTCTTCAGTGACATCCATTTGTTCTTCACAATCATGTATATGTCACCGGGCAACATTACTCATCCTTCATATATTTGTATTCCTGCATCCAGCACTTGAACTTTGCATTACTGTCTTAATCCTGAGTAGCTCTTGTTAGTGAGGTTGCTGTAGAGACATTGAAGAACATAGGCCAACACATCGTACTCTGTTTCATTAGCATGACATCCAGCACAAAGTTAGCAAGAGCTATGGAAACTGTAGAGACTGGAGTCGGCTCTAATCCAAAATCTCAGGGTTTCTCTCTGGTGGATTTGCTCACACACACACATAAACACACACTGCTGGTTGAATAACCACAGCTCGCAGGCAAACTCCAGGCTAGCTGAGACCGTAATTAACAAGGAGCTCTGTGATCCTATGTCAGTGCAGAGAAACTCACTTTCCTACTGATACCTCATGGCATTTTACTCAAATCACATTTGTCATTTTCAGAAAATTGGCTAATCCTTGATATATTAGGGGAGGATGATTTAATTGAATAAAAGGCAAGCTAATTAGAGAGGCTTTTTTAGGGGGTAAGTCCAGATACGAACAGCGTCAGGCACACTTCAATGTCAGAATGTGGGACCTTTCTTACTCAAGAGTATTGAGATTAATTGAATCAATGCACTAGGTGTTTTTTTTTCTTTAGAAGGTGGAGCTAGATTAAGGTTTTCTTTTCTTCGACTCATTTTTCTCCCCATCCCTCCTTCTCTGAGCATGATTGCTCATGTCAGGCAGTGGGACCTCATTAAGACTGCAGGGAAAATGGTGGAAGCATGGCAGATTGATGTAGTTGAAAGGGAGCTGCTGGACTTTGCAATAAAGAAAAAAGATAGAAAGAAGGGGGTGCACTGTTGCCATCTGTCTAGCTTCACTCCTGCCTCGACTAGACATAGTAGCTCCTGGTTTGAGAGCGATGTAAAAGAGCAATGATGTCTAGTGGAACAGTAGTGGCAGGCAGTAGCTTGGCTAATGATGACGGAATACAAGGAGATCTGACACCCGCGCTGACCAGCTCCACTCACTCGTCAGACTTGCATAGCCTCGGCTGGCAGACAGTCGCACATGAAGGATGGCGACCACTCAGCTGAGTGTTAAAGCTCTGGACGGACTCAAGTCATCTTGTTAAGCTATAATAAAAGGAGAATCTCATTTGCCAGCTTGGCTCAGCACGGCTACCCCTGCCTCTCCAATTTCTAATGTGCCTCTTTAAATGAGAGAGAAAGTGTGCATGTGTGCAGGATTAAGGGATAGAGTGGGGGATGAAACACAGCGACAGAGAGGGAGAGCAATGCCAGGCATTAGACACAATTTAGATGGTGGCTAGAGTCTGTTTTCATTTGTTGTGGATTCATGCCAGAGGGTTCAGCCTCTACCTCACCCCTTAGTCTCTGTCCTGACTGAAGACGTGCTGAAGGATTAGGCTGGGGGGCAGATTGGATGTCTGCCCCCTTCACTAGCCCTGCCAGCATGGCAGACATTCCCATCCTCCCTTTACACGCAACCCCCCAGTCCAGCCATGCTCCTCTCCAGAGATAAGACCAGGATAAATGGTCTGTCATGAGTGATGGCTTCACCCTGGGAGCCAATTAGATGGGCTCAGCGATTAAGAGAGTCTGTTCATTTAGTTATCCATGGCCTGGCAGAATCCTCCATTCATTGTTGCACTGAGTGCTCCGGCGCTGCAGGGAACATCGCCATTTTATGTGTATTAGATGGCCTAGAGGTTCCATACATCAGTCCATTTATACATGGCATCTGTCTGCGAGAGCAGGAGGTATAATTGTCACACTATAATAAATTATTGAAAAAATACAGCCAAATAGAGTAGTGTACTGTTTTTCCAAAATGCAGTCAGTTACAGAAAAATCTGGTGCTTTTTTTGAGCCATGAACAAGAGTAACCATTAACAGCAAGCTAGTTCACAAAGCAATAGACCAGCATCATTTGTTTTTTTCTTTTTTACTGTAAGTTATTATTGTTGAATCTTTGATTTATAAAATATATTAAACAAACTACAATTTGTCATACATTTCTGCTTTGAATAAACATCCTTGATCAATAAAAATGCAACTTGCTTTATCCTTTTATTTATTCTTAAATTATTATCCTATCTCAATTCTGAAATGTAAAATTCAAGACACATTGTTAGTTATGGCATATGTCTGTTGTTTTTTTTTTTTTTTCAAATTCTATATTACTGCAGCAACATCACATAAATACAATTGTTGGAGACTCTTTTTACAATATTAAACAGTAAACCTCATATTTCACTGTAGAGTGGTGTAAATAAGCATACAAAAATGAAATCTTTACATAAATTAAAATTGCTACTATAGCAGCTGTGTTTGCCAGTTTTATACTGTAATTTTACAGGAATATTTACTACATTGTAGAGTAGCTCGTGAAGGACATGACAAAATAGTATCTTGTCCTTTTCACCATCCCTGCTGCGGGATCAATAAAGGTTTAATCTATCTAAAATGTGTATGTACTGAATGTTTCACACAAAACTGTTATCTAAACTTTGTGCCACTTATGATAACATAGCTCTCTGACTGATTTCAAACTCAAGAGCTGCTGTGCATGCAAAGGTCTAGACTCTATTTCAGGGGTGTTTTTCTATGCTAATTGAGGCATAATGAGTGTGCATGGTCTGAACTCCTGTGGCGTCTAAGCTGTTTTTCAGTCCCTTAATGAGTTCTGTTCACTCATACTAAACTACAGATTTCACAGGTCTCTCTTTAAACATGTGAGTTCCACATATATATCTGCACAATTCATGCAGAGACATACACAGGTTGTCTTTAGAGAGGCAACAAAATCCATCCAGAAAAAAGTGAGTCTAAGTCTTCCTCATGCATGCTGTTTACCACCTGTAGTAGGAGCTATTTAAATAAAAGACTGTAGATTTTACTGTTGCTGCTTCATCCAGCAGAAACAATGGATACGCATGTGTGTATTGAAAAATTTATATCTGTTGTTTTAAAGTCAAGCAGAGAGGTCTGGCCAGACACAAGCAAATAAGACATAACATAACTGAATTAGTGCTCTAAATGTGGGTGCTAAAGAACCAGTTCCAAGGCAGAAAAGTAAATTTAGGCAGAAAGGAACAGGATTATTATAGTCGCTGAGAGCTAAATTGCTGCTACCACTACTGTGGTGTTGCTTTCGGAACATCAGCAATGACACTTTTGAAATTGCAGTAGATGCAAGTAGCTTGGATCTTATTAGAATAGCTCCTCTCATATTATTTGACGCCAGAGCAAATAACTATCTCTGCTCTGGTGGAGGTTTTCCTGCAAGCTAGAGCCTGCGTCATAAGACATAAGACGATAAGCCAGCTTCCTAGAAGACTGAAAATTGGAAGGGAAAGCATCATAGGGAGAATGACCCATTTTATACATTGTCACCGCGGGGCTCCCAAGTCAATATAGAAAGTCCATGCTAAACAAAACAGTTTCAAATCCTGTTGTTACAGGAGATCTTAGAGAAGATGAGCAATCAGAAATGTCAGATTGTTCTGCTCCAACCATTGATCTGCTTACCCTGTGGTGAGTGAAGAGGGCAGCTTTATAAAGTGAGAGAAAAGTGTACTCTTTCTTTGCTATTCTTTGTCTGGTCTAATATCTGTTATCTAACCAGAAAATCTATGATTGTAGAGAGCATCAATTGAAAATCCTCTCCACTTGAGAGTTAAACTATCTCACTGTGGCACTCGGTAGGTCGTTTTAATTCTGCCCCTGAAATAGAAATGTGTGGGTGCTCAGATTTGGCTTCCCATGTTCCCAGTGCCATTCAATCTTACTAACTACACCAGCATCGGTTTGCTTCTGTTCTCTTTGCTTCAGGATTGATGGTTAATGAGTTTCAAAGGTGTACAGCAGTGCCTGGGGACAACTTGTAGAGAAAAGCTCTTCAGACATCAAACACAGAGACATCACTTGTAGCTGAATGAGAGCATGCACGCCCCACACATAGGCATTCAAATCAATGACTATCAGCATAAGGATGGTCTTGGGGCCACAACTAATAATTTTCCAGGATCATGAGTTAATGGGGAAAATCTGTGGGTGCTTGGAGCTGTCTAATTACTCCAATCAAGTTCTTTAATCGTGGTGATTTTTCATGGCGGGGAGGCCCTCTCTCTGATCGATGTCCCCTGTCTCTTTCTGCCCAAATCCCTAGGACTTTGCATGCTACAGGCAGTGGGCCTGGACTAAATGGCCTTCATTTGGCTGCACTTGGCTAACTGTGACTTGTGAACAATCAACTTCATACTCAAACACACAAGTTCAGCTCCTACTCAGCACTGTGTTTGGACAGAACAGACGGTGTGTTATGTAGTAAGCAGGTACCTTTACAGCTGCAAGAAATGCTAATTAAATGTACAGAGGACAGATGTGATGTTTGAGTGTGCTTGTCCTAATAGCTTCTCACAAACATCCAATATGTAGCCATTTACAGAGATGCATTCAAAGTTCACTGTGAATTTTAACAGAACCTCTCTTGAAATGCAACACAGGAGTTTAGCAGTCCTGAAAGAAGGCATTTTTTTTAGCTTCTTTCTTCCCCGCAGGCATTCAGGTGCTGTGGGGGATTCTCCCTGCCCAAACTTCTGAAACCTCCAGCTCTTTGTTGAAGCAGGACCACTGCTAGGCACACACGGTCTGACTTTGGTTAGTAAGCTAGACTGATCAAACAGAGCCCAGCTTTGCCTCACTTCATGCAGTGAAGCTGTGCTGAGTTTTTGAATCGAGCAATTCAACAGGAAGGAAGAGGAGAAAGAGAAGCAAAGAGAGGAGGTAGAGATTCTGTAGGTCATGTGCCAACCAAGCCTTTAGCCTCACAACTTGTGACCCTCTTTTCTTTCTTCAGATGGGGTCTTATCAGCGATAGCTGCAAGCACTAACATCTTTACTATCATCAGCACAATGGGAAGTGGAGAGTCCTAAAGTCATGCCTTCTATTTGGCCAGCGCATGTTTCATGTTTCTCAGTCAGTATTTTACATTCTTCTTCAATCTGCAGCAGACAGCAGGGGGAACATGGGCATTACTGTAGAGTTGTCGGGTAGAACCTAACGTATGGTGATGGCCCCTGCGCTGTGAATGGAAAGCCATGAATATAAAGTGCATGTTTGTGGCCTCCATTGTGCTGTGTTGACAGCTGCTGGGCTGAGAGACTGCCGTACAGCAGGACCTGATGGCACTGTCACATGGGCTGGCTTCTTCTCTTCTGGGCCATGTTCCAGCTTTTTCAGCTTTCCGTCATGCTTCTCCTAATCTTATTCTCCACACCATCAATGCACTGATAGCAGTCGACTCAGAATACACAGTATCGGCTGCTATATTTAATCTGAGAAAAGCAAACAGTCTTCAAACTAATGCTATTTCCATGCTGGAATGAGCCACTGGTTAATTTACAATCCAGTTTATGGAACTGGTCCTGCCATGAGCTGCAAGTAAAGAGAAGGAAGGAGGATCTGTTTCTATAAATGGTGAACTGTTTCCCTTCACTTTTACTCGTGGCACATGGAACTCATACTCCAGATTGCTTTTTTAAAACAGTAAACTGGCAAATTAACTACATAGTCACAGTCTTTTTGTGTACTTCAGATCTGTGACTGTTATTCATGCTGTGGGTCAGGACCCTTAGTTCCAATTAAGACAAAGGCAAGAGCCGGAATTTTCAAAGACTGACTCTGTTTGCCCCCTTCAGACAAAATTAAGTGAACAGCAGTGGGATGTAAATATTTGTTTTGTCAAATTGGTACCATCAAGAATAAGCTGAATTTGCTACAATGTGTGATCAAAAAATTGTGAAAACTATAAAAATCAAAAACTATAATGAAACTAACCAGTGCATAATCTCAACGCAGTGATCAGGTGCACAATGCACTGGAACACCCACAAAACAAAATAAAGTAAGAAAAAAAATTAAGATAGATTTGGAGCAAGTCATTTGCGCCAAATCTTCTTCATTGACAGTCCAATTCTGGGGGATGAATTTGCAGTGCACAACCACATGAATGTTGAAGAAAACAATGAGCATTCACCTGGGGCTTCTGACCTGTTATGTCTCTCCCAATGTAAAAACTGCTGTTTCTTCCCTTGGTGGTAGCCACAGACCTCACATGAAGGTTGGCTCATCCTGACACAAAACATGATGTTTCTTTGGTTGGTTTCAGTTTACAATTTATTGGTGAAATGGATACCCACCAGTGGCCACAAATATGTTTTAACACAAGTTATGCTGTTGCTGGTGCATTGTTATGTGGTCTCCAGACAGTTACTACTCACATAAGTTGCGCGCTTGTGACCTTGATGTGCTCCAAAGAAGGTTAAACTACAGTAACCGTCTTGTACCTTCCCTTATGTTATTATCCAACATCAACGTTCAAACCAAGTGGCAACCTCTGGGGCTAAAAGTTAATTCAGGGCAGGAATGCAGTTCCTCAAACTCCAAAAGCAAGTCAATCCCCATAGACACCCATGTTAAAGTGTCCAACTTTACAATAGAAATAAACATGTTTACATGGTTCAAAATCAAACAAACAAAAAAAAAGATTTTCCCATTTGTGGGTTGTGATTATTTTTTATATAACTCACCCAGTTCAATAGCTTGAAGGCTTCATGTTATGCATAGTTAAGTTTGTGGTGGGCATCATTATAGGATAATTTATGGCCTCAAGATTGGGTATGCAAATTTTGAGCAAATTTCTTGTCCAATAATTAGTAATCTTATAAATCAATAATTAAGTGGTAACACAAAATTAATTTTATGGATGTCATCATATCTTGATATAGGCATCAATAATGTCACATGACATTTTTATAAATAGTTTATCTTGCAACAAAAGAATATGCGTGGTATCATGGAAGAGTTTCTCAAGGTGGCCTTTACTGCTAAATATGAGCAGATTTTGATGTTAGAGGGCAAGAGGCTAGTGAGGATCAGGGAGTATCTGTGGCCTTGTCAACCGGGAATGAGGGGAATATGTTATGAGGAGGCATAGAGGCCAAGACCTCATCAGAAAGCTGGGTTGGTGTGAGGGACAAAGGTTGTGGTGGAAGGAGACCATTTGCAGAAGAACAGGAAAGTCTTCCGATAAGGTAACAGTGAATTAAATAAAATAATGATCTGACAGATGAAGTGGAGTGATACTCAATTTTGGCAGAAAATCAGGTCAAGTGTGTTCCCTGTTTTGTGCGTGGTAGGGGTGGAGACCTGCATGAGATCAAATGATGCCATAAGTGACAGAAAATCAGTTCCTTGGGCTTTTTCTGTGTAATTTTCATGTCTCCCATGACAACAAGTGGTGTGTCATAGTCTTTAATGGCTGAGAGTAACACGTCCAGTTCAACTACAAAGTTGCCTAGTTGACACCCTGGAGGGCGGTATATGACAACAACAAATAGCTGAATCGGTACAGTAACACTGATTACATGGTATTCAAATGCCGACTTGTTGTTTGGCAGAGAGAGCTTAGTGAGCTTGCATTTTTTAGAAGTGAGGACTCCAGTACCACCTCCCCCTCCAGCAGCACAGGGTGTGTGGGAGAAGGTGTAGTCAGTAGAGAGTGCAGCTGGTATAGCAGTGTTTTCTGGACGGATCCAGGTTTCAGTCAATGCTAGTACCTGAGTATCTGAAGAATTAACCAGTTTTTGGATTAATTTAGTTTTGTTTACAGCCGTCTGGCAAATCCATTGGCCAAGGTTGAAGGAGATACCAGTAGGGGACAGAGCAGATTTTTGCAGAGTTGTTTTTTTCATTTTTTGTAGCAGATGCATTTTTTCAAAAGCCTTGGATAACAGGGATGGTATTGTAGCACATGGTAGGTGAGGCAGGTTACATGTATAAATAGTGGGAAAAGACTACCCAGTCGGTGTCCTTGCTCGGTGGACTCGCACAGGTAGACTTGTAGGTCTTCACCCAATTCGGTCTTCACACACACATTGTGAGAGGTGACACAAGAGGCTGATGCTTCTGCTGATGCTACAGTGTGTGTTTAAATACCAGGAAGTATTATGGCTTAACCCACCCCTTTTCATATTTTCAGCCAGGTAACAATAGAGGGAACCACCCACCTACTGAAACTCAATTTGTGCAGAAACCAATAAGTTTTCTGCACAAAGTCCGACTACTACCTGACAACAAGTCCTAATCAAACTCAAAAAACAAAGTTCCAAAAACATTGACAACTAACTGCCTCCTGTTGCACAGCTCAGCTTGCTTGATGTTGGCCATTACTGCAGCAGAATGACGCAAAATTGAAATTACATTTGTGCATTATCTACTTTGGTTATTGCAAGGAGAGCTCATGTTTCAGATGTAATCACTTACCAAATTGGAAACTATCACAGATTAGTATGTTAAGACTAAGACTAAAAGATGCTGGCTTTATTCTTTTTTGTACTTACTGTGAGAACAGAGCATGTACATTTTCAGTTGTGGGGTAATTTGTGAGTTTCTATCTGAACACACTCCTAGATATCTGTTGTTAATTTTTATATACACATTACAGTTTATTATTAATGATAGTTTCCCTTTCACAGCTTTATTAATTCTCCCCCTTTTCCCCTCCCACCCTCCTCAGCCTTTCTGCTTTCATGTTTCTCTGTCTCTGTAACTCATTACAGCTCATTACATAGCCTAAGCACCGCATGTAGATGGTTTGAAGGTGGTGTGACTACACCAAGAGATGGACTCTGTGTACAGTGCGGTTAGGAGGCCATGTACTCTCAAGCACAGCTGTCCTATGAGAATCTGTCGAATCGAGGAGGACTTGGTCAGACAGGCTTGTTGAATTATTGCTGTCTCTGCTGTAGAGATGTCGCTGCTCTTGCAGTGGCAGCTTGTGGTGGATGCTCCTTGTGTTATTCACAAACTGGGAGGATGTAGCTGAAAGCTGTATGCATAAACATTTTTTGCTGTTTGTCAATCATTCATTATGTTTTGCACTGTTAAGATCACAGTGAAAATGCAATATAACTGATCATTTTACTGCTCTTCTGTTGCACCCACTGACAGGCACAACACAACTGAAATTAAAAAAGCCAAAGATGCAATATTAGAAAACATGAATACAAATCTACAGTGTGACGCAGACTGTTCTTTTCTTTCTATGCCTCTGCAGCGGTCCGCAGTAGTGTGCGTCAGCTTGTTAAGAGCTCCTCATGCTGCCCACAGTTCCTCTCAACTCAGCGAGTTATGGCGCTCACTTGCAGAATAAAACATGACACGCAGTGGGGGCCTGCTTGGGGCTGAACAGGTTGACAGTGAAGGATCAGAATGTACATCATTTGACTGAGTATTATTTTGGGTCAGGTTGCGGTCAGAAGACAGTCTTTGCCATTTGTTCGGACTCTGAGTGCTAGTAGGTGATGACATGGCTCCAACACAAGCATCTGGCAGTTATGACGGATGACAGTTAGCCTCACCAGTGCGCCTGCTGCGTTCAGTGCTGGTATTAAAAGCCGCTACTAAAATTTGCTCTATGCTTATAGTAGAGGTATGATATGGAGTTTTTAGGGACAATACCAATTATTAGGAATTAGGGAAACTGATAACGAGGACGCTCGGAGCCTGAGGTCTTAACATCAATAAAGAGACACAAAACAGAAATAAATTTGCCAAAAGGTGTATAATGAACACACTTAGTGCAGGTTAACTGTACAACAACAAAAACATGACAGTACAATTAAGGACAAAATAACAAAGTGCGCACAATGACCTAAACAAACAAAAGTGTCTGAGTCCAGTCTTTTAGTGTTAAGTCGTTGGATCGATCATTGGGGCCCAATCCAGATGTGTGTGTGTCATTTATCTGTCCTACCGCACTGTGAATGCAGTAAATCCTTTTGTAAGAACAATCTTCCTTCTCTCTGTCTCTCAAGTTCTTGTAGGTTGGCTCGCCATCCAGTTTACTGGAATCTCGGTTCTCTGCTGGATGAATCCTTTAATGGATGCTATGCTGGATGCTGGACAGGTCCAGAAATCCACCCTTTACCAAAACCTGACCTATAGACAGGTCATACATCCATATAAAGTGTTATCCACATTTCATCAAATTAGGCTACACCTTACTTCAACACTTGGCATTGAAACACTACCAAGCATCAGTATAACCTTTACTTGAATTTGCAAGTTTCAATTAGATCTGTTGTACAACAAATATCAATTTCTCAAACTCAGTTGCATCATAAATCATCACTGTCACAGTTTTAACAATATCAACGACATGAATTACCCTGGTTTAAGGTTAGAGATAATTTATTTCCTTCTATAAGGCAAATTATGGCATTTTATTACACCTAACACACTTTAAACTGCTGAAGCTCAGTGTGAAAAAGCTAAACTCTATAGCAAGACAGTATAACTGACTAAATACAGTTAACATTCATCAACTTAAAACTAACTTATTTACAGAAGCTCAGTTACACATTATGACTGTAACAGACTCTCTTTTAACTTCATGGTACTAATATTCACACTTCTACATGCTAAATACATTGCCAAGCACATTTTTCTGCGATCTAAATGCTATTGCTATTAGCATAGGCCTATGGGATTTCCCATTATATCCATTAGCGTCGTCCAGCCGACTATTCAATTCAAGTCAATTTAATTTTATTTATATAGCGCCAATTACAGCCAAATTGTCTCGAGTCGCTTTACAGAACCCATATGTCTGACCCCCAGAGCAAGCCAAAAGGCGACAGTGGCAGGAAAACACCCTTTTAACAGGGAAAAAAACCTTGAGCAGAACCCGGCTCTTTATGTGGGGGGACCCATCTGCCTGCTGGCCGGGCTGGTTGAGAGGGACAGAAGAGGTAGAGGGGTAGAGGTAGAGGGTTACAGGTAGAGGGTTAGAGGTGGAGGTAGAGGGATAGAGGTAGAGGGATAGAGATAGAGAGGTGGGGGGGAGGGGACAAGGACCATAAAACACACAGTTTAATACATGCATGATAAGACAGATGATACATGCAAAGTACAACTAACATGGAAACTAATTATAGTTTACTGCTATGGTGTACGGCTCTGGCATTAAATATACTACATATATAGCTGGTGGTAAATTCAAAAATATGTAGATGAGCAAAGCAAGTATAGTAAGGGCAATGCAGAGTAGACTGGTGGAAATGGGCAGCTGGAAGCAGTGGGCTGGAGGAAGGTCAGCAGCAGCATCCCACAGATGGAGACTAGGCCAGTTGGTGGGAGAACAACCACAGATCTGAAGCATCCAGCTCTGGGACCAGGGACACTCGGAGAAAGGACACAAGGAGAAACAGAGTGAGCGTAATGCAATAATGGTATATATAGTAAATACATAGTTAGTTAGAGAAGGGCTCAGTGTATCAAGAGAGGTCCTAGGCCTAGGCCTATAGCAGCATAACTAGGGGCAGACTAAAGGGACGTCAAGAGGGGAAGTCAGTTGTGCAAATGAAAACACCAGCTCAGCCCATCAGGGTCCTCCAGTCAGCCTTAACTTTAAGCTTTCTCAAAAAGGAAGGTTTTAAGCCTGGTCTTAAAAATAGAGAGGGTGTCCGCCTCCCGAACCCAAACTCCTATACTCCAATCTCCACAGGAGAGGTGCCTGATAACTGAAGGCTCTGCCTCCCATTCTACTTTTAGAGATTCTATGAACGACAAGTAAGCCTGCAGTCTGAGAGCAAAGAGTTCTGCTAGGATAATATGGTACTATCAGGTCTTTAAGATATGATGGAGATTGGTTGTTAAGAGATATGTCAGAGGAAGAAATTTGAATTCTATTCTAGATTTAACAGGAAGCCAATGAAGAGAAACCAGTATAGGAGAAATATGATCTCTCTTGCTAACTCCCATCAGTACTCTGGCTGCAGCATTTTGGATCAACTGTAGATGTTTCAGAGAGCTTTTGGGACAACCTGATAATAAGGAATTACAATAGTCAAGCCTGGAAGTAACAAATGCATGGACTAGTTTTTCTGCAACACTATGAGACAGGATGTTCCTGATTTTCACAATATTTCTCAGGTGGAAAAAGGAAGTCCTACAGATTTGTTTTATGTGTGAGTTAAAGGACATGTCCTGGTCAAAGATAACTCTGAGGTTCCTCACAGTAGTACTGGAGGCCAATGTAATGCCATCCAGAGAACTATATGCTTTGAAAGCAATTTTCTAAGATGTTTGGGGCAAAATACAATGGCTTCAGTCTTGTCTGAATTTAGTAGTAAGAAATTATAGGTCATCCAGGTCTTTATGTCCTTAAGACAATCTTGCAGTCTGGCTAGCTGATTAGTTTCATCTGGCTTCATAGATAAATACAATTGAGTGTCGTCAGCGACACAATTGTATTTATCTATGAATTTATTGTTTAATTTATTGAATTTTGGTGGTCGGGGGACAGACACAGTCTCAATAAAGTTAACTGAATTCCTAGAGGTTGACAGCTGTGAGGAAACTGCAGAGAGGTGTGGAAGACTACAACTCTGCATCCTGGTCTGATCTCTGGGTTGTCATGCTTTAGGAGTCCTAATAAAATTAGCCATATTTTTAGAAATGAGAGCTGCACCAGCCAAAGTGGGATGGATGCCGTCTCTCCTAATCAGACCAGGTTTTCCCCAGAAAGAGTTCCAATTGTCTATAAAGCCAACGTCGTTTGCAGTACGCCACGTAGACAACCAGCGGCGAAACGACAACATGCGGCTAAACAAATCGTCACTGGTCAGATCAGGCAGGGGTTCAGAGAAAACTACAGAGTCCAACATGGTTTTGGCAAAGTTACACACCGATGCCACACTAACTTTGGTGACCTCCGATTGGCGTAACCGGGTGTCATTACCGCCAACATGAATAACAGTCTTACTGTATTTACGATTATCTTTAGCCAGCAGTTTCAAATTTGCTTCTATGTCGCCCGCTCTGGCACCTGGGAGGCATTTTACTATGTTCGCTGGTGTCGCTAGCTTCACGTTTCTGACTATGGAGCTGCCAATGATCAGAGTTGGTTTCTCAGCGGATGTGTCGTTGAGTGGGGAAAAACGATTAGAAACGTGAAGCAGTTTGTGGTGTGCCGGGACAGCGGGCTTGACCTTAGGACTACGTTTCCTACGAACTGTCACCCAGCTACCCTGACTTCCCGGCTGGTCGGGAGCTGCTAGGGGCCGGCTAGCAGAAGCTACACTAGCAGCTATACTATTGCGGTCCGCACCGGCTAAAGGGGCCTGGCTATCAGCTAGCAGGGTGTTTTCTATGGTGCGGAGCCGTGCTTCCAATTCAGAGAGCCTCGCCTCCAAAGCTACAAAGAGACTGCATTTATTACAGGTATCGTTATCACTAAAGGAGGCACAGGAGTAACTAAGCATGTGACACACTGAGCAGGAAAGAGAAGGAGAGGAAGAGGGAGAAGCCATGCTAACTGCTAAGTGCTAGGCTAGCGGACAGAGATAACAGATTAACTTAGAATTAAGTACTGAGAAGGTGCTTGAAGAAAACAAGTGTATGTTACGATTCAAATATTACCGCTACACACAGATTTAATGAATATCAAATTAGATGGAGTGGATAAGCTACATCAGTCACAGAACACAACACAGCGCTACAACAGGAAGTGACGCAATACGCTCACCGTAATGTCAGACGTCAGCAGGATCTCCCCCTAGTGTCAACTTGTGGTAACACTGGTATAAAAACACCACTAATACAGTTCAACAGCTCCAACCAGCCATTCATCTGTTTTTCTTTATAGCCTGGGCTACATTTATTTATATTCTACAAATGTTTCATTAAAAGATTTTTCTTAAAATCTGTCAAATGGTACTGTGAGTTGGACATTGCTCAAGATCACAGAGTGGTGGATATCGAGAAAGATGGCTGCATCAGAGCCAAAGAAGAGCATTTTTAAATGAATTAGCTCCAATAATCGGTCATACTTGCAGTCAGTCAACCCCTAGTTCATAGGCCTTCACACAGTCTCAGGTTAACACCAACAGCAATTCATTTTCATCCTTGTTTGCTGACAACTGAACCCAGCAGTCTGTAGACTGCTAAGTTATGCATGTTTCTTTTCTAACTGTTGTGTCTTTATTTCCTCAGGTACACAGAGGAAGAAATTCGACAAAAAGTGAGCACATTCAGACAAATGCTGATGGACAAAGAGGGCGTTATCACCAGAGAGAGCTCACACACACAACCAGTGTAAGTTACTTCACACCAGATTTGATATATGTGGCATGTGCATAAGGGGTGTAAAACAAAGTTACTCTGTTTCTGTCTCTACTTATATCATGAAAAACATCCATCAGTATCTGAGATATATTCTGATTTATTCCAGAAGTTGTTAGAAATTTTCTAGTCTGCATCATTTTCTGCATGAAATTATTTTCTATTGCCATATATATTTTAATAGGTTGCGGTCCCAACAAATTTTCTCCAACAAAATAACCATGTACATTCAAGCATAGAGGTGATCAATTATAAAATATGACTTTTATTGGAAGATTCCTTTGAAGGAGCAAAAAAAACCCCAAAACATCTTAACTGTGACTAAATAGAAACTGGGTCACTGCTAAAGGTCCAAGGGGAAATCAACAGTGGAAAGAGAAATAAAAAGTATAATGGAAAAATACAGGTTAGAATTGCACTGCATGGTAGAAGCAGAAAAAGCCAAACACACCTACAAAAATTTTAATCCTGGATTACTTTTTAACTAAGGTGACACTACAGCAGCATATACAGCACCAGTCAAAAGGTTTTCATATTTTTTAAATGTAGAACAATAATAAAGACACATTTGAATTTAAGTAGTAAGCAAAAAGAAAAGGGCAATCAAGACTGAAATATGTTTTACATCTTAGATTCCTCGAAGTAGCCTCTGTTTGCTATAATAACAGCTTTACACTATCTTCATTCTCTCAGCGATCTTCATAAAGGCCCACATATTGTGTTTCTTGGCCCAGACAGTTCTCTTTCTCTTCTTGCACTCCCTCAGTAGTGGTTTCTTTGCAGCAGATACGCCATAAAGGTCTGATCCACACAGTCTCTTCCCAACAGTTGATGTTGAGATGTGTTTGCTGCTGGAACTCTGGGAAGCATTGATGTGAGCTCTAATCTAACGTGCTTGTAACGCTAATGAACTTCTCCTCTGTAGCAGAGGGAACTCTTGCTTGTCCTTTCCCCAGGCGGTGCTCACAAGAACCAGTATCATCAAAGTGTTTGATGATGTGACTATGAGTTTTTGAAATTTTCCAAACTGACTGACCTTCATGTCTTAAAGTAATGAACGACTGCTGATTCTCTTTACTTGGCTGAGCGGTTCTTGCTGTGACATAGCTTACTACAGCAGCTGAAAAAGAGTGTTTGCTGTATGTACAACATAGCTGATGCTGTCAAACACATAAAGGCTGTGTGTTTACCAAAGTGTTTTTTTTGCTGACTGAAAACACCAGACTGCTCCCAGCTGAGCGCATGGACATACGTCGTCCTTTCAGCTTCAAAGATTTGGTTGCTATTATACGGAGTGTCTGTGGAAGCAATGTGTTGCAAGTACTGATCAGCTGATTGACTCAGTTGACTGCTGAATACCTGGCAGGCCCACAGCATACAAAATGTTTGTCAAAATTAAGTATTTTTCATATGAATATTATGGTAGTTCAAGGAAGTTATCCGATACAGACATGGATACTCAGAGACCAAGAGTAACTTCTTCTTCACTGTTATTTAGCTTCAATAGTAGAATATGACATTTGGCTGTTGTAGTATTTGTCTTGCTCCTCCTCCAGTGTGATTGGACAGCTGGGTAAAAAGTGACAAAGGCAAGTTATATCCCAAAGCGAGATATTTTTCAGCTCATGGCAACCAGAAAAAAATCAAATGCACCATCTCCGCTCCATATCCTATATATATATATATATATATATATATATATATATATATATATATATATATATATATATATATATATATATATATATATATATATATACATGTCAACGAGTTATCAATGCGTTGATTTATTTTTTTTTACTCCACGGGGTGAATAAGTGGAGGTTGTGCATGTAGAGAACAGAGATCTGGATGGAACTGAAACTTATTTGACATGTCACTGAAGACAACTAGAAAGCAACTGGCAAAAATCTGAAAAGCTACCTTTGATCATCTGTATGGACTTTTGATATATTCCCTAACTTAAAATACCACCTGTGGAACATTAGTGAAGCTTTATTATACATGCAGTCCACAATTAATCTGGTGAAAGCTGATGAAATTAATGAATAGTTAAATTATGCACAGTGTGTCTTTTTCGCCTGAAGCCTACACACATCTGTCTGGTAAAAACTCATCCCAGTTTGATGCTGAAGGAACATATTGGAAGTTATAAAGGCTGCCTTTTTATTATTCTAACAGCCACAGTAAAGAGTGCATTCCACTGATTGCATTGGGGTCTGTATGATGGGTGTGTACTTAGATTGCTTGTGGTAAACTGTGTCTGTCAGGTCAGAGAAGGAGAGTAGAGAGGGTAGAAAATTCTGATGCATTTCAGATCCTTTCAGGGTATTTTCTGTGCATATCAAAATAATGCATTTGTATTCATTTAAGCCTTCTGTGTGCATGCATCGTTTTTCACCTTACCTCCCCTTTCTTGCTCCATTCTGACACACAACTTTCATTCAGGTAATTTATTAAGCCAAACTCAAAAAGTTTTGTGTTCTTAATAACAAATTAATCAAGAAATAAATTCAAATGTTTTTTAGATAAATGAATCTAATGAAACTAGACAGCAATAAGTATCAAATGCAAACAAATTGATTTTACAAGAGGTTATGAGAAATGGCTTGCCACTCTAATAATGTCCTCAGGCAGCAGAGTCGAACGAATGTGGACCATAGCTGCAGAAGTCCAATAAATTTTTATTTTAATCCTTGACTTCTGCCTGCCAATGCCTTTATCTGGTTCCACAGGGAATGGTTAAACCCCGGTGCTTTTAAAATAATCAAGAGCATTTTAAACTCTATTCTAAACTCTGCTGGTAGCCAATGAGGCAAAGATTGGCATGATAATTGTCAATTTGTTTAGCGTCAAGCCTTGTTCAAACTTTGAGCATGAGGTGGGAGGGAGATTGGCTCATCTGAGGCACACATGGATGGAATTGAAGCAATCAACAAGAATTAATGTGTGTATAGTTTTCATCCAGATCATAGAGAGACTCACACATGCTTACAAAGGCCACTGCCACAGCCCTGAAAAGCATGAGAAACGGCAACAGCAGGATGTAGGCGTGATGGTCCTCCTGACTCAGTTCATCATACTGAATCCATGAGTGATTGAGAGAGGCGGTGTGGTGGTGACCTGACCTGCTGTCTGTGAACTAATGACTGGTAATGATGCTGATGCTTCCTGTCTCACAGACATGACTAATGATTCTCCCTCCTCTGCACCTCAGCTGGTGTCTGACATTTAACTAGACCATGCTGAAGTGAGGAGGAAGGCTGAGGGAGAGACTTACACAGGATGGTTATGTACAGTATGATGAATATAATAAACATGTAGGAAAAAATATAAAGAAAGCTTTGTTTTGCGGTTTACATTAGTTCACTCTCAAGGGCACTTCTGAGTCAGGTCAATTTGGGATGTCAGCACTTGCCTCAAATTCTGCAACATTCCCTCTGCAGAAAGGCCTTGATGTGGAAAATTGAAGAAGCTTGTAATTTGCAGGGTTGTTATCCTCCCACTCCTCCTCATCCTGTCCACTCACCCAGGTCTGCAACACATACACACACATATACACACACGCACACACACACACACACACACACACACACACACACACACACACACACACACACACACACACACACACACACACACACACACACACCTAGGCACACACACACACACACACACACACACACACACACACACACACACACACACACACAAACACACACACACACACACACACAAAAGTAGACCCCTGTCTAAAGTAGTCTATGTCCCTGAGTAATACCTGAATCTGAAAAATTATAGTAAGCATGCCTCAATTAATTTGCAGGTCAACCCCGTTGATACTCGCTGCTACCAATAATGAGCAATCAGGAATACACTGCATTGGACATTTGTCACTGTGATACACAGTGCAATTAAAAGCTATAGAGACTCTTCCTGTTGTTTTATTGTAAACACATTCATGTTCCCTTCAGGGTGAACTACACTCTTCATCCAGTAACACCTCTGTTCAGTTCTTTGGTACCTGCACAACTAACGACATTCCCATCAGCCTCAGCTGTCCTACGTTTTTGTGCTCATTAGGAACTGATAGCATGCTAACATGCTGAACTATGATGGTTAAAATGATAAACCTACTATGTTAGAATGTTACAGTGGCACATTGTAAGCCTGACAGAGCCACTGATATGACTGCAGACAAACTACATATTTTGGTTGAAAAGCAGAGGGTAGTCCAGATTTTTAGAACATGCATGAAGCCATTTTTACAAAAGAAAATATAAATATGATACATTAAAGTAACACAAACTCAAGTGTGAAGCTAATAAGTGTTAAGCTATTAAACTGATGGATGGTGTAATAGGCCCTTCACCCATTCATTTAAATAAAATTGATCTTGTTATTTTGGTACAAACTAGTCTGATTCACCAGATTTATACTGCACTTACATGTCATTTCCACATCTCTTTCTCCTGTCCTTCGGCTATCCGTGCGTTAGCATTTTCAAAATTCCATTTGCAATGAGACAAATAGCAACAACTTTAAATCATGCATTAAGGCAAGCCTGCTTGGTTCTTTTGGTGAATTAGTCATTTTAATGACAGCACTCGCCTCCCTACGTGCAAATTTTCCACAAAAACAAGTTCTTAGCATCACTATTTTGCAGAAGCACTGTAGAATCCTGAGCTCAGCACTACCCAAGACAATAGTGAGGACAGAAGACTGCGTTCCTTTCCCCTATAGCTGAATAACAATAAGGTACAGTCAGACCATTCTTCAGTGCTGACACAGTTCTGTGGAGATAAGTTTGGTGAAGCAAAACTAGGTACAAACTGATGCTACACAACTTCAAGCAAAAACTGATATACATACATATAGATGTGTAAATTTGCTAAATGACTTGTGACTCCATTACACTCTGAAATACACCTTCAGTGTGTTTGAGTTTGCTGAGCTGAGAGGTTTTATTCAGGTTTTATTGATAGGCTAGGACCCTCAGCTGTTCCTTAATACTCTTATACACTGGCAATAAACAGCCAGCAGTAAGCATGGATGTGCTGGCTCATAACTCTGTTTACCGGTGTCCAACATTGATTTCCTGCAGAATGGATGGGAACACAGAGCGAGAGAAGGAATGCGGTGTGTAAAGCCTCTGTGAGCCTTTCTGGCTTACACAGAGAGACTGACCCTGGGATCCACAAAACAGTTCAATATCTGAAGAAATACCTGAGACTGACCACAGAAACAGAAATATATCTTGTTTGAGTCGAAGCAGATCGACCATTCAACTGTTGCTAATCATTGTGCATCAAGGTTTTCCTTATGATCACAGATTGATCAGCTCAGCTTAAACTCACACCCATAGTCAGTCCTTCATGTTAATATAGTCACTTTTAAACAACTACTGGAATTGGCCCCACCCTCGTGATGAGGAGGAATCAATCCAGCCAGCCTCCTCCCAAAACAGCAGACTATAACCTCTGAGTGAGGATATGAATGAGTTGCACTACTTTGTGCAGCAGCCCTGAGCAGGCCCTTGGCCACAGTCCATCACTGCCAGGTCCCAGGGACAATTCTGAATTGGGAACCTCTTACCTCACCAGGGCAGCGTTAAACAGGCCAACACTCACTCATCTGTCAAACTGTCTGGCCTGGACAGATATCTCATGCATATTGTAGCATGGCATTCATTGAGAGATTAGAGACTGGATGGGGAATTAGTTGATTCATCGCTAATGACTAAGCATGGGGAACACTAGATAGTTTAAATTGTTGTTAATTGCTCTTTTTGGCAATGTGCTTCAGGCCTACAGGGCCACTTAGGAAAAAGGCACAAAGACTGGCAGCTAAAATGCACTTTTTGGTTTTTAACAGGCAAAAAAAATTTAATGCAAAGGTCTCATCTTCTTAAGAATCTTCCAAATTATTTTGATTGTAGCGTCCTTGTTGCTTAAAAAATCTGAAAAGTCTCCTGAGTGTGTCAGCACAAAATGAGAACATGGTTTTGGTTTCAGAAGTAAGTAAATTAAAAAAAGTATATGGATGCTTATTATTGGCATTAATGTAGAAAATAGCAAAATTATAAGAAGGGGTTGCATCATACTTTGCAAATTAATGGTGGTTTAACTAAACAAATGAGAAATGCTATATGAATAGCACATTCTACATCAAAGACAATTCAGTTTTGTTTATGAAAACCTTTCTGATGGTTGAATAGTGCATCTTCACTACAAAACATACCACCATTCCGGGTACTCCGGCTTCCTCCCACAGTTCAAAACCATGCTGAGGTTAATTGGAGATTCTAAATTGTCCGTAGGTGTGAATGTGATTGTTTGTCTCTCTGTGTAGCCCTGTGATAGACTGGTGACCTGTCCAGGGTGTCCCCTACCTTCACCCTTAGTCAGCTGGGATAGACTCCAGCCCCCTGCGACCCTTACGAGGATTAAGTGGTGTACATAATGGATGTTAATGGATGTTAAGTTTACTTCAACTTTATTTTTTGCCCATATTTTTTTTGTCTGATTACCTGTGGAGGTTAATTTAGTTGATTTTTTTTTTTTTTTTAGATAAGTTCATAGTAGACAGTGCAGAGTGGAAAATCTACATCAGCAAATAGACAAAATGGATGTTCATTTAAGTTCAGCAGTTTTGTGTCTCATTTGTTATTACATGTATATTGTTGTTTTGTATCAGCTGCAAAAAAGAGAAAAAAACAACATGTTATTAGCATTTTGTATGAGCCATCAGTTGCCCTGCTCATCAACCACTCAGAGACAGTCGACCAGCATCTCTAACTCAAACAGCTGTATAACACCCACTCTGCCTACAGTTGGTTACTTCTCTCTGCTTTCTGAGACTGTTGTTTTTGTTGCTCCAGTTCCAATTAACTTGATTTTTGTAATGCATGTTTATTCATCAGAGTGAGCATTGCAGTGTGTCTGTGTTTTTCCGTGTGTGTGTGCAGAAAAGGGTTGTCATTGTGAAGTGAGGTTATTCTGCTGGTGCCTGGCTTCCCTGCTGTGCCCAGTGGTGCTCAGCCAATTAAGGGTTCTGTTGCCTCGTGTCTTCCTGACAAACAGCCAGGTCTGTTCCCTGTTCACATCCGCCCCACTCTGTCCTTCCACATACTTATTTTCACACTTATTTTTGTCCTTCTTTTCTACATAATGCCTCCTCTCCCTTATAATCTGTTGTAAAAATTTCCTCTTATGTGGTGCTCGTGTGTTTGTTGTCCTAACTCAAGATGCTCTCTCCATTGCTTTGCTAAATTGTAAATTGATGCTTGAGCCTCTTCATCTCATTACTTCTGCCTGTTTTCATCTCTCTGCTGTTATTGAGGTTGCATGGTCAGTCATTGAGATTATGTCTCTGTCTTCATCACTCTAATCCAGATAACCTTTACACTGTTCCTAAATGCTGCATTTATGTGCAAAAAAAAAGCATCAGAAAGCCCAAAGCAAGACATGCTGCTGAGTTTGTAACAATTCTGAAACATGACAAGGTCAGAGAGGTGAGACAGCATGAGGGAAAAACAATCGGTGTGGTGTGTTTTTTATATTGGTCTCTTAAGCCCACATGAAACTGGCAAGGTCAGATTTGGTGGATCAGAGGAGGCCACATAAGAGGGAAGGGGGCAGTGGAGCAGGGAGGATTAGGGAGAAGGCTGCAGCCATCTGTCAGCATATACAATACAGTATGTGTGAGAAACAAGTGGGAAAATATGAATCCCACAAGCTGAGGTGTAAGAATGTGAGAGCTGATGATATTCTCACTGCTGGGGTGAGGGAAAATTGCAAATGTCAGTATAGGAATGAAGTCACAAAAAAGTTTGAGAGTAGCACATTTGTGTGCACTTGGGTCTTTGGTAATTTAAAAAAAAAAAATTTATTGTTTTTTTTTTACCCAAGTTAGATCATAGCATCAAATGAGTAGGTGGAATGATTTAAACTACCCTAGCAGAACAGGGCTGTTAGTCAGCCTTTCAGTGTATTCTGATATAGTTCAGATATGTGTTGTACAAGAGATATGTACTGGATTGGTATGAAGCATTGTATGGAAAGATTAAAGAGACTTTATTGTCATTGTCCAGAAATACAACGAAATTTGTCTGGAAGAACACGACAATTAGCAGCAGTGCAAATAAGAATAAAAATAGATAAAAAATACTCTTAAAAAATAAAAGGAAGAATCAAAGTACTATATACAAACAAAGTAAAGTGGTCAGTGCTGATAAAGTGGGCCAGTGTTGAAGTAGAGTTCTTATTGCACAGATGAGCCGGGAGGGGGGAATGTCTGTATGGGGTGGGTGTGATGGTGGCAACAGCTCTGGGGAAGAAGCTGTTTCGCAGTCTGCTGGTTTTTGTTTTTAATGTCCGGAATCTTTTCCCTGATGGAAAGGTGACAAACAGTCTGTGTCCAGGATGAGTGGGATCTCTGGCGATGCTGCTGACCTTTTTCCTCAGCCGGCTAGCATAGACAGAGTCCAGGCTGGGAAGCTGTGCACTCACAATCCACTGTGCAATTTTTACCACACGGGCCAAGTCCCTTCTGTTTCCAGCGGTGCAGCTGGAAAACCAGACCATGCTGCAGTAGCACAGAATGCTCTCAGTCGTACTCCTGTAGAAGTTCATGAGAAGCAGTGAGGGGCGCTTGGCCTTTCTCAGCTTTTCTCAGCCAAAATGCATGGTTTGTAGCAGATCAGTATCAATGACTTCAGTGATCTTGTTTTTCCTCCAGCGCCAACAGCAGAATGACATTTTTGATTTTTAGTGAAACTATTGAATGAATAAACATGAACACTGGGTGCACACACTGGCCCTCAGGATGAATTGTGCTAAACTGAACTTCAGTGATCTCCTGACTGTCCATCCAGCACTACCAGCAGGTCAAAGTTCTTTTTCGGACTCTGGTTATAAGACCTTTCTTGTTAAGTTCATATTCTCCTACAAACATATTAAATGTGGCTGCAGGACAGAAGATCTACACAGGACTTAAAGGAAACATAGAGGGAGCAGGTGGGGATTAATGGGGGCCCACGGTAAATTTTTGCCCAGAGGCCCTTCAATAATTTAAGCCAACTATGCGCTTTAATCTAATGACAAATTTCTATCAACTGCAGCTTTACTTTGTGTTTAGTACTAATTAGCAAATGACAGCATTTGAGCTAAAATTATAAATTGTACAAGTAAATGTGTAGATGTTCTGACTGATATGTTACAGGAAATTGTAATAAAAATTCTTAAAGAGACCATATTCTGCTTTTTTGGTTTTCCCCTTTCTTTTAGCATGTTTTATAACTCCCTACCTAAAGCCCAAGCTTCACGCCAAAGTGAGTTATTCTCGCCTACTGATCTTCCTGAAACACCTTGTCTGAAGCGCAGGCTTTTCCTCAACATTTATTACTCCGCCAAGGAGGCGGAGCCTCGGCCGAGTTATGTGATGATCGGCGTTGGTTTGTCTGTCTGTCTGTCTGTTTGCAACATTACTCAAAAACAGACTAACGAGTCTCATCAATTCCCTCGGCCCACTTTAGGTCACGCAATTTGGTATCCGTACATAACATACACTTGCATAACACACACCTGTGCTCAGCGCAAGCTAATTTGTTTGTGGGTACATCTATATTAAATGGCCACTTTCTATAGTGCAGTGATTTCTGCCACGACTTTTTTCAAGAATTCAGCCGTCGGAAATGATACAATGACTGAGTAGCCTTGGCGGAGTACTGATTTCTCTGAGTGCTTTTTTTTTGTTTGTATCATGTCACACATTTGCATTAGGCCTGCCTAGTGGTTAGTTTGGTCCTCACAAATGAGCACCTGCCTCACTGGCATTATGTCCTCACAAGGGACCCCTCTACTGCCGCTACATTTCTTTGCCTATACTCAAATATATTTGGTTACAGAAAATAACCAACATTTAAAATGATAAATATTATAAATGATAATTTTTAAAACTGTACGTGTGCATTTTATTGGCTCTTTAAAGTGTAAATTAGGTTTTAGATGATTTAGAAACAGTTTGTTCTCTAGAATCAATGAGAAGTGGATTTCTTTAACTGTAAAATATCCTGCTTAATATGTATGCCGATGACAATTTTAAAAATACTGTAAGCTAATATATTATCAGAGCTTTTACTCTCAAATATTGATCAGAATAATCTATAAAAGTCCAGTATAAGTCCATAGTTAGCAGGGTAGGCCATCCATAAAATTCTGACTTCTGCTTCCTGAGTTGCTGTCATGTTATGAGTGATTGCACTGCCAACCGTCAACATCACTGTTGTCTGTTGTGAATCAGAGGTAGCAGGATGCATCTGCTGCCTCCAATCCAAACACGGCTAAATAGAGTAGGCTATAGCCTAAAACATGGGAAAAGGTTAGCAATATGATGAACATTGTCTAGTTTGCTAACTAGCATCATTAATCGTCTTAGACCGGATAATCAGACTTTAAAGCTGACGTTGCTCCATTTCTCTCCATCAGTCTATCTGCAATCCGCTGATGAAGATGCGAGTCATTCAGATGCCTGTAAGATCAGCTCCTGTATCGTTTCCCCCTCAGCAGTGTCTATGGTTGCCATGGTCACACAGGCCACAGCTGAAAAAGTTGAACCACAAGGAGCCTCAGTACAGACGCACTGCTGTCTGTAAGATTTCATTGAAAACAATGCAGACACACTTGACCTCATCATCCTCGATCTTGTGCTTTCAGGGTCAACCACCTCCACCATCAGCCTGATGAGTATGAAGAGGACCCTGAAGTAGTCGGTTATGAAGATGGAGGCTATGACCATGACTACCACAGTGACAACAGGTAAGCAGAAACTTGTTTAAATACATACACACACACACTTAGGCCACAATATAATAACAACCACATCAAATTTTGATTCATGGTGAATTTTGTATTTGGCCTTTAAGTTGATTCTGGCTGGAAATGACATCAACAAGTAACAGAAGATGGTAAGATATTGTGTTTGAGAAGTTAGTGATAGATCGTAACTATTTCTACATTATTTTACAAATTTACTGAAAATGTCATGTCCGGAATTATCCATACCCCTTGTTTTGCCCTCACTGTTCAACCTGAGCATAGCTAAGCTGAAAGATAAACTCTTCAACAAATGACAGGTGTATTGTCTTCTTTAATGAAACATATCCTTCACAAGCTAACAGAGTAACACTAAGAAAAACAAAATCACATTTTCAGGCAATGGGCCGTAGTATAATGAGCATGAAAATAACGTGTGTTTTAACTCTTTATAAATAAATGCAAATACAAGATTTAAAAATGTAGGCAGCCAAAAAGACGCTTAGCTTATCATTTAGTTCTGTGTAATAAACATATGCCTAAACAGAATACAAACCTTTGCAATGTCAAAATAATCATTGCTATAAGTGAAAATACTCACAGGCAATGCTTTCCTTAAGACAAGAAGAAGGATGGATGCCGATCTAACCATGATAACTCTGACCTCTGTCCTTGACAACTGAACACATAGTCCACTCCCTTCCTGTTTTTTTAAGGGGTTTTTTTTGGCCTTTTTGGCTTTTATTGGATAGGCGTAGGGAGAGACAGACAGGAAATGGGGGAAGACATGCGGCAAAGGGCCGCGAGCGGGAATCGAACTCGGGCCGCTGCATCGGGGACCAGCCTCTGTACATGGGTTGCCCTGCTTAACCCGTTGAGCTATACGGGTGCCCCTCCCTTCCTGTTATTTGACTAGGTCATTCCTATTGGCTGTAACAGTGAACAGAGAATGAACACATCTAAAAGATGTCACAATCACCTTAATTTTTAACAGGAGGAGTACAGTGTCTGTTAGGGTTGTCAAGAAGTTCTTGCATGTTCCTAAAGAGGAAACATTGACTTCTCTCTTCACTTTCCCATCATGACTGGGGAAAGAACATCCATAGGCCAGTGGTTCTGCTTAACCTGGCTGTCCTTCAGTAACACAAGGTCCCCTTCTTCCCGGATAGGTCTCTCTAACTGCCATTTCCTGCGGCCTTGTAGGGTTGAGAGTTATTGGTTCTTCCAATGTTGCCAGAAGACATTTGAGAGACTTTTTACCTGCCTTAATTGGCATTCATACATCTCACTTTCATCGAAATTGCCGGGGGGAATTGATGGCACCCATATAATAAACACCCATGTGTACTTAAGCTTAAGAACCTCTGTATGGTCCAGTTGTTGCAGTGTTTTCAGTCAATAGAAAAGTCTTTGCATGCGACCAAGAAATTGGTCCCACAGTAAGACCTCAACTGTTTCACTGGGCCATGGATGGAGAGGAACTGCCGCAGTGCATTAATGAAACTTGAAGACTCCATCGACCTGATTACCTAAATGTGAATTGCTCTGGTACTCATACAGCTAAAAATGACTGCCCACCATTTACTGTTGGTGCAGCCTCTGAGATTGATGAGAAGTAATTGTCCAAGGCCCGAACACATCCAACACAACATAAGAGAACAGGGGGCTGGTGGTCAGATGGTCCGATGGTAGTTCGGCCATCTTTTGTGTCTCTGTTTGCCATCGGAGGTCGCGGTAAGTCACACACACATGCAAATGATGGCGCTGATGCACTACTTTCCACTGATGATCCATAGACCTGCTGACCTCACTGTACCCTCTGTGAAGGGGCGACCTTGATGTTGGACTTTTTGGTGGTAGTGTCGTACTAGTAGGGTTGTTAGATAATGATGATGAGGAATAATGAATGGTTTCCTTTCGCCACTTTCAAGATCAGCCTGTGACAAACGACCCCCAACTCTGGTGCAACCTGTATCATCCAGGTATGGACACAACTTACTGAGCTGTCACTGTTTAGAGAGCTCTTTCCCTGCCTGATTGCATGCAAAGGCTTCAGGGAACGCCTTGTATTGAAAGCAATGTATGATGACACTCTTGGCTCTGACAAGTAATTCTGGACAGAGACTTTTGCATATGTGCCAGCCTCAACAGTCATTCTTGCTATTTTCTTGTTTGAAGGAGTTATCTGTGTGAATCAGCCTTGATATAGTTCTTACAAGTGATCTCCAGGAGGAGAATGACTCAAAGTGTCTTGGATTCAAAGGAGTCTCTCAACCTGAGTGGTCCAAGTTACCACAGAAGGACGGATCTCAGGGTCAGACTCAGGGTTGACTAGATCAAAGGATGCCTTGTTGTCAGCCTCATTTGCTTCTGGTTTCAACAGGAAGTTTGTCCCTTTAAGCCACATGCTGGATGATAAGGTGTTTGCAGGGATCGACCTTGAAACATTGAAATGATGTTGATCTGAAGGTGGATGTTCATCAATGAAGAGAGGACACAGGTAGATCAAATTAAGAGTACATTTAATACGGACGAGCTCGTGATTCAAGCATCATGCGGTGAATGAATGAAGAGAGTTACAATGACTAGATCTTTATAGGTTTCAACATCTGGCATACATTAGGATACATCGCGTGAGAAGAAGAAAGAGAGAAAGAGGGAGCCAGGAGGTCCCTAGTCCCTTTAGGTTAACCCACAGGTCAACCTGTGATGGATGATAGCTAAAGTAAACGTTTCAACATATGGTTTCATTCTGTTTAACATTCTTGAGCTAAAGAAAATATATGGAAAGCACGTATCCCAGAAAAACACATACTATCAAACATGGTGTGCAGGATATGCATCTGTGGGAACATAATACCACTGTTCCGGTAGGGATGGCTTTCTGATCTTTGCACACGGTCACACACGTAGATGTAGAACGTCTGGGATTTGTTGCATATGTAACCGAGGATGACTTTACTGTCAGTGAAGAACCTTACAGGATGGCACCGGACACCCAGCTCCTCTGCAATTTCCACAGCCAGGATGGCTGCACAAAGTTCAAGCTTGGGTATGGTCATCTCTGGTTGTGGTGCAAGCTTGGCCTCGCCAAACACAAATCAGGATCTCTGTAGCTGAAGTTTTCCTTTACCTGGATGATGTTTTAATATGGGAAGAAGTAGCTTGGTCGACCATCATCCAAGATGTTTGTCTTGAAAATGCTTGCGTGCTTAGGTTTATGAGCCCCGGAAAGACAAATGTCACCAACAATTACCCACCCCAGAGCCAAGCTCTGCATAGGGAGCATTTGGAGGCCCGTTTCACTGATCAATCACCTTGCGGGCCTGAATAACATCTCTTCTGAGTAGCAGTGGAATGTCTGCCTGGGGTTTCAGTGCTGGAATCTCTGGTGCAATGTCCGTGAGGTGAGGATAGGAATGAGGCCGCTTCAGGGGTTGGAATTTCATTCCGATTGTCAGGACGCATGTCACATTCAATCAACGCAGGCAAGTAAAGCCTGGATCGCCCATCTGCTGATTCCACAATGTAATTGCTCGTTCTTCTCCCATTCACCTCAGACACCCTTGCACAAGTTTTCGGAGTGTATGGGGAAGAGTTTCTTGCAATGCCAACAATATTGTCCACGGCCTCTCTCTAAGAGGGCGGCAGGGGTCCAGGTCCTCACTCGAGGATGGCTGAAGGGAAAGGCAGGCTGCTCCAGTGTCGCATCGTGTGTCAAGTGGAGAACAACAACAGGAGGAATGATCCGCCAGTGCCGTACTGCACGCAGCGCTGGTCTTTATAGCACAGGTGATTGAGATGAGCTGCAGGTGTGTAGACCTAGCAACTGCTCTACATCCCGGAGACCAACTGGCAAAGGGGAGGATGGCTGAAAGGGGGCGTGGCTAGGCTTTGGCCATGACAGATTTCTTGTTTCCATGATGAGATGTATTGCACAATTATTGGGGAAATGAGAAAATATATGGAATTGAGGAAAAGAGAAAATATACACTTATCGTGTCGTTATCTGCACAGCAGCAAATAACTATAATCTGAAATTGAAAACTGAAATGATTCTAATAACAATCATTTCTAGATGATTTCTGCCATTCTCACTCTCCCTCCTGTCTTCCTCTGGCCAATTCAGAGTGAAGAGGAAATCAAGCAGCTCTCCATCCCCTCGTCCAAAGAAGAGGAAGAAGAAGAAATCTGGTCGCCGAAGGAGTCGGTGAGTGGAAACAGCTTCCACTGATGAAGTGGGTCAATTTTCCTCTTTTCTGTTTTTTTTAGCCCCGCTGACAGAATAATTACACTGTTTACGTGAAACAGAATTCCAATTATTTTTGTGTGAATATTTGAAACGAGCCATCAGATACTGTGGAGAGTGGAAGGGGGGGGGGTGATCTTTTCTTCATCTTTTGAGATGAAGTCAGGAAAAGAAAGACAGAAAGCGAGAAGAAAAAGAATATACGTGTGAGAGAGAAGAGAATGTGAGAGGAGAATAGCAGAGAGATTAATAGAGCTGGGGACAAAGAGAGCTGAGAGAGGAATCCACTGGACCTATATAAGATCACACCTATAACAATGCTCCTCTCTGAGGTGTAATGTAGTGAAACACAATGATGACTGAAGAACCTGGACTTCAGCAATCTGAGGCTCATTTTGCGCTCATGGCATGCATCCCTCTCCTCCTCTTCATCAATAGGTTTGGCAGCTCCTCACCTACTCGCAGAGAGAAGAAGAAAAAGAGTGGGAAGAAACACAAGCGAGACAGGTAAGAGTGTCATCAGTGACATGTCATCACAAGTAAGAAACCCTGACTCATCAAGGGTGTACCCTCACACTGATGGATGTTCAGAGATTTCAAAGTTACAGTTCTAATGTTCCCCTTATTTGAAATATGAATAAATAGACGCACAGTGAGAGGGATAAAGCAACTACTCTGTTCTTTCATTGTGGAGAGTATTTCAGACTTTACTTCATGATGGTTACATTTTATTAGTGTACTGATTTGCCACCTGATTGTCAAAGAAAGAGGGAAAGATGGAAGGACAAAGGAGGGAAAGAGAAAAGGAAGAACAGGAAGAATGAAAGGATGAAGGACAAGAAAATGCAACGAGAGAGGGAAGAAGAAAAAGTAAATTGATTCAAAGAACAGAAGAAGAAAATTATTTCCCTTCAGTTAGGAAGAAAATGTGAAGAAAGGAGGAAAAATAGAATTCTAGGAAGAGATTCATGAAGAGAAAATGAAAGGAAGAAAGAAAGAAAGAAAGAAAGAAAGAAAGAAGAGAAGAGAAGAGAAGAGAAGAGAAGAGAAGAGAAGAGAAGAGAAGAGAAGAGAAGAGAAGAGAAGAGAGGGGAAGAAACAGCTGCAGAAAGCAGGATGAGGGAAAGACATCGAAAGAAGAAGAAAAGACAAACTCCTGAAATGTAAGAGAAGAAAGAAAGGAGGAAAGATGTGATAAAAGAAGAGAATAGGACAATGAAGAAAAATAGGATTCAAGTAGTATAAGAAGAACAGAGGAAAGATAGGATGAGGATTAGTAGGGAAGAAGGAAATGAGGAGAGACAGGATTATAGAAAGAGAATGAAAGGATGAAAAGGGAGGAAAGATAGAAAGAAAGCAGGAAACCATGAAAGAATGGAATAAAATGACACAAAATGAAAAAATAAAGGATGAAAATATAGACAAGATGAAAGTGAAGACGTAAAGGAGAAAGACTTAAGGTGAAAACGAAAAGGGACAAGGAGGGAAAGAAAGAAAAGCAGAGTGACAGGAAGATAGAGAAGAAGAAAGAAATGAAGAAGAGGTTAGGGAAAAAGAAAGGATGACAGACTAAAACAGGAAAGAAATATGAGACTTGAAAGGTGAGAAGAATAAAAGATTGAAAGACAAGAAGAAAAAGAAGGAAAGAACTAAAACGTGAATAAAGGAAAGAGGTGAAGAAAAAAATTTAAAAAATAAAAAAAACAGGAAAAAGAGAAGGAATAGGGAAAGGTGGACATGAGGGGCCTGTGAAGGAAAGGAAGAACTGCAGGAAGAAAAGAAAGATTGCCGATAAGAAATAGGGAGAAAAGCTGTAATGAGGAAAGGCAGTAAAAAGCAGATGGGGTGAAAAACTAGAAGGAAAGAGGGGAAAAGACAGAAAGAAAGAGGAACTGGGAATATAAACTGAAAGAACAAAAACAGAGGGAGGGAGGGTAGGTAGAAAGATGCAATTCAAGGAAGAGAAAAATGAAAGAACAAAAAGAAGAGAAGGAGGAGAGAGTGAGAAAGGATAGAGAAAATGAAAAGATGAAAAGAAAAGATGAGATGGAAGGGAAGGGAAGGGAAGGGAAGAAGTAAGGGAGTGAGAAAGAAGATGAAAAACAAAAGGAAGAAGGAACAGGAGAGGGAAAGACTGTGGAAAAAGATATGAAAAATGCAAAGGAGAAAAGACAGAATGGAAGAGAAAGACAGAAAGGAAATGAAAGAAAGAAAGAATAGAAGAAAGGGAGGGAGGGAGGAAAAATAGGAAAGACATTAAAAAACAAAGCGAGAGAAGGGAAGAAGAGACAGAAAGAGAGCAAGAGCTCATCAACACCAACTTGTGCAGTGCCCTGGGATATCATAGCAACAATAAGAAATTGTAGAGTGGTCTCCTCCTCCCCCAGCCTCCTGCTCTCCCTCCTGACTCACTGTGTTGCTCTAATAACCCAGCCTGAATGGCGGCGCACAACACAAGAAAAATGAGCCTCTCACCAAATTGCTGAGTATCAGTGTGCTGCCCCGCTCTGGTTTCCCACCTCTCATCCATCCACCAGCATCCCACTCCTCCCTCACTGCCTCACACCCAGGATGCTCTGCATTGCAGGTACAGTTGATATATGAATAATGTATAGGAAAAAAAGCCGGGAGGGGTGGGGGGGCAGCATGAAGGGTTCCTCCCCATTGATTCTCCTTTTTAAGGTCCACATTAGGAGGGGGAGATTACTGCATGCTTCTGTCCTGTAAAATTCTGCTGCTTTGTGATTCATACCTGACTTTGAAATAACAGCTTACAGGTTGGGCTCATGCCATTTGAATTCATATTTGTCTCACCTAAAGCGTCCTTGCAGCAGAGGGTATGGTGAGGGACTGAGCTGTGACCAGAGAGTGTAAGAAAAGTGAAGAATAATGTCCTCTCCAGAATAACACCTCATATGCAGCAGTCCCCAGCTGATTTCCTCCAGTGGGGAAACATGGACAACTACTGAGGCTCTGAGTCACATATCAGCCACATACATTACTGTGACAGCTTTATTACTCCCCTTTCAGCAAATCAGCACACTTAGCACTGCCGCTGCCTCTCACTCCATGCTGCATGCTGTAGGTGTGTAAAACAGCAGGGGAGATGTAGGGCTCTTCAGGAAAATAGCAACAACTCTCACAGAACAGCCTGACTAATCACCATGGAAACTGCAATGAGGGTGAAAGTGATATGAAGGTGAGGTGTCAGTCCAACGCTGAAGACTGAGGAAAGGCCGACCTCCCCTTCATTACACTCTAAAGTGGATCTGCCACTGAATGTGATTTCATTCCTGCTTTGTGGCAGCAGCAACATTTTCTGCAGTTGGAAATAGAAAACATTAAGCATGACAGCCAACACCTGGAGACTATAAACCTACTACGAGAGCTCCCTGAGGATCTCTGCATATATGGACCTTTGTGATTCAGATTCATTTGAAAGAAATGTATGTTATAAAATGGAATATATGCTGAAATGTTCCATAGCTGGAGCTTCTTTGTTGAGTTAAGGTATGGAGGTGTATTTATCATGAAATATACACTAATATTTGACTTTTCTGTGTACACTGACCTGTTGTAACTTTAACACCACTAGAATAGTAGTATGTTGTTCCCCTCTTGCCACCAAAACCATCTGGATCTGTCGAGACTCCACAGATCTCCAAGGCAAAAAGTATATAACACCAAGTATACAAGCATGCAAGCATACATACAAACACAAAACTGAATTAGCCAATGTTATGAGCATTTGGCCGTGGTTCAGAAATCTGAACAACCTAAACAACCACTATAACACTGTTAGATCTAGCAAGAGAAGGAGTTTAGCAGCTTACCTGTCCAGAAGAACAACTGTAAGCTCAGCATATAGTAGTTAGCAGTCTTAACTTTGCTGCTATAGACACACTTTTTACTTTCTTATGTTGTCAGATTCTTTTTTATTAAATGATAACTTCTTGGGTTGCTGTGCTGTGTTGCACTTGTTGCCAAAGCGGGAACTACAACTTTTCCTGTAAAATTTTCCATCATTTAATCCAACACCTGAAAGGACGTACACAGGCATCTTTATTTGTACAACAGCCAATAGGAACAATGTCTCTGTCTTTGAAAACACCTGTGATTGGTCAAAGCCTCCTCTCATGAGTTAGATTTTGTACAGCCTGAAAACAGAGCCAAGAAGAGGTGCACAAGTCTGGTTTCCTCTCAGATCGATTAAATTACGTGTGTCGTAAGGTTAGTTAGAATTTTTTTGGCACCAAAAAATTCCTGCCTAGTTTGGTTGTTAATCCCAGTGGTTGGAATGGGGCCTCCACTTGTTTTCCAGCACATCTCACAGATGCTCGGTCAGACTGACATCTGTTAAACTTCCAAGTCCAAGTCAACATCTCCAACTCTTTTTCATTTTCCTCAAACCTTTCCTGATCAATGTTTGCAGTGTAGCAGGGAGCATTACGTTGCTGAAAGAGGACAGTGCTATCAGAACATCATCCAGAGCATCACACTGCCTCCACTGGCTTGCCTTTCTTTCCCATAGTGCATATTGCTGCTATCTCCTCCCAAGGTTAATGACACACTTGGACATAGTTGTATAACTGATCAGACCAGACCACCTTCTGTTGCTTCATGGTCCAATTCCAATGCTCATCTGCTCATTAAAGGAGCTTTCAGTGGTGAACAAGGAGCAGTGTGGACGCAACCTTCTGCAGCTACACAGCAAGTCGCAGTGCACCTTCTGACACCTTTCTATCATTGCTACATTAAGGTGTTCAGCATTTTCTGCTATAGTAGCTCCTCCTTAGGATCAGACCACATCGATGTCAAGAACTGACTGTTCACTTGCTGCTTAATGTGTCACATATCACTGGCAGGTGATAGCTGTAATGAGACACCTACTCTTAATCAATTCACCTGCCAGTGGTTTTACTGCTGTGGCTGGTTCGTGTATGTTGTCAATGTAGTACCACTGCTGCTAAATAAAGGTTTTCTATGTGAAGCTACACATGTTCAGCTACTTTATGTAGTCTCAGCACTATTGGGGTGAATGGAAAAATTGAAACAACAAATATATAAAGCTGGTACACAGATTGACAACAGTACAGATACGATTTTGAATTCACCCTTTTAACATTTGTCTAGCATACAGCCTCTGATGTCCTAGAATTTATTCCAGGAAGCAGGTTTAGTAATTCCCAGAGCCGCCTCAGATTTGGAGCATAGACTTAAAAAATGAAAAAATGAAAAACCTTTCTGCTACAAGGAAAACATGGACATCTTATCCAGATTACTCAGTGAAGTTGCTGTTCCTAACAGGTCCCTGGTCCACACTTATTGCATCCTGTGTATGAATTTTTCAGGCCAGTATTATGTGATTTTACTGACATTAGAATGGTCTTGTTTTTGCAGATCTGCATCTGGCTCCAGGAAAAAGAGAAGATACAGGTGTGTATGGAACAAGACTACAACAGATAATAATGTCAGTAACCAGTGTTGGCAAACTTGTGATAGTGTGCTTCAAAGCAATATGCCTCAGATGAGTTTTCTTATGCAATGTGTGTTATTGTCGTTCCTGCCTTTTGATTACCATTTGTTCAAACAACAATGCAATCCATGTAGGTGAGTGGTACACTGAGTTCCCTGCTTTATTACACACAACTTTATTTTCTTATATATGACTTTTGTTTCAGGTCGGGCAGTCCAAAGAACAAACACAAAGACAAGAACAAACAGAAAAAGAGGTGAGATGCACGTGGAATGTCTCCCTGGTAAATCTCTAATTCATGTTAACAGAAGTGGAGCCCAGATAGAAAAGCCTTTTTGTCTTCTGCTATCATAGCAGTGCATACAGAGAATAACTAAGTTTAATTCATTTTAGGTACATATACTGTTGCATATGCACTATGCAGGAGTCATTTAAACACAATTTGTCCTCTGTGACCAGTAAAACAAACAATGAACAATATTCTCACTGTCCTCAACAACTGATGCAATTGGAGTCACACTCAGTCTCTCATAAATTTATATTGGTATTTTACACTCATTATCTCAGACTGAGACTCACAGAGAATATGAACAAGTGTAAAGCATTGAATGCATCTTCGAAGCATTATGTCCGAGTTCAACACAATTTCCATGCAATACATTGCACTCTGTCATAATTAGAATATATATTGTAAGTGTTTGGCTGTGCATGAACAGTTTTACATATCATGAAATTGACTGCTGCGCTCACTGTGGCATGTGTCCTCATGATATATCCATGGTTTTGTGTATGTATGCATGTGTGTGTGCGTGTGTTTGTCCATTTGCTGTCATTCATCAGGTCCCCTGGAGAGACCCCCAGCAGGAGTTCACAGCATCAAGGCAGCTGCTGCAGCTCTCGAAGCGCCTCCCTGTCCTCCACTCGGAGCACCTCCAAATCTCCTACCAGGTAGTGTCCTCAGCATCCACACACACACACACACACACTTAGTTTTGTCACACACTGATATTCCTCTGCTGACTGTAGTGCAGTTGCCCTGGTGACAGTCTGTCAGTCTCTAGGATACAAATTCAGTAAAAATTCTGTAAATTCAGATTAGGATACAAAGGGGGCTTCTCAGCATGTCTTATAATAAACCCCATTAAATGGGTGTGATATCTCACTCTACACTTATGTTTTCACTTTGATGGAAAAATAGTTTGTTATTGTTGTGTTTAAAAAAGATGTTGATGTGTTACACAGTTTCCTAGGTTTTTGGCCTACAATGTGACAGATTACAGTGGAGTAAAAGATTTCCTACTAATATATGTACTGTGCAGCAAAGTGCAGAGGAGAGGAAAATTCAGACTAGTATATCATGTCCAGCTTATTTAGCCCAGACATAAATTTAACAGTCGGATTTAAAAATTTGTGTCAGAAATCAACAATTTCCTAGATTTCTTTAATTCAGCTGCTGAGAAATGGCCTCCCCTTGACTTAGCCACATGCCAATTTAAGATATCTGGAGAATAGTATTTTTCAACAGGTAAATTATTGGGCAGATGGATTATATCTGGTTATTCCTCCTCTGTTAATACATATGATTAATAATGTGATCACTGGAGACTGCCCACAGGGAAATTCCACACTGTAGTAATTTTCTCTTTTCTCATAAGAAATAAATCTTATTTGGAGATAACAGCAGATTTAGGATCACCGATTAACCCAGAACACATGTTGCACATTGAGAACATGCAAACTCCACAGAGAAAGACCTGAGCTGACCAGCAGGTTCACTCTTGAGATAAGGACAGCGCTAACCACTGCATCACTGTCCCACCCCCTGAAGTTTTCATATGGCACACCATCTTTATTCTAAATTTAAAAGAACTATGAGTAAAACTTCCATACCAAGAGATGTGCATTGAAAAGGAAAATATAAAGTATGTGCTTAGCATACTAAACATCACATTTAGATGTCACCATTACATCTACACAGGAATCACACAGAAAATTTAAAAAAAAGCGTGTGCAGTGGCAGATGTCAAAGTTGTTACAGCGGGTACAGAGGCTCAAGTGCAGGAAATGAGATAGTCAAACGATTTTTAAATGCCTTTATTTACAATAGGAAATAAGAAATCAAAAGAACTATAAAAGTAAACCAGAACCGGATCAACCAAGGCCACTGAAGGCGGAGCGGATCGAGATACCTTCTATTGGTTTGGCGGACTAAAGACGGGATCTATGAAAAAAACTGAAATAAAGGTTAACCCACGGTTGGTAACACCAAGGCAGGAAAACAACTAAATATTAACACCAGAATAACGATTCAAAACCCACAGCACTCCCATTTCTGAACTACTGACATAAATTAACCCGCAGTTAAATATTAAACAAGCAGAAATACAATACTTAATCAGAGGTCTAAACAGAACTGAAAACCAGAAGCTGATCAATAAAGTAAGTCTGGTAATGTCAGGGCTTGTGAACTTCAACACTAGGTGCCCTCATCCAGCCAGTCCAGACGGGAGGAACGAATCGCTTCCCAAGTGTTCCGATAGCCAGTGGTGGATTGTCGGCATCCGTGGAGGTAGACTGGTTGCCAAACATTGGAAGGTGGCGTTAATGGCGTCTCAGGTGGCGTGGCAGGTTTTAGAGGAAGCCAGGCTGGCAGCAGGTGTTTTCCTTCCAGAATACAAAGAACTTCAACAGAACCAACTGGAGCCAGAAGTAGAACCAAGCGGGAAGCCAAACAGCAAGTAAGCAGAGAAACCCGGAGATCCAGGTGACCACAGCAGGCAAGAGTCAGTTTGGAGTAAGCTTCACAGTCTGGCACAGGAAGTAGAATGGCCTCAGGTTTTATAGAGGATCCGGAGTAGCTGATTAGATGTCTCCCACCTGCACTTGATCTGCTGATTACCGGATGAGCTGCACCTGCTGCCAAGCCTGCACCAACGCACACCTAGGAGAGAGAGAGAACCCCAGACCCGGAGGAGAGGAAAGCACTGCCGCTAGTCAAAAGTCAGTGGTTTCACTCTGAAAAAATACTCCCAAATGGTCACTGCTTATCCAATGTCTTCAAACTCAACTCTATACGTCCTTGGGTCTCTGGCACCCACCATGTTTGAAGTAGATCCATACGGAAGATATGTAAAGAACAGGCAGTCAAAAATACAATGTCTCATTTTTTAATGAGATTGTTGCCAAATCAATGAGAAACTAAAGTTTTTATCTCGATCTTAGAAGTAATGCAAGTCTGACAATGGATAAATATACAGTTGAGACTTGAATTACTTTGTCTTTTCTCAAGAGTGAATTATTTCAAATAAAGATCAGTACAGCAAAAGAAAGAAAAAGATCACTCTAAGACATTAATAAATGCTTGTGTGAATTCAGTATCTCCTCTTACTATTTGCAACTTCAATTAACAGAAATCTATTGTTTTTAATGAAGTATAAATAATGAAGCAGTAGTTAAATAATAAGAAATTGGTTGGAATGAAAACAAAAATGACAACAAAAGCACAAAGAGAGCGCAGTACTCCACCAAGGCTGCTCAGTCATTGTATGATTTACGACAGATCAAATCTTTAATAAAAAAATTAACTTATATTATGTATGGATACCAAATCGTGTGAGCAAAAATATGTAACAGGCAACAGGAATTGATGGGACTCAGAAACATCCCCACAATTTAATCAATTGTTCCTTGTATCATTTCTGAAAAATCTGCAGCAGTGGATTTGTAGCAGGATCGCAAACGTGATTGTCAGCAGGCAGCTGATGTAGCGTTCACTTGCTGTCATAGTTACAGTGACGCCGTGCCACTATCTCACAATGATACAGAAATCTTAAACAAATCCGTGGATCCAGACTATAATCCACATCACTGCCAAAATCTAATCACTTGGTCCTTGTGTCATGTCTGACCTTCCCTGAAAATTTCATCCAAATCCGTTTGTCCATTTTGAGCAATGTTGCTGACAGACAGACAGACAGACAGACGTATACTGATTGTCACATAACTCTGCTGCATTCAGTAAATCATAGCAGCTTTATTGTTATTTTCTGTTGTTGTGGCACCTCTGATAAAGGGTCTGCTGTGTTGCTGTGCTCTTCCAGGCTGAACAAGCACAAGACAGATGGACAGAAGGCGTCCGGCACCTCGCTGTCTCCGGGCCCCAACAGTCCCACATCGTGGCACAACGGCGACCACATCCAGCGGAGCCGCAACGGCAAGGCCGGCAGACTCAACCAAGCCGAGGGCGAAAAAGGGAACGATGTATGTACTCTCCTCTATTCTGCTGCCACACCCCCACCCTCCACACCACCCACTCCAGCGGTATCTTCCACAGTCTCTGCAAATGAGTTTTAACTTGCTCTCTTGTGTTGGTTCACATGACTTCTCATCTTCTTAGATACTGAACGACTTGTTTTGTTCTTCTATCAGTTGTTCCTAGGTTATAAGCCAGTTATTATTATCAATAATGGTGTTATTTTTGACATGTGAAAAACACTCCTGTCCTGTGTACAACTTGCTGCTCCTGCTGCTTTGTTTCTGGCTCTCTTTGAATCCTCTGCCATCTTGTTTTTTTTTTCTTTTTTTCTTTTTCTTTTCTGTTCTTGTTGTTTGCCAGTAACAGAGCGAGGGAGCAAAGAGAAGAAAGGTTCTAGTGTTTCTGTTCAGCACACCTCCTCTGAGTTGGAGCACAACATTAGCATACCACACCTTAGACGGAAATCTGAGCAGTACCACATTTCCAAATGAATGAACAGAAAGATGTGTTGTTTTTTCTAAGCGACTGCCTGCTAAGGCATGAGACAAATAAAAGCAAAGTTGTGCCAGGGACACATTTACCTACTTCAAACATTTGCTCCCACCACAAAAAGATCCATACCCGTGAAGAAACATCAGAGCAAATGTGTCTGTCACCAGTGATAACTTCTGCAGTTTTACTGCAGATAAAGTCTTAATTAGCTTGTGTTGCAAGAGTAACAATCAGATATCTGATGGTGCTTTAAAGTGATTGCAATCTGCGATTCCTCCTTGAACTGACTAATCCAATTACTTAATGGAAAGTTCTGATCCAAGCAGGCCAAAATGAATTGTAACATAGTATGCCAATGAGTAAGTGACAGCTCACTGTTCCAAGTATCAGTTTAAAAAAATACAGTTAAATTAAGATGAAATCCAACATGGAAATAAACAGAAATACAATAGTTATATTTATACAGCTATTCTTCATGAATTTGCTGTATCGTAGTTAAATAGCAAAATCATATGTTTAAGGACAGACATGTCACTTTTGTCTTTTATAAATGAATACATTTTTTTTTCATTGATATCTGTTGATATTCTTCCATTTAACTTCAATGAAAGTTAGAGCATCTTTACTTTTTGTGATATGACATATTTCTATTTGCTGCTGCTTATGGGATCAGGGTTATGAGAAGGTTTTAAATCAAAATGTACAGATTTGATTGGACTGCTTTAAAGTGGGTGTGGCTCGAGCCCACGTAGTGGAGAGATGCTGCGCCAACCACCATGTCAGCTTTCTCACGAGAAAGGAGATATGTCAAAAACGTATTGATATAATCAATTGTACCTCAAGCACATTATTCAGAAATTTAAACAGTGCTTTTACTGGCTGAAAACCAAACACCTCCCACTAAAATATTGCTCTGTTCGTTACCACACAACAGTCGTGTGGTTTTGTATGATGATCACAGTTATTTAATTATCCTAACTCACATTGGCAGTAGTTCATGAAAATTTTCCTATTTTACAGGAAGACAAATAAGAGTGACTTGTATAAAAAAAAATACATATGGACATGTTTAAAATATAGAAAATGTATTTTTCCATTTCATTCTGCCTGTAAAATGAAATGAGCCTATATGTGCATTGGCACATCTATGCTGAAATGCAAAACACCTCTTTGCTTTCTTTTACAACTAATGACAGTGCTTTATAATTACCACTGGGTAATTATAAAGCACTGTCATTAGTTTCCATGAGGAAACGCTAGATAGCATTTTCTATTTTGACAACTAGGCATCACATGCCAAAATGATGGACACAAAACTGTTTAGTTAACCTACACTTTAGGTTTTTTAGTTTTTTAACCCTGTGAGCTGCACATACACACTACTGACTTTACATTTAGTTATATTATTGCAATAATCAGTGATGTACTAGATAGCTCCATTTTTACCAGAATTTTTCATTTAAATATGACACAGTAAATCCAAAGGCTCCAAAAAAGAAGACTTGCCCAGCAATGTTTAATTTGTTCTAATTTAGGCCTTTTAAATCTTTCATAGGGTGAGTCCTGTCATACAAATGCATTGTGCTGTCCAAAACATGCCGCAAGATGGATTGTTTTAGAAACAGAAGTGTTATTTTTCTGTTGTTCAAACAAAACACAGTACCATATGCTCACAATAGGCTCACAAAGCATAAAGTGGTATAAAGCACACTTCACTCCTCTCTACCTGTTCAATCTGGAACTGCTCCTTGTTTGTTTTAGCGTCTTTGAACATAGCCATTTCTGTTAGTCTCTGATTACCCAAAAGACAATTCCTCTGAGTTTAAAATTATTTAATACTGTAATGGAAACAACCTTGCTTCCCCATGTTGCAAATGGATCATTGGAGCTACGGTAGGATGACAGATTACATTGGAATAGAACAAAACATATTTGTTAAACCAAAGGGATCGCTTGTGAAATAAACTTTCTCTGATGAATATGCATCTAAATGGGCTGCAGACACCCTGTTAACAGTCACTCCTGAGAACTGATGTCTCCTATTTTCCACTCCAGCTTGCATGTGTCGATGAGGTCTCATCTGATCTCTGTGTCTCTCTTTCTCTCTCTGCTTTTTTCATTCATTACTGTTGTTTCCTTCTCAATTTAAATGGTATTTACCCATGAATAAATGCCCAAATCTTTCTGTCTTGTTTATATAAAAAGCACTCAAATGCTTTGGAACTGGAGGCAAGTAGGTTAACTGGGTATGTGTAATAGTTTCTTCTTGTCAATTCAGTTGTCTTTCTTCTCAAGCACATGCTCTGCTCAGTGATAGATCCTCTTCTCCTCCAGGCGTCCAACAGCTGCTGCTAAACCACCAGGGGTTAAACACAGCGCCACTCTACTGCTTTATTTACCATGTCGTTGTGCATGTTGCCCCTAGGTGGCAGTATTTCTTCTGTCCCTGACTTTGTTTCTGCTCTGTGTGTTCAGGCCAGTGGGGAGTGGCAAGTGACACTTGTTTGATCATTTCATTTTGAGCCACTTAGTCGTGATGAAGTAAAAGAAGAGCATGTAATTGGCTGTCATTCTTTAAAGCAGCATCTCTGTAGCAGAAAGTGATGCTGCCACTCTTATTATTTGCCATCAAAAGCCAAAATATTTTAAATGAATCAAACTGAAACTATGCACAGGAGGATGGTTATGTGTGACAGATCATGGATCTAACTGAAGTTTGATTCTACTATAGCAGTTGTGTGATTTAGCAAATGTTTACGTAGAAGCTCTGGTTCTCTATCTATCATCTCAGTTTGTGTTCCTGTAGTCATCCTCTAGCTCTGTTTGGAATTGTCTCATTCACTGCGTGGGAGGTTAAACCCACTGATGTCCTGCAGAAAAGCTCAGGGCAACAGCTGTGTGCAGCTTGTCAAACTAACAAGTCAGTTCTTCTCCTTAAAGCCTTTTCTCCTGGAAAACTGAAACATGGTGCTAGAAAATCATTTGTTGAGGGATAAATTTGACCTTCATGCAGCTTGCTGAAGTTAGTTTGTGTGTGCGCAATGGACTCCTTGTTTGTCCTTGTGACCACAGTTAAGAAAAACTCTCACGTCAACCGTGGCTGCACCAGCAGGTGTTGCAGGTCGTGGACTGCAATGACCACCTAAATAAGGATTGCTACATTGATGGAGGCAGCTAAACATATCATTGAGCTAATTTTTATATAGTTTTGCTTAAGAAGCATAACATATTGCTGTAATGGACACTCTACAACAAAGAAAGTGTAGTAGTGAATCAGACACCTGTCTTTATTCTTTCATCTCAATTTAATTTTAATAATTTTTTTGCTTTAAAGGTAACATATGTAAGATTTACTTATTAAAATGTTTAAAATCAATAGACTTGTTATGTATTTGTACATACGTCTATTGTTACCATTTAGATTGAGATACCCCAAATTGCAAAAAAAGACCTAGTGCAATATATTTCCATTGTTGTGTTGATATGACAAGTAAGGTGTGGATCTCACTGACAACTTGAGGGCAATATACATGTCCATACAGTAGTAACTTAGTAATCACGGGGTAGCCCCACCCTCAACATACCCTATTTTGTCATACACTTTACTCAAAATGGGACAATAATTCACAAACTGAACACTTCTACTGAAGGAGACTTGAAACTAGTGGTTGGGACCATGAATTCAATTGGAAAATATTTTATATACAGTCTGTGGTGGAGAGTTGACTGGGTGTTTGCTGCTTTCCAGCCACAGGGAGCATTAGTCCATTCAGGTTGGCACACCAGAATAAATCTAAAAACAACGCAACACAAACTTTTTAAGATGAGTTGTATTTTGCCTCATGTGCTTGACACCACCATGTTTCTTTTTTTAGAGAAAGTACTTGCAGATAAGGACCCACCTCTGATAGAGTGCAGCACACTGCAGCTTCCCTCTGCTTTTCTATGGAGAGCAACTATTACTGCCACTTACACAGTGGATGAAAGAGTCTCAAACAGGGCCAGTCGTCTTCTTGCTCATTATTAATGGATGTCTTCAAACACGAGTACATGGACTTTTAAGAATAACTGGGACAAACACACACATATTTATTAATGATTGTTATTTTAAAAAGGGACCCAAGCCATTTTGAAAGCAAGCTCCCTCTTCACAACAGTTTGAACAGAGGATTTGACAAGGCTCCCTCAGACTCCCTCTTGCTCTACCTGTGTTTGTAGTGATAAACAAATACAAAAGAATGCCTGGAAGAAAGCTGGGCTGACGTCCAAAAAAAAGTACAGAGTAGAGAAGTGCTGCTGCTGGAGAAGACCTAGACCAAAATGTGACTGGGGTCCCTTTGAAATGTGCTTATTCTTTAGTTTGTCCATCTTAGCAGTGACTGCCCCTCCAACACTTCTTCTACCCTCTTCTTCTCCTACCTGTCCATCTGTGTCCTGTGTGATTCACGTCTCACTCTTGGTGTCCTGGCATTTTTCTTCCCACATATCTTTCACATCGGCCAGCTCTGCATGCCTTCCTCCTCCTCCTCCTCCTCCTCCTCCTCCTCCTCCTCCTCCTCCTCCTCCTCCTCCCTTTAGCCACTCTTCTCTACATAGATGTCACTAATATGACAATTAACTCTGTCCACTTCCCTCTATCCTCCCTCCCCTGTTTTGATACAAATATGGCTGCATTTGTACAAGCGAAAAAGACAAAGCGAATTATATAGCTGATAGATTCATCCTTTGTTTCTATTTTAGTTTGAGTTTAAATTCCATCTGGATTTTTTATTTTTCTCCCGTCTATTTTCTTTTGGTTTCATTTATTTCTCCTCAGTCTCTGGACTAAATATGTAGCTTTGATACTAAAAGAGGTCATTGTCTTTTTCCCATTTCGCTGCGGAGAACATTCCTTTCTCCTTTTTTTCTTTTTTCTTTCTTTCCTTTGTTTTGTTGATATTGCATACGTGTCACTGATTGAAATGGAAGGTAGGTAATGCTTTGCCTACGCACGTGATCTTTATGCAGATGAGAATGTGACAAGCACCCTAGCCTGAGTGACGTCAATGTTTCTCTCTTTCTCTCTCTCTCTCTCTTTCTGTTGTTTACCAGTGGTCTTCAACCAAATTAATTTGACTTCATCAATTATGATTTGACTCTTAAAAGATTGGAATACGTAGAGCTCTGGTTTTTCTCTTTCCTCCTTAACTTCATTCTGAAGTCCAATATCCCGTTCTATCTTCCAGGTCCATTTCATTTTTCTTTTCTTTCTGTTTTGGTAGAATGCATTCCTGTTTGTCCAGCATCTCTCTGTTTGTTGGTAAATTAGTACATTCGTCTTCTGATTTTCACCAAATTGATTTCTTCAACTGTTTCTAACAACTGTCATAAGCACCAGTGGTTGTGTTTTCTTTTTATACCACTTAGTTATCTTCTCTCTAGTGGAGAACGGCTCGTCTTTGTGCAAGAATCAGTCGGTGCTTTTGTTGTGTCTTTAGATTATGAAGCAGTCCAGACAGCACATGATAATGCATGCGGAAGAGCCAGCTGTATTTGCTTTCACATAAAACGCCTTTCGGAGATTCACCGAACGAGCAGTGACTTACTGTGCATCACAAGTTTCAGTCTCTAAACTCCTCCTGAATCGCTAATGTAAGTTCTATTTTTGTTGAATGCCTAAAATAGAGGTTCCCTCTACCTTTCACTGTTTGAAGGATAAGGCTGGCATTGCTCCATTTTCTCATTCCTATAAAGAAATTCCTTGAAAAGACCACAGCAAACAATGTGTTCATTCTGTCAATACTTCTCTGCCTACAGGTATTGAAGTATTGACAGACTGCATTCTGTTACACTGAGCCATAGACCCACTGGTTCTTATAGCTAATGGCATTTTAAAAATAGGCTTGCAAATATGTGATTTACAATTACAACAAATGCAAAATAAAGACTGCAAAAACAACTCTATAAGCAGAATAGACACAGAGATGCAGCAGTATTTTGAGCTTAATGCTAACATCAAGCAACAACATCTGGGACTGAAACATGAAGCTAGTGTCAAAGACTGCAGTTTCACAAATGCCTTCTTGAGACTGGTTCCAGAAGTCAGTCAATCCCTATAGACTTCAATGTTAAAACAACCAACTTCACAACAGAAATAAACATGTTTACAGACTGGTACAAAAAATGCTTTTGGTCTCCAGTTTTACCATGTTCATCCTCTTAGTTTGGCTAGTTAATATGGTAAGATTCGCTAGTTAGCACTAAACACACAGTACGGCTAGTGCTGCTGTGAATAACTGGATGATGATTTTGAGTATAGGCTTCTATTTCTACTATTTCCGTGTTACAATTTTCAAAATCCCCTTCACTGAGGGAAACAAGAGATTTGGATGATGCAAAGTCACAACTCTGTTACTTGGATGAATGACCTAATTTAATGCCAGTTCTCACCTCCCTGCGTGAAAATGTTCCCCTAAAACAATTCCCTCATCACTGTTTTGCAGCAGCACTGATGCTGCATCCTGGGTTTAGCACCACTCAGGACGATTGTGGCTGGTTTAAATAAATACTAACAAACCAAAGCATTTTTCGCCCAATAGCAGAATGAGAATGAGGTGCAACCAGACGCTTCTCCAGTGTTGAAATAGTGCTGCAGAGAAAAGTTTCGCTGTGCGAGGCCAAGCTGAGGATGGTGGCAATGTTGTCAGTTTTGCAGGGATTTGGTCACAAACCAAAGTGCTAAACAAAATGGAATTTTGTTGGAAAAGTCAAATGGATAGCAACCATACTGTCAAGACAGTTCAGTTAAGAAACAACATCAACCTCATGGTGGTCCTTGTGTAAAATGCATGGAAATCCATGTTTAAGGTATTTCAGTCTGGACCAAAGTGGCAAACTGACACTGATGTCATTTTTGCTTGAAGGTCTAGGTATTAATCATACAAAACATCTGGGCACTGTGTTTTTTGCATGTGTAAATCAAACAAGGGTAAACAGTGCATCTTTTGGGGACTATTTTCAACTGTACATTAATACACATTTTAGGTATTGTAATGAGTATTTACTCCACCAGGATCATCTGTGTGAGTCCAAATAAAGGAACATAGTACTATGCCTGATGGTGTGGCGCATAGATGTATGTAAGCATTGTTGGACTACAATACAATAGAAGAAGCTTAATAATTACTGGTTTTGGTCTTTTCATGAGACATTCGGGGCAAATATTCTTAAATTGTCTGCCTTATCCTTTAAAACACTGGTAATTTGGAAAACTACTTTCTTCAAGGTGATCAAGTGTATTCACAACTCTAAAAGTAGCTTTTTACCTTAAATTCCCAAATGAGCCAGTCGTATTGCTCCTGTTTTAACGTTTAGATGCAATCTCACAGACTGAAGGCTTTTTAGGCATTCTTACATCAGGCATTCCTCCCAAAAATCCCTCCTGATTGTCTTGAAATGTGGAGACAATCTCAAGAATAATCAAACTGTTATTATGCAGCAACAACTCCCTGGAACAATATTAATGTGAACTGTTGTTATTGTGAGAATGATCCTGTATCAAGGAGCCCAGGAGCACAAATACCGAAGTAGTTAACGTGTAAACATGTCAGGCAGTAAAATAACACCTGCCCCCTGGTAGATACTACAAGGAGAGACAAAAAAGGTAAAGAAAATACCTTTAACTCTCGCCAGCCAGTTGCTCTGTGATGTTTAGGAAGGCGACTGGGCCCAGAGGATTTACTCTCTGTGTGAGGGACTCCCTGCACATTGTGGTTTTCCTCTTTGCTTTTGAGTTCTTTTCTATTGATTTCCATGTATTGTCTCATGAGTCACTGGCAGGGAAGGGTTTTGTGTCTTTTTCTCTTGCATTTTGTGAATCTAATGATGCACTTATGTTGCCCCACTTTTCCCTTTTCTTCATACCTTACCTACTAAAGGAGGGAATACCACTTTATTGGTAAGTGGATGTTAACCAGAAGGGAGTTAAACAAGAGTAACCATTAAAAAAACAAAGAAAATGGGTCGCTGTTCACATCTCAGCAATTGTCTTCAGGAAAAAAAAAAATCCAGAAAGAGAAAATTGAGTAACAGATGATTTGTTTTCTGATTCGATTGATTCAATAATTGTGATCTTTATTTTGTTCCTTCCATTTCTGTGATGTTTCGTCAAGTTGTCTTCTCTTTCTGTTTTGTTTAATTTTTTTTAACCATTACTAAATAAACTGAAGAAGTCCTCTTTTTCTACTCTACAAAATCTGTAGCTCTGTACTTTCTGCCTTTGCTCTTAAACTTATTTGGTTCACAGTTTTGTTTTGTTTTTTTTCCCTCTCTTCCTCCTCTTCCTAGTTTTTTTGTTTGTTTTTGCGATTTTGATTTCTTCAACTCATTATGGTTTTGCATGCCAAGTATTGCATGCGCTGCACCATAGAGGACTATCTATAAGCCATATGGAGAAAACCTAGATCTTTTTCTTTTAGATGTTTACCTTCTTTTGGCAAGTACACCGTAGCTCTCAGTCACCAGCCTGAAAACACTCTGATGCTATTTTTGTCCTTTTTCTTTTTTTTTTCTTGTGTTTTCCTTTGTTGGTCATGGTTTCTCTACAGAAGCTCCGTCTGCTGACTGCTAGCTCTGCAAGCATCCAGTCCACTCTGCTGAGAGAGCACAAGCTACACAGCGCCCCCAGCAGGAGCCAAGCAGGACAGATGTGTGCAGCAGGAGAGACTGGGAGTGTGGACAGCAGGAACACAGCTGTAGGGAGCTCAGCCACCCAGACGTCAGGGAGGAGAGGGGGCCAGAGAGGCCAGAAAAAGAGCTCCCACTCCCCTGCTCGCAGCAGCGACTCGGCCCACTCCCAGCACAACCACACCCACAGAGGGAGAAACTCTCGTCACCAGAGAAAGTAAACTGTCATTTGTCTCTACATTTTCAGGCCTTTTGCACTTTAGAGAGACAGTTATTTGACATTTGTTGCATTATCTCAGGACAAAAGGCGGCCACTCTTCCAAGCGTCACCACCGCTCTACTCGGGCTCAGGCACACCAGCGAAGCCAGTCAGCATCTCCAGGACGTCACTCCCACACATCAGGCAGGAAGACTGAGGAGTCTCGGAACAAAGCCAACCTCCGGCAGCGTAGCAGCTCCTTCAGCAGCGGGCACTCATCTTCACGCTCGGCCTCCAGAGACAGAGGCCCCAGCAAGGCCAAGTCCCCACACAGCAGACAGAACAACTCCAGGTGAAACTTCACTGATTTCTCAGCCTCAAATTAAAATTATTTTCCTTCCTTTAGGCAACAGCATGGTCCTTCAGTTCTAGAGCATTATTTCTTCATTTTACATTCAGATTTTATAATGCTTTTTCTCAAAACTCTGCCGTCTCTCCCTGCTCAGTGAAAATCTGCTCTGCTCCCCCCACTTCCGACAGAAGTTGCTCCACATTTGTCGCTCCACAAATGTCTGGAGCAGGGATCCTGTAGGAAGTAAAGCAAACAGGGTCACTGGTCATAGTTGGCATTCTATTAGCTGGAGACAGGGTTGTTTCAAGATCCAAGAGTGAGAGCACATATCTGAGAGCAGAAGTTTTTGTGAGTGCATGGAATCAGTCTGAGGAAATTTGTGCAAGCAACAGTACATCTGAGTACAGGAGCAGAACAGTGTTCAATCATTTATACAGAGCAGGGCCGATGTTAGCATTACAAACTCTAAAACTAAAATGAAGAACTAACAGTCTGAGAGTGAAAAAGCACATTCTCGGCTAAAGATACTAAAGTACTAGATGTATTTTGATGTTGTGTGTGTTGTTGCCGTGTGTGGTGCAGAGAGAGGGACAGTCCTAACCGCTCTGACACTGACAGCCGAGCTCGCCGCCGCTCACGCAGCTACTCACCCATCCGCAAAAGACGAAGAGATTCACCCAGCTTCATGGAGGCTCGCCGGATCACCAGGTAGCATTCCATAATACAACAGTTCCTGCTAGTTTAAACTATCTGATGAACATGAGAATAATACACGTGTTTATCTTGCTGTCTTGCTTTAATTGTATTCAGCAGCCCTTAAATATGACCCACTTCGATGTGTGACACTGAAGGCATGTCCCATAATTTTGCAGCACTGCACTCATGCTGGTGCAAAAGGCATTCTTTTATAGCTTTAAATTACACCATTGACAAATAAAAGGAATAAAAGGATGGAATTTGTTCCTGCTCTAAGTCACAAGTGGAAATTTTAAGAAGCCCATTCTGATCCATTAAATCCTTTGTATAACATAAAAATGAAAAACTGCAGGTACAAATTGAGGCAGTCATTACAAGGGTGTAGGCTTGGTAGACACAATGAAGTCAGACAGAAAATGTTATTACCTGAATTTATAGTTTTACATCAATCTGTCTAATAAGTTATGATGAATGTGGTAATTGTGCTTACTGCAGTAATGGTGGATAAGAAAAAATATTAGGAATGTTACATATAATCGTGTTTTCTTTCCTTTACACACTTGAGAGTTTCTGATTTCTGTATTTGCTGCATTATAACCTTGGAGAGTATTTATATATATAAACTCTACTGTATATATTAACCCTTCCAGCTGTAGGCTATGTTTTGAAACTTCCACCTAAATAAACATGCCTAAATCAGTCAGTGATGTCAGAATGGACAACTGTGGGCTCCATGGATTAGAGACAAAAAAAAACTCCTCATCCCATCACCAGGTCAGAGTGAGGCTTGAGAAAACAAAAAACACAACGTTTTTACTTCTACCAAACCAAAATTGTAAATGTGAGCTAAACACAGCCTTATAACAGTGAGTCAGTGACACTGATGTTACTGTATCTGTTCTAAAAAATATATTAGCTGCAACTCTACCAAAGTCGATTAAGCAGAAATGAGGCACAACATCCATTTGAGTCCCAGTAGCACCAGGTAAACCTCTTCATTGAATGCGCAATGCCTGGCAGCCTTTGAAAAATGGCACTGGTTTACAGCAGATATGTTCTGGTCCCAGTACAGGGACCTCCAAGGCAGAAGGGGTTAAATACAAACATGCAGAGGAAGAACTTTTTCCATCCCCGAATGGCGCCTCCAGTCTTTTTGTCGGGGTGGCCAACCACCTTTAGGAATAAGATAAATTAACCTCTGTGTTGCCTGAAACCCAAAGCAAAATAAAAACATGCAAATGACTTGCTGCTGCTCCTGCAGTGTCCTGCTCACTGCAGTCAGGAGCTTTGTAAATGTTGATTTTAGTAAATAAAGATTCCACCTTCGGGTGATTGTATGGTTGGTAGAGTGACACCTGGTCTAATGTAATGTTCAGTGCATGAAAAGAAATTAAATAAATACAGTGACCAACAGTGTCAAGGCCTGCTGCCGTGTACATATTAAACTGTACTTTTCTCATTAAAAACAGGCTGGTACTTATATTCGTGCAGAGATTTGCTCAACATGATCAATAGCATTCTCTTCTCTGTGCATTCAGTGTGCAGCTACAGCCAGGAGACAGTCAGCTTAGTGCAGAAAGGGAATAAACAAACCAGATACACTATATTTGTCACTTTACAAACAGCTGTGTTGGAGCTCAGGTCAGCCTGAGGACAGCTGCAATATAACAAATGATTTAACGGCAGTTGGTCATCTGTGACTGTGAGACAGCTCACCTGTCTGAAGTCAACAGAAGAACAGTGTCATTTACCGTTAGACCTTGTCTCCATGTCGAGAATATTTTATAGTTATAATTAATTTATGAGGTTACTGTTTAATGTGTGTAAATGCTCATTACTCTCCCACTTTGGAAACACATATATGGATCCTGCTGCTGTTTAATGCTGCAGGTTTTTTAATGAACTAAAAAAAAACTAGTACAAACAGCTGAAGGCAACAAACTAAACTTTAGCTCACCTAGTAAGATTGGCAACCTGCAGAAAAGGGACCAGGGTGCTCATTCAGAACCAACATGTTGGGATGCTGCAGGATTACTTTGTTAACTAGTAGTGCTATTTGCCTCGTGTTTCCAGTCTTTATTTCAAAGCTAAGCTAACTGTGTCCTGGTTCTAACCTCACATGTAACTAGCAGATATAAAATCTTATGTATGTGTCCGTAGGTAAGTGAATAAGAGAATTTGCAGAAATGTATGACTCATCCTTGAAATGTATCAAAATTTATTTAGATATTAAGTAATGTAACAATGATGATTAGTGTTGAAGTGAACAAAGTGCTTCAGAAGTGGATATAACAAACCAAAGCAATGTGATACACTGTGCACAAGAAGAAGGATAGAAAACGAGTACAACCAGTAAATATGATTAAAATTGGATTGAATTTATTTATTAAGTCTGTTTGTTTTGATTTGCTGTTTCAACAGTACGGTGCTATTTATCGTTCCATTAAAAGTGCATCAAAGAATTGCTTCATAATGATTTTTAAGTCTCCTTCCCGTTGAGAGCATGTCTGCATTTTGTTTCTGCCTCATTTTATAGATTTAGTTCTTATTTATCATTTGATCATTTTATGTTTTCCCACAGAAACATATTTGGGACTCATTGCACTTGAAATGTACTTAGCTATTCTAACAAAACGAATGAAGAAGAGAGTCACACATTCCTGAGAAAAGTCTTTCTGTGGGTCCCTGTGTCACCTCTGTTCCTTCTCATGCAAGTGTACATAGACATGGGTGAAATGTGTGTACCTTGTTCTCTTTTGCTCCAGTCCCAAAGGTCCTGATGCCAAGACAATGGGATGCTGCTGAAGTCAGCTTCTGCAGGCTAGTTACCCTGGTAACAGTTGCCATGCAGCAGGACCCTGCTAGTCTGACTCCTGAAGCTCAGCTGAACAGCAAACCATCAGAGCTCCCCTGAGTAAACCTGGCCTCTTCCTGTTGTTTTCTGTCCTCTGTCGTCTCTCTACACCTTCAGCTTCTGTTTGAAACTCACACCAACTCTAAAGCTGCACCTCACTGTGGTTAGGCGCCAATGTTGTAACTCATGGATGCAGAGATTAAAATGCTATTAAGGTTTAAGTGGATACCCCTGTTATTGCATAGGCTGTGGATTCCCAGGGCAGATATTGAAAACAAAAGGTGGTGTTATCTACAACATTGCAGGAATGACAAGGTGAAATACACCTTGTAGCAGCTCGGATACCTTGATAGCATTTATCTCTCCCTGCACAGTTGACTCTTGATTTGTCTGGGTGTTGGCGTCCACTGAGAAAATGGGGTTCTTTGGGGAACTAATGGCTAATTACCTTACAGGAAGCACTTGCAGCACTTGCTATTAACCAGGCAATCGCTCTTAAGCCCCAACTAACAACATGCATTTTTCTGCTGAGAATAATGTGTGTGTGTGCGTGCGTGCGTGCGTGCGTGCGTGCGTGTGTGTACTGAAGAGCTTGTTATTAACCCACATAGCTGCTCTCTTCCAGATCCTGTACTGATCATAGGTCTACCACTTCTATGGCCTAACACTAATTTGTTCTAACCAACCAAATCCTAAAAGTCTGATTATGTTATTATGTCTAAGATGTCACTGATTCTAAATGGTCTCTCCCCAGTGCTCGGAAGAGGCCCATCCCTTACTACCGGCCCAGTCCTTCGTCGTCCAGCTACGACAGCAGCCCGTCACGGTCCAGCCGCAGCCGTAGTCGTAGCTACAGCAGCTACAGCCGCAGCCGGAGCCACAGCCGGAGTCACAGCAGGAGCCGAAGCCGGAGCTGGAGCCGAAGCCGCAGCCAGAGTCGGAGCTGGAGCCACAGCAGGAGCCGATCCCGAAGCCACCACAGCTACTACAGCAACAGCAGCTATGACAGCCCCGGCTTCTGAACACAACGGACAGCACAGGAGAGCCAACAAAAGCAAGGAGAGGAGCAGTGCTGTTGAATTTACAACACTCCAGTTCAGTCATTATGTATCTTTAACAAGCTATCAACAGTGGCCGCACTGCTATACAGTCCAGGGTCCACACTCCTCCAGTCTGGACCGATAAGTCTTTTAACACAGACCCTGGATCAAAGAGAAGAAATGTATTTTGATATAGCACATTACTATGAAATTGGTTCATGTCTTCACATATACAAGGTAGTCAAGGAAATGGTTTCCACATGTCAAATATTAATTGGCTGAGCCCAAAGAACAAATCTCGCTGTATCTTAGCACTTTCTTTCTCATCTTCCACAAAGCAACCAAAAATGAATTCATTAACAACTATATACTAAATAAATATATATGGAAATAAATATGCTAAAAAGAGGGCCTGAGTAGGAGATGTAAAGAAGGGAGACACATCAGAGGAAAACAGCTTACTGTACATTTCAGAGAATCAGACTTTTTTGTTCCACTTGTCATGTATTCATCCCCCCAAAGACTTCTATTTTATCGAAGCACAGTGATCAACAAACGAGAGAACAAAAGAGAAGTCAGCGAATGAATCAGGAAGCAAAAAAGATGAGCTTTTTTAATGATACAAACTGTATTGTATAGGTTGGTCTGTATAGATGTAAACTCTCTTGTGTTCTGGCTTTGTAAACTATGCACTGTATATTCCATTTAGTTTGAGGAGGCTTGGTTAGCATGATGCATCAGGGGAGACTCGCTGCTCGAAGGAAATGGAAAGTGTCAGGGTGCATCTGTGGGCCCCTCTGACTTTCTTACAGTATGTCAGACAGCTGTATAGAGCTGGAAGGGTGGTGGGTGGGTTGGGGGAGGGACTGTATGTGTTATGTACTTTTACTCTTTTCCCTGTTTAAATACTCATGTTCATTTAGCTAATCATGTGTATGTGAGAGTGTGTGTGCGTGCGTATTTACCTCCTCTGCAAGGATCAGTGAAGTCATTATTTATGTGTACTGCACTGTAGCCATCACCTGCGGCTGCTGTTTGGTACTGTACAGGTAAACTATCTGCAAAAAGTCTCCATGCACATGTGTGTTGACCTCAGCTATTTATGAATTTACTGTATTTATTTGTTTATTTATTGGGTTATTTATTTTTTAGTTTATTTAGCATTTTCGCTGTAAAGCAGTTGGATCATGCTTTGAAGATGAGGTTGCTGCAGATAAAAAAAAACAAAACATACTGTATCTGTCCATGTTTTACTCAAATATGGCTTGTTGTGGCGAAGGCTTATTACCATGATCAGATTAGTGAGCGGTGTCTAAAATCACTGCTGTGTGTTTAAGATGCTCTGATTTTACCCAGTAGAACTGAGTGTTCACCCACACTTATTCCCATGACTGTCATTATGCATCCACAGCTGATTGTAATGGTTAATTTTAAGGCAGGCCACTGTGGCTGTTCCTGTATTGAGGATTGAGGAATCAGCCTGGAGCAGAACATCTCCTTGCGTGGGGAGGAGAGCCCATCATTCTGGTCTGCACACTGGATACTTTACTCCCTTGTGTAGTGGGCCGTGGTTACCAGCTGGTTACCAGCTTCAAGACAGTATGTGTGACAGCAGCAGATCTGTCTGCAGCTTCAGTAGGATGGCGAACAAACTGGCGATACAATCAGGGATCATGCCTAAGTCTTCCTTACCATTTATCCAATCTCATGGCACTCACACACTGCTGCAGTCCCAGTGTAACCAGACTCAACCTAACTATGATACTCTGTAAATCATTTATTCCAAGTATAGCATTGCCCCTTTAGTTCAAATCATTCTTTGTATTGTACAACTTATTATACCTGACAATAAACCGAAACAAAAGGGGAAATGATCAAACTCTTGTGCTGCTCTTTTTCTTATCTAACTGCTGGCAGGTTTGGGGAGTAACGGAATGCATGGAATGGTGTCATGTAATTACAATATACAAAAGGTAACTGTGTTGTGTTAAAGTTACAGGAAAAAAAGATTTGGTCTAATTGTTATGGATACATTTAGTAAAAATTGGGATTTCTACAATTCCAAAACACATTTTAAATGGGATAAAGAACAAATGACCATATGAAAACCATATGAACATATGGTTTTCCAACTCTAATGCTTTGAGTGTAGGACACCTGCATTTCAGTTTCTGTCACCAACATAAACATCACAGACAGCACATGAACAAACCCTCAACAACAGATCCATACAGGCAGGCATCTACCGCAGCACACAGGACCCCAAGTGCAGGCTGATGCCCCTGAGACTGTCCAGCAAATAACAGTAGGATGAGGCACAACCAAATTGCTGGGACAGCGTACAAAAACATCTGTGCCGAGTTTAGGTTACAAGTCTCCAAATCCCAATAGGACACACCACGGACCGCCTGAGAACATCAGGCTTTATAAAAGCCATGTTGTAAGCCTGAGCTAGACTTGCACTTTACAGCCTGCATTTTGTACATTATCCCTGTCCTTTTCACTCCTGTCCATTTATCTTTTTAGTGTTTTTATTCCTTTTTATTATTTATTATTTATATTGTACATCCATTGTTTACACTATTTTACATGCTGCTGTGACAAGGAGAACTGTCAAACGAAATTGCGTTGTATAGGAATGTGCAATGACGATAAAGAATCTATTTCATTTCAGAATACGTGGAGCCCTTTCAGCATGTGGCCAGAGGTCATGGTGGCCCATCCATCCATCCATCCATTATCTATACACCGCTTAATCCTCATTAGGGTCGCGGGGGGGGCTGGAGCCTATCCCAGCTGACTCGGGCGAAGGCAGGGGACACCCTAGACAGGTCGCCAGTCTGTCGCAGGGCTACATACAGAGACAAACAATCACTCTCACATTCACACCTACGGGCAATTTAGAATAATCAATTAACCTCAGCATATTTTTGGACTGTGGGAGGAAGCCGGAGTACCCGGAGAAAACCCACGCATGCACAGGGAGAACATGCAAACTCCATGCAGAAAGATCCCGGGAAAGCCGGGACGCGAACCAGGGACCTTCTCGCTGCAAGGCGAAAGTGCTAACCACCACGCCACTGTGCAGCCCGTCATGGTGGCCCATTGCTAGCTAAACCCGGACAATGCTCTCAGCAACAGAAACACTGAAAACCACCTCACCAATCCATAGCAACCAAAATTCAAAAATACTCAAACAAATAAAACTCACAAAATTACTCAATGAACTATTTGGATTTGAGCATTAACAACCCTTTAGTTTTTCATGCTGCCAGCATAATCCTCCTCGATTTGCTACACAGCAAATGAACTGCAGCTTTCCATTTTATAAGCAATAAGAGGCTCCATCTGATGGCACAACTAGATACTACGGGTCATATACAGTACATTTCCTGACATGCATGTCCATCATCTTCTGCCTCATTAGTTAATATATTTTCAATTGGTTAAACTATTAATAACAAATTTATTAAATGATCATTAAGATTCCCATTGTTAACTAAAAATGTCCAGCAACCAATATCTCAGCATCTGTTCTGTTGGCCTGTTTAAAGGGTCAGATCACCGAAATGACCTTTTAATTGTATTACAGTTAGAAATGAGTTAGATGAAGTCTATTATATGACCTCCTATCCACCTAGCCACACAGTAATCCCTCTTTCCCCACCACCTTCTCACTGTCATTCTAGCTGGTTACATTACAGAAGAGCCTACACTTTAGTAAAAGTCATCTTAATGATAACTCTTTGATTTTTCTTTATACATATTTGGTACCATAAATTACTTTTTGTGAATGCTATGATATTTGGATTAGGTAACTGACTACGTTTTCAAACAGGTAATTAGTAATTGTATCTGATTTATTTATTTATTTAAATAACCCTCCTAACCCTGACTTCAGGGAGTGATGGATTTTAGGAGCTGTGCTTGCATTTTCCTACAGATGGCACTGATGAGATCCTTGCAGACCTTGATATACATGGCTCACCACTTAAACCTCACAAAAATGGGCTTGAATGTTCTCCAACCATAACAAACTTCCGCAACCTCTAGTCAAAGGACTGAGGGAGGATGTGGTGTCATTTAGAGACAGATATCAACATGGCATATTTATGCCGTGGTATTATTGTTTTAAATCTATTACATTAAGAAACTAACCCTCCAACAATCAAATAGATAAAAGATTCAAATTAAGAGTGACAATTAATCAAAATGAAAATAGTCCAATCAGGAGTTCTCTTTTACTTTCAGTGTTTTCAGTTGCGCTGTCAGTTTTTTTTTTATCAGCTTCTCCTCTTCTCTCTGTAACACTGAGAAAAACAGAGTCACAGTCCTGTAACACCTGCTTATGAGACCTTGATGTCAGAACTCTGAAGCCCAATAGAGCATTTTGACTTGTCATAGCAAAGGAAAAGTACTGGTGACAATACATTTTATTCTGCCAAGTGTCCTTGTAAAATACGATAGTGAACAGCATGCTCAATACCACAACCTCTAAAACTGATTTTAATGTTATATTCCAAAATGTCTACCATTTAGAGGTATTTTAATTCTTTCTCAATCCAAAAAGAACGGCCTTGGCTTTTACTGTGTCTGATTTATCTGTGGAGTTATTTACCACGTTGCTAAAGTTGCTAGCAGTGTATTCCTTCTAGGCATTTTGTAACTAACCTACTTTGTTCTGGAAATTCAGAAACATGACTCAAATGTTTTTCATTCATCTTCGCATTCAAGCAGTGGTTGGCTGCACCTACAATGATCAGTTCATCAAATATAAACTTTTGGTAAACCACGCTCTGGTCATGGTACATATAGCAATGAAGGTGGTAGGTAAGTCAGTTATCTCCTTGAGCACTTGATCAATTGTAATTTATCTGTGCAGTAGTAGAAAGATTTTGCTTTTACCTGCTGATTGCGAGAGCATCCACTGTCCACCCACAGTCCTTGACTGCAACTGGAGCAGCAAAACAGAAAGAAATGACAGCAAAAGAGAAAGGAATAAGTGACATTTTCATTTAATCTTTTTATTTCCTTTTAAGGAATTACACAACCTCTGCTGACTCCCACAGTGAAGACAACACAGCTCTATGGCAGCTTTGCAGGGTCTGCTGGAAACTGTGAACCCTCTCACACACTTTCTATGTGGATCCTATAAGCGCAAGGTGACAGGGCACAATGCAAAAGCCTTTTTAGCAGAACATCTCATGAGAGTGCAAGTGTGAAATCAACGGTAATGTGTGCTGTACAATAAAGCCAGAGATGGTGGCAGTAAAAGTGTGCTTTGAGAAACCCTAGCTTATTAACTCTGCATTCATGACGTTATCAGCACTGACACTGATCTGATAACTGCCAATTGCAAATACTTGTGAACATTGAAGATTTATTTCTCCAGTTAAATTTTAATTTAAATATTTTTGTGTGTGGATGCAATGTTCATTTACATTCAGACCACAAAGTGACATTTCACTGTGTATTTAATAAGTAGTACTTGTGCTGCAAAGTGCATCACATCATAGTCTATACAGATCCATGTTAGAAATAGCATATTTGTCTGGGTTGTGCTCGGCAGGTCCAGCTGACAGCAGCCTCCCAGAATCTTCTGGCTTTTTGGAACGCCCAGACAGGGTAGAAGGGGGATTACACATAGCATGGGGGAGGAGGGCTTAGTGCACTGGGCAGCTGCTACTGGGGAGGGCCTTCCTGTTGGATTCCATTCGAGTGCTACGCCTGCCACAAATAGATATTCTCGTACTTTCCTGAAACATTTCGGGGGTGTGAGCTGGGGGCTTGAGTCAGAGGGGAGGGTTCTGTCGACAGGGGTGGGTTCAGTGTGTATATAAACTCCCAGCTGAGAGGCAGACAGCACATTGGGTAAACATTTTCAGAGAGGCCAAAGAGCTCTTCATTTGCACACAGCAGCACTCCTCTGCCGCCTGAACACAACCATCATGAGTGAGAGACATATTCCTTTCACCCTGCTCCGCACCCCCAGCTGGGACCCATTCCGTGACTGGCACCAGAGCAGCCGCATCTTTGACCAAGCCTTCGGTATGCCGGCTCTGCCCGAGGACTTCGCCACATTCCCCAGCACCCACTGGCCGGGGTACCTGAGGCCCTCCATCCTGGCCCCAGAAATTGGAGCCATGATGCCCCACGCTCCCATGATGTACGCCAATCCCATGATGGCCCAGCAAGCTCGGGTCCTGTCCCGCCAGATGAGCAGTGGTATGTCAGAGATCAAGCAGACCCAAGACACCTGGAAAATGTGTCTGGATGTCAACCACTTCTCACCTGAGGAGCTGGTGGTGAAGACTAAGGATGGTGTGGTGGAAATCTCTGGTGAGCTCTCAATCCTCCTTCACCGATGCATTGTTTGTACTGCACTTACCTACTGCATGCTGATTGTTTTTAGAATAAAACCATGAAGTGTCAATCTTCAGTCAGAGGCCACTGTTTGATAGGCCTGCTCCATTTAACAGTAATTACACCTGCACAGAACAGGTGTAGTGGCAGGGTTAGTCACTCACATAAAATACAACAAGAGAGACATTTGTTGTACTTACTGTAAGTGCATCTCTGTCTAATGTAAAACACAAATTGCGACAGGGCTGAACAATAGACACAAGATAAAAGCCAGGAAACCTTTTTGCTAGGTCAAGTACAAAGCAGATGCATTGCTGCAGTTACATAACATCTTTAGACAATAAACTGAGTTCCAGGACACAGGGGGGCGGGGGCTTGGGCTGCAGTCCACTAGGTGGAAAACAATACACAATTCAACACGTGGGAGTCAACTTTTACACCAAGGCCACGGATAAACACAGAGCAAAAACAGTTTCACTTTTTGCCATGAAATGTTTGCACTGTCCATCCATGCCCGTGAAGGATCACAGCAAAACCGAGGAAAGTGTAGAATGGATCATATAATAGCTTAGCTCTCTGAAGCCTCGTGCCCCTTTTTCTCTGACTCTCCTTCTGTGTCTGCCATTTCACAAAGAATCGTACTCTTAGCGCAGGGGATTTAGCCACAACTCACCCACTGCTGCTTTAAAAGGACTGCTGGATTGTGTCCAGGTCCAGGGCCTGGCTATCTCTGCTAAGAGACTGGACCTCATCAGGAACAGAGAGATAAACAAAGCATAGGATTCAGTCCAAGTGGAATTTGCCACCTCATGTTTCTCATATGCCACTAGGGAATTAGGACGATGAGTGTGAAGTTGATATCACAGGCTTAATGAAGAATTTTGTAATCATATATCTGCAGTCTCCCTTCAGTCATATTCAAGCCTGAACAAAACTAATGATGCTTCCTGTAGTGGTCAAAAAATTTGCTGCTTGGCCCAGCCAGACACACTCGCACTGGCAGTTTGGTCCTGTTGAAAAGAGGACAACTCCCTGAGGACAGCAGCCTTTATCAGCCTGTTGTCACAACAAACATATTACTGCATTTAGAGCCATGATGAGGAGCAGTGTTTCAGCCTCACAGCCTGGCATCTCAGGGACGAGGAGAAGCTGACTGATTAGGTCCAGGGATGGTCTTCAGTGGCTGTGTGGCCACATGGGTAGCAGCTGTACAAGATAAAAATAAAACCCCAACTCAAAATTCAGCTCAGTTATATTTATATAGCACTGTTTCACAGCTTATGACAGTGTTTCTCAAATAGTGGGGCGCGCCCCCCTGGGGGGGCGCAGAGGCATGTCAGGGGGGGCGTGGGAGACTGGGAGGAAAAAGGTCCTTCAACGCGGAACTAGTTAGCTGAACTATTGTTTTAACGTCGGCCTGTTTTTCGCGGCGTACAACAATACTGAAATTGTGCTGGCCCATAGACTGTATATGCCATAGATATAAAAAAATATTAATAATAATAATCTTGTATATATATCTATGGTATATGCACTGGCCGTTCAGACTCCGAAGTACAGACTCCTGAGAACGGGAGAACGCATCGTTAATGTGCAGACGGAACACCAGCGTACTTGATCAAGTCACATACTCGGCTCATCTCCTCCGATTATTTTTACCAGCAATGTCAAACATACGGCTTGCGGGCCAAAACCGGCCCACCAGACGGTCCATTGCGGCCCGTGGGACGACTTTACAAATGATAAAAATTACAACAACATTAACTGTAAATTGTAAATTTGTAAAATTGTAAATTTAAAATAATTTCTAGAACTTGACAAGTTGTTCTGATCATGAAGTAAAATACTAGATTGTTCAGTTCCAGAAACCTGTGACTGAATGTTTTGTGTTTTTGTAGATAAACTGTTACCTGGCAGTTACAATGCATGTGTAAATGATGAACTGAGGCATAATAGGCTACTGTTGAAATTGAACTTGTTTTCCTTAAGAAATTTCAGGTTCATAATATTTTGTAAAAAGATACTTCATTAAATGTGAACATTTTCAGAATGTACTATTTTTGAACTAAAACAAAGGGGAAAAGTTGGAATTGTGGTTATTTATAGGTTATTATGCTGTGATTTTACTGGTGGGGCCCACTGGAGATCAGATTGGGTTTATGTGGTCCCTGGACTAAAATGAGTTTGACACCCGTGATTTTTTTATTTATATATATATATATATATATATATATATATATATATATATATATATATATATATATATATATATATATATATATATATATATGTATATATACGCACAAAGTTATTGGGGGGGCACGAAAGTTTTTTGTCCTCCGAAGGGGGGCCCGACAGAAAAAATTTGAGAACCACTGGCTTATGACATCCAAACACACTTCACACAGTAGGATGAAGACCTTACAAAAATATAAAGAAGAACCCGATAAATGGTTCTATTTGAGTTAGCGCTCGTGAACCAGGCTCAGGGACAGCAGCCATCTGCCTTGAATGGGTAGGTGAGGGCAAAGGGTTGACAGAACAGGATAGCAAACTTTGGGACTTTGCTTTAATGGCAAAAAAATTGTAAAATAGGTTTAATATATGTTAAATGTGAAGCTAGCTTAGGTAATAAAGGTAACCAATCTGCTTAGCATGGTCACATTTATCTAGTACAGCTTTGTAAAATGCCAGGCTAGCTGTTTCACAATGTTTCCAGTCTTTATGCTATGCTAAACCAGTTTCTAGTCTTCATGCTAAGCTAAAACAGCTTCTGGCACTAACTTAATCATTATTATTTTAATAGTTAATGAGGAAGCTGTGTATCATCATTTTTCAGTACAAAGATGGCAGGCATCCGCACAGTTATAGCAAGACTCCAGGAGGTCACTGTACCTTGCCACAAAATTATTTTAAGCAAAGTTAACTACTAACAATACATATTTAGCAACTCTAAAGCTCCCTGTATAACATCCCAGACCTCTAATAACTAGTACAAAAATTTGAAAAGACATCACAACACCTAGTTACAAAAATCATTCTAAGCTAAGCTAACCATTTGTTAGCTCTATTGCTTTGTGTTTAGTATTCAGGCATGAGAATGCTACGTTACACTGTAAGTTTAACAGTAACTTACAAGAAGCTAGAGCCACGAGCAGGTTCCCAGTGTTTCCAGCATAAGGACTGGAAACACTGCTAAACACTTACCTTTGCCCAAAACAAACAACCTCCCACAAGTGAAACAAGAAAGTTTCAGAAGTGCTGGCTAACTTATTTTCTTGCAATCTCTAGTCTTTTTGCAAAGCTAAGTTAGCGGTACAAGCATACAGTCATGAGTGGTATCAGTCTTGCAGTTTGGATCCTTTATGCAAGTAAAAGTATCAATGCAGCTGTATTGTTTACTTTGTGTACAAATAAAAGCACAACATTAAAAATCCTACATAAGTAAAAAATATGCAAGTATCAGCAGCAAAATGTAGTTAGAATGTTACAGTGAAAGTACTGGTTTTGCATTTCTGACTGATATATTATTATATATGAAATAATTTAACCAATAATAGTCAAAGAATCTTTCATTTTTGCTGAGATATATTTGAGAATTTATTGAAATAAAACCATGTGATATGTTTAGAGGGGGGAAAAAATCACTATTTGATGGAGCTTTTAACAACTCAGATATCTGAAATACGAACCCGACTACACACTGCTTTTTTGACAGAAGCCAAAATAGCTGGAAACCACTGGTTTAATCTTTAACAATATTTACTGTACAATGTATTTTAAAAGAGTGTTAAACTGAAATAATATTTTTAAAAGTTAAGTAAATCTGTAAAAAAAAAAAAAAAAAGGTAGTGGAATGTAGAAAGGTAGAAAGTGCAAAATGTTCTTCTGAAATGCAGTGTAGTGAAAGTAGTGGAAGTTAAAATGGGGATACTCTAGTAAAGTACAAATACTTCAAAACTGTAATGAAGTACAGTAAGAGAGTAAATGTACTTACTTACTTTCCACCACTGAAATCTTCTCATCTAATACTCAATGTAAAATTGCATGGTATTCCTATAAGTATCTACATTTGGTTGAATTATTCATGGTAGCATTGCATTTAGGTCTATTTCGTACCAAGGTTCTGGCTACAGGAGGACATTTTGAGAAGGAAAAACACAGGTGAAAATAATTTAGTCAGTGATAGCTCCGTTCCATCGAGTATCTCAATGAGTCATGACAGCGAGCCAACATGATGCCATCTCCAGCTCACCTAAAGGGCATGCAGCTGTTGTTAATGTTATGAAAGACACCTGTGCTTTTCCTGCCGCTGTCAAAACAATCCATTCAATAAAATGAGTTTTTCAATATAATAATTGAACTAAACTGTAATTATACACCTGTGCTTTTTAGGCTTGACAAGACAAATGAAAAAGTCCTAATAAACATTTCATTTCCAACAATCCATTTTAGCTTAATTATTTTAAAAAAAAATGCAATCTACCTTCATTTTAAGTTAATTGTTAATTATAATGATAGTTTAAAACAGCAGAAGTTCACACACCTGCAATAGTTTCAGTGTAGGTGTACAAATGTGTGCAGGTGATAAGAGGCTCTAGACAACATTATTATGTTGTTATACCATAGGTGGAGGAATCTTTAAAAGTAGGGCCACATTTAACTAAAAGTACGTTATGTATGTCAACAGGCAAACATGAGGAGAGGAAGGACGAGCATGGCTTTGTTTCCAGATGCTTCACCAGGAAATACACGTAAGTAATTCATTCTTTATCAAAGATAATGGTGTAGCATTAAGTTGTGCCAAAGTTACGTTTCTTGATCACCAGTAAATACAACAGTTTATGATATCGGTCATGCAATGTGTCAACAACGTACTTCAAAACCTTCCAAATTTGTAACTAAAAATGATGTTTTGTGGTGGTGGATTTGCATTAAATTTTCATAGAGAAAAGGCATTTCTCAGGCTGGGTTCAGATTCTTCTGCTTCTTTTATCATGGCTCTGTTGCCTTCAGTCTCTTTAGTTTTGGCCTGGTGTGGCCTGTAGATGGCTAACTGCTGCTGATAGCTGAATTTCATGCTCTGAGAAGCAGCAGTAGCAGCAGCAGAGTTGTCTGCTTCATAGGACTCTGCTGCCATCCAGGGGCCGCAGTGAGAGGACAACCTGAGCTGCTCCTGCATTTCCTTTTACCTCATCAAGTATAGTTCAATATGCCAGTCAGTCTTTAAGTAATGGCAGCAGCTCTTACTCAGATTTAGAACCTAACTGTGCCGTATTTTTCCCCTCCAGCCTCCCCCCATCAGCAGACATTGAGAAGGTGACCTCCTCCCTGTCTCCTGAGGGGCTTCTGACCGTGGAGGCTCCTTTGATCAGGCCTGCAATTGAGTCTGCAGAGACTACGATACCTGTCAACGTGGACAAAGGTGGTGTGGTTAAGAAGTAGGACGAAAAGCAGCGCAACGTGTCGCACACACACGCACACACTCACACACACACACACACACACACACACACACACACACACACACACACACACACACACACACACACACACACTCAATGAAGCATTTTATTTCTGCTTTTAGAAAGGTGAAGAAGCAGCTTACACACACACACACACACACACACACACTCAATGAAGCATTTTATTTCTGCTTTTAGAAAGGTGAAGAAGCAGCTTACTGCTCTCACTAAACCAGGCTTGCTGTCATGCCCCGAGAGAGAGGGGGATTGCCCTTGCTCTTCTCTCTCCCCTCTGTCTTTGGTAATGAGCCAACCCCAGCTGAGTGCACTGTGTTAACACATCTGCACCAGTGCCATATGCCAGCTCTTTGTGCTGTAATTACACTCTTCATCTGAATAAGGGAAATTTCAACTTAGCCCTGTTTAAAGATTCTTTTTGCTGCCTTTCCCTCACTTAACACACATGCTTCACATGCTGCCTCCTCACATATGCTCAAGACAACAGCAAAGCAGACTGTAATAGCAGAGATCTTGAAAATTAAGGAATCAATGTCCCAAGATAGCATTGTAGACCACCACTCTAAGTAGTGAACAGTGCCTGTTAGCGATCACACTGTGGTCTCCCTGGACTGGAAAACAACTGATTTCTGGTGCCTTTGGAGACTGTCTGTTCAGCCATGCAAACAGAGAATAAAGAACACAAAACAAACTGGGTCTCATTTTTTCTGCTTGAAATTCTGCTATTTGTTTGCATGATTGGCCAGTCTTCCTCTATAGGGAAGTGGCATTTTTAAGCAGTCACTGTGACCTGTGTATTTTAACTCTGGAATCAGGGAAATAATAACTAAATGGAAAAGCTAAGCTGCTTAATGTTGTGGTATCTTATGCTAAATTATTCATCTGATGGTCATCCAGGCAAAAGATAGCCAGTGAAACATGTTAGCCCCCATGAGGTAGGCAGGCAGCTCATGCCCAACAAGATGCTTCATTACTGGTGACTTTTAACATTCTGACATTTCAGAATAGCACCCCCATCAGGTTGTGTGAGCCCTCTGTAGTGCCACAGTGGACAAGGTTTAATTAAAATTACAGCAAAATGTACTTATACATTGTTTCCTTTACTTAGAACTTAATGAGTATAAAACCTATACTTAGAAGAAGGTAAGATCATAATATTCATAACATGTATTCAGTTTTTATGAATGAATCCCAATCAATCAGTCTTCACCAGACAGGACTGATTCCATGTAGACTGCTGGGATGGGTCCACACTTCATGAAGTTGATGGAAAAACTCATTTGACAGTTGATATATGAGACAGATATCAATTGTACAGAGAAAGAGAGCTGCCTTTTCTACTGTGCATCTGCACTGAAATGTGTCATAACTTCCAAATTACATAATTCCATCATACAGAATGTCTCTAATGAATTATTTGTGACCAGATAGATGCATAATTGATGGAGATTTGCTCTCTATTCCTGACTCAACAAGGTCATTTAAAACAATTGCACCAGGAATGCTACTGAGAGACTGAAAATGTTAGTGTCTGCTGGAGTACAAAGATGCTTGTTTGTTCGATACTAGGGGTACAACTAATTATTAGTATTAAATGACTGAATCAGATTGCCATGTCGTTTTGTACAGACATACCTGGTTCCAGGAGGATTTTTGCTGACTTCAGGAATCTGCTGATTTCTCATGCAGTACCCCAGTGAGGTTGACATGTGTGATTTAAAAGGAAATATCTTGACAACAAGTTAATGCAGAGGGCTGCACAGTCGATCTGTGGTTAGTACTGTTGCCTTGCAGCTCGAAAAACCCCAGTCCGTGTCCCAGCCTCAGCGTGGGATCTTTCTGTGTGGAGTTTGCATATTTTTCCTGTGCATGTGTGGGTTTTCTCCGGGTACTCCTCCCACAGTCCAAAATGCTGAAATTTCTGTGGGTGTGTTTGTTTGCCTCGCTGTGTAGCCCTGTGACAGACTGATGACCTGTCCAGGGTGTCCCCTGCCTTCACCCTCTGTCTGCTGGGATAGACTTCAGCCTGGCCTCAAAAATTAAGCCTGTGTAGGTATGATTTAAACAGCCAGTAGGGGGCAAAGAGAAGTCAGATTGTATAGAAGTCTAGGAGAAAATGATCCTACTTCTCACTTTATTACCTCACTAACCGTTTTATAGAGTTTATGTCAGTCACTTGTTTCAGGTCTCCTTCAATACAGCATGGTGTTCATTCTGTAACTTATTTTCTTATTTACAGTAAAATAGATTGGCTATGTCACTGTAATTGACAGCAGAGTATGTTTTAGAGCAGGACTACTTTGTGACTTGACTGACAGGTCACTACCGTCACGTGAGTTCTCAGTCTGCCCATCACTCATTACTCATTTTCTGCTTGCTTAACCCCTTAGACCCACAGTCAGGTCAAGCTTTCAATCCCTACAATACTTTGGTTTATTTCAGGTGTCTGACTTAAAAAAAAAAATTGTGACTTTCTCAGTTGCTCACTTAGTGTTTAGTGCTACTTAGCAGATGTTAGGAAGCTGACATGGCAAAAGATGTCAGATGTAGCTGGAGTCTATCACAGCTGACTTAGGCTGAAGGCAGGCGACACCTTGGACAGGTCACCAGTCTATCACAGGGTTACACATAGAGACAAACAAGCACTCTTCATGTATTATTTTGACCTGATTATTAACTTTGAATTTGACTCAAGGTCTACATTTTTTCAACATACATTAAACTAATTAGTTTTACTTATTTAACAGTCACATCTGGAGATAGCATATAACATTCTGAAATCTAATTTGTACCAGTGTTTCCAGCAGATGATGTTTATATATGAAACTTAAATTTGTCATCAACCTTGATTCTTGTAGTATATTAGTATTAAAGGTAGGGTCTGCAATTCTCGAGAAAGATCGCTGATATTTAGTTAGCATGAGTGTACAAGCACTCAGCTTGTTTATCAGCATGCACACAAAACAGACAGACAGCAGACAATTAGGAAATATTCACTGAACTTAATAAAAAATTGTATTGGATTAGACTGGCATACTGCAACATTAAACACAGCATTCAAATATAATATAATGTAACATTTAAATGTGTATGGCTCATTGTACATTCTGAACAATGTCACAAGTCATTTAACCTTTTAGAGTATGGTATACTTTCATATATGTACCTGATATGCCGGTTTTAAGAAAAGAGTATGACGGGCACAGTCATGAATGTGTGTATTCACAGTATCTCATTGAAGCATGATTGACATCACAGGAACTCTGGCTTTTATCACTGCCATGTTCCTTCACAAGACTTATGTAACTCAAAATGCCATAAGCACCGATTCAGTTATTATAGCTCCTCTCATTAGATATGGATGTGATTTTGTCCAGCAGTTGAGAAACAGACTTGGATTTGAATGCCAGTGTGATTTATTGTATATAAGTGAAAACATTCCATATGTTTTGTGTCTTTACAAGGTAGACATTTCCATCAAGACAAGTGAGAAAAGTGTCCAGATATCTGAATCGTGAATTTCTACAGCATCCTGCGGATTTTAAAAAACGTAGCATGTATACTAAGATATATTAGATGCATAGAAAACACAATAATCAGGATATACAGTAAGCAAAAGAACTAGGCCAGAGGCAGACATCAACAAACCATATAGAGTTCTGTTACAATCAATACACAGTACAGCTGCCTGAATGAAGCCAACTCTACATTTTGTTAATGTTCATCTTCTTCCAGTTAATCGTCACCCAGTGCAGGAGGAAATGAAAGTTGCAGCAGCACAACTGTTGACGTACTGAGTGGCTGGATGTCTTCCTCACCTCTTTTTCTTCCTCTCTGTCAACTTCCAGTCATTCATGTTGCATGCCAGCTCACTAATGCACACACTAACTCTACTCTTGACTCCAAAGCTGCAGGGGAGATCTATTTATAGAGCGCTCTGCTATGTACTGAGCCTCCAGCATGTTGGTGGTTACACAGGGTAGACAGCAGACAAGAACTGGTGAGGGTATTTTTCTATGACTGTAGACATGTAGTGACTAATACACTGCTTATTAGCTATCATTAGCTTGAAGTCAGTTATTTCTGCAACATTTGACAGTCTGAGCCAAAACAGATGCATGTTTGCTGAGCACCATATTCAGTATATACGCATTATGCTGTGTGTACGCTGCACCATATATATTCTGTGCTTGTATCTGCTACACAGGGTGCTCTGCAAGCCATTCATGCAAGCAGACACTGACTTAAGACGAGGCAACAATCCCTAAACCACTTAGCATTTCAACTTTTCCTCTTCCATGAGTCACCATTTCCTTCCAGTTTAATGCAGACCTAAATTATTCATGCCATTCCCCATCAATCCAGGAGCTATCCAGTCCTTAACCCGGGAAGTGCCTCATGTGAGGAGCCGTTAGCTACAGCGCTGCTGATTGGACTCTTCTCTGTTGACTGCATCCTCCCTGCACTCAGGCTGACAGGCTCAAGAGGGAAGGCTTTTATAAAGAAGGTCTGCTGTGATATTTAAATGTATCAACCTCAGATAACTAGAACAACAAAATTAAAAAAATCCAAACATAATCAAATGGATCAGGGATCTGAAACTGAAGCAGCTAATTGGAATTCATCCAACAGTAATTGTATTGTTTATACTTGTCCAAATGGTGCCACCCTGGTTGCATTATTATAAAGTGACACTTGTGCATCCCAGGCATCACACTGTTATCAGTGGGGCTACGTGCATACAGGGAGTTTGCAGATGCCTTGTTGGTTGTTGTTTACATTCCCCCCCCATCAACCCAGCAACTGTGTGTGAGACATCATCCACTCTGTAACTATGAGACTCAAGTCTTTGCACCCCAGTGTTTTCCTCATGATCTCCAAGTGCACAGTACCCACACTTTCTATCGGTTTGTACACTCTTCCACTAGATGGAACAGGATCTGTGTCCATCCACCAACACAATTTCTCATTTTTCTGCTGAAGTTAGGTCACTTTACAACTCCCACAATCTTGAGCAGCTGCCGCAAAGGCATTTCGCTGCAGGTATCAATGATGTTTTTGTGATGCTGTGACTTGTCAAAATATCTTCTGTAAAAAAAAAAAAAAAAAAAAGCCCCCTGTTAGTATCTCATTTCAGGCCAAAATGGTTGTTAGCATTGTACATTCTGTACAAATGTACAATTATGTCATGACAGAGACTCAGAGCTTATTTTTCACAACTTATTTGCTTGCACAGAGTCAGCTAACTCTTTATTGATTTCAGACCATAGCCCAAACGTACAGAAGTAAAAGCATCTTGAAAATGGTGTCTGCCATCTTGTGCTGATGACTTCATTTATAGCGAAAGTCTGCAGGTGTGGGACACTGATTTTGTTAATCTTTATTTACAGACCTGCCACTCCCACTTGTTCTGCTGTCTTACTGTATAGCAATGTTCCCCCACCTCCTTACTCACCCAATTCTACTTCCCTCATTATTTCATTCCCCTTCATGTACAACAATCAAGCATAATATTATGGACACCTGCCTAATATTGTGCTGGTCCCTCTTTTACTGCCAGAACAGCCCTGAGGTGGGGCCTCCATGGATTGGACCGGTTAGTCCAGCACATCCTGACAGATGCTCCATTGGATTGAAATCTGGGGAATGTGGAGGCCAAGTCAACACTTCAAACTCATGCTCCTCAAACCATTCCTGAATCATTTTTGCTTTGTGGCAAGGAAAGAGGCCACAGCCATCAGGGAATACCGTTTCCATGAAAAGGTGCACATGGTCTGCAACAATGCACACCTTTTGGTACTAGCGTCACCCCCTTCATTCCATTTCTCACAGTTATCCCCAGTTCTGTTATCTTTGTTTTGTTACTGTCTGTCAGACCCCCCCACACCCCCGCAAACTTTCTCTTTTGTTTCAAAAACACATAAGCGAAAAGTATTTCTGAAAGCATTTGATGCGGGAAATAGGCTGCAGCAGCTAAATCTGTCCTCGTTTTAGGTCACCGACGCCTAGTTTAGAAGTTTGAGGACAGTTTCACGATGCGTGGAATCTCCGCACGCTGCATCCAATTTGCATAAAGTAGAAGTCCAGTCTACTTTATGCAAATGAGATGCAGCCCTCTCCCGGTAAACGCACCGGATCGCAGCGGGAAACGCACCGCAACCGGACCAGCATGCCACATGGAGGGTATTTCCAGCTGCGATCTGGTGTGTTTACCTGGAGAGGGCTGCATCTCATTTGAATAAAGTAGGCTGGACTCCGGCGTGCGGAGATTCCACGCATCGTGAAACGGTCCTCAAACATCTAAACTAGCCATTGGTGAAATGAAACGACAGATTTGGCTGCTGCACAGCTTATTTCTCGGCTCAAATGCTTTCAGAAATACTTTTCGCTGAAGTGTTTCTGTAATAAAAGACAAAGTTCGCGGCCGAGCCCCCATGTTGGTCCTGCTTGAAATCCAGGAGCAGACCAGCCCCCGAGTCGGTGCGTTTGTCCAATCAGGGGCAGGCAAGGTGCTTAAGGAAGGTCAGCAGGTGTTGAACACAGTTCGCCACGGAGAAGCTTATTACAGCTATATCTGCGCACGCATTAGTGTTTTTCAAATAAAAGGGAAAGTTTGCGAGCTGCTGTGTTTATCCGACTCATCTGCCGGACTGTCAAACTGAAAGCGCTGTCACGTGACAATATTGTGGTCCGCTAGTGACCGCCCACCTCTGTGCCATTTTCAGATGCGGTGCGTTGCCGTGCGGGGAAATCGCATCTAGTGGACACACACCTTAATAGGCCGGTGCAGGACATGATTCGCTCTCCAAATACTTATAATTACTGTTCTTGTGAGGATCTGACTCACTCTCCTTACACCAAGGGAATAGCGTTTATATTATAAGTAGTATGTTGATTGAAGGAAGTAGGAAAGGGCAAAAGGTAAGTGTGTATTTATGGTTTCTTTGAAGAGATTTCATGTTTAGAGGGAAAGTGGTAGCGAGTTTAGCAGAGGGGTAGAAGAAGTTGTTACAAGGGGGAGCTGGAGAACCCAAGCGCAGACAGAAACTGGCAGACAAGTGAATAAAGGAAAGAGCTTTATTTAACCAGATAACTAAACCAATAAATGAACGGAGAACTGAACTGGACGGACAGAACTAAACTAAACTACCCAAAACTCTACAAACACTATGAATACAAAGATGGAAGTCTACAAAACTAAATTGAATTAACAAAACTAAGCTAAGGAGGGGTACTCACAAGATGGGGGGAACTGACAACAGAGGGGAAAGCAGGCTTAGGAAATCCAAGGGCAAACACAGACGAGACAGAAGCAGGGCTGGCAAGAATCCAGGAAAAGAACTGAGTCCAGAAATCCAGAGGAGGGGAAAATGGAGTCCAAAAGGGGAGAAGCAGAGTCTATAATCTAGCAGGGAGCAAGTGAAGGAACGAGGTTTATATAGCTGAAGGTGTGCTTGGAAACAGGTGAGCTGAATGGGCTGATTGCTGCAGATGAATCTCATTGTCTCAATCAGACTGCAGACAGGCAGGAAGCAGGGAGAGAGAGAGACACAGGGGCAAGAGAGACAGGGAGAGGGAGATGACAGACAGATACAGGGAGCCAGACAGGTCAAAATAGATACAGAGGGATGAAGAAGGAAAAAAAGAGGGGGAAAGAGGGAGAGGAACAGAGCCTGGAGCAGGGATCATGACAGAAGGGTTGACTGGTCCTGTGATGTATGTGCACAAGTTGTCTTAAGTTGAATTGTTAAGTATGATTGTGGCCCAAAGAGTTAAAAAAAATAGAGAAATGGCCATAGGGAAAATAAGAGTGGGCCTGTGAATAAAGAATAAAGAAAGATATAGAGATGGCCCAAAGAGTTAAATAAGTAGAGAAATGGCCAAAGAGAAAATAAGAGAGGGCCTGTGAATTAAAGAGTAAGCCAGTGTAGGACCAGATGAGAAGTAGGGATTTGATTTGCTCTCCCAGGGATGACTCGCTCTCCCAATACTAGAAACTATTTGTGTTTAGGATTTGACTAGCTCTCCTCATACCAAGGAATGACTTGTATTTTCTCAGTAGGATGTTGACTGAAAGAACCATGAAAGTGAATTGTGTGGGAAAAAGTAAGGGTGTATGAAAGAATTTTAGAAGGGATTTTATAGCGTGAACATGAAGGGTTATTTTTGCAGAGAGGCACCAAATGGATTTACTGGTCCTACAAAGTACATGCATGAAAATAAGAAAAATAAATAAGAAACATTTTTAAAATGTAAATTTTTTTAAGAAGGAAAATTAAAAGGAAATAAAAATAAACACGTAACATGAAACAAAATGATAGAGAAAACAGAAAAGTTGTCATAATGCTAAAGGATCATAATGCTAAAGGATGAAGGAAAAAATCTCTACTGAGAAATAAATAAAATAGAATAAAAGAAAATAAGAATTTAAACTACTTGAGCACAAACAAGAGCAAATATCAAAACACAAAGCAAAACTAGCACAATTTCAGCTATACAACACAATGCAGAGCAAAGACAAGTCTTCTGGAAGAGCTAAGGTAATCAGAAATGGTTGAAGAAACATCTCAAATTTAAATGATCAAATCAATCTTGTTTATGGTTTTGTAAGTTTTTTCATTAGATGGGTGCTTGCCTATTGGCATTTAATGTTTTCACTGTTCTGTTAATGAAGACAACATGTAACGTGAATTTAGATGGAAATGTTTGTCTGAGTATCTCACTACACAGGTGGGGCAAAGCTGAGGACAAAGTGGCAGAGGAGCCTTCAGAGGAGGAAGTGAGGCCAAGGCTGAGATCTTACACCACAGACAAAGCCACACTTCACCCTTCTTAAACAAAGGCATTGAGAACTGCACTTAATGGGGTAATCCAAACCAGTGGGTAAGAAACTGCCCATGAAAATTTACCAAAACTGAACTAAACCCTACCTATGGCACCTCCATTAAGCAGTCAGAGGGAAAACCAGCAATCTCCACAGCACAATCTTTAGAGCTGCTAGGACAGTAACTAAATTGAAACGATTGTGAATTAAGGTCCACTATTTCAAATGGCAAAGATAAATGAAGAACTGCATTGTTTCCTTAAAGTGAAATCTCATTGATCTGAAATCATCAAAGGAAACTAATAGCTGTGGGGGTTGGAGGCATTTCCATGTGTTAACTTGTACCTGATCCTTTTTTCCCTGTAGGTCCTTCCATTGAGAGCATGTCAAGTTTCACATCTTCATACTCTTTCTAACCCTTCTATATATCATTGCATGTGCATCTGAATCACATTCTGATCATACTAGCCCAGATTTGATTTTCTACTCTGATGTAGTTTATAGACAAAATGGAGTGCCATAGACAGGGTATGCAATTTCTGTTAATTCCCAAATTATTCAAAGTGCCAACCTCCAACTCCACCCAAGTAGCTGAATTACATGCGCTGATAAGAACCTGCCAGCTAACAGAAGATAAAAACTGTTGCCATCTAGACAAACTTTATAGACATCAGGCATTGACTGACTTTGTTTATTCTACTGAGGTTGCCCTCACACAAGAGAGCACTGATGTAGAAGGGAACAGGTTAGGGACCCTCCATGTATATATGTAAATAGTTGGTGTCTGCAATGTCGGCTGCATTGTGGACCCCACATTTTAGACGATGTAGTTTTTTAATTTTACTCTTATTTTTGTAAGATTTTTTTTCATCATGTCATATATTTGTTTTTTATTTGTATTTTCAAAAAATGATAAGACAAGCCAAAAGAAAACATCACACAAACTGGTTACAAAACTCTGTTGCATCCAACCTCACTGACAATATCACCAAGATCTATCCCAATCAGGCAAAAGTTGTCCAGGCTTTTTTCCAGCGACAGTCTGCACCATGATATCCAGCAAGAAGACTGGGACCTCATCAGAGAATTCCATCACAGGACATCCTGAACTCCTGCTGGTCTAAACCACACAACATCCTTCTCACCAGCAACACAGCATCAACTGTGAAAGGACACACTTGACCACAGAGGACTTCAAGAGGACAGCTTCCCCACCTCCACCAGAGATCAGCAGGAGGGCTCATCACCACAGGGGTCCTCTTCCTCATCACCTGTGGACACCTAGAATACTGGGTCCACCCTTCAATAGAGCTTTGTCAACAGGAGCAGCGCAGGCACGAAGTCCCAGAAGCAGACGCAGGACATCTACAGCTGACAGAACAACAGGGGCGCAGCATGGACACCGGAGTCCCAGAAGCAGACGCAGGACATCTACAGCTAACAGAACAACAGCGGAGCAGCGCAGGACTGGCGTCCCAGAAGCAGACGCAGAACACCAAGAGCACAGGAGCAATGTGCATACTGGAGTTCCAGTTCCAGAGATCCCATAAATAACCAAAGTACAAAGAGGATTATACCTGCAAAACAGAGGGAATCACAGACACCACAAACATGACACTACAGTGCACGATGGGAGAAATCCACCTCAACCATCAAGTAACATGAAGCTCCAGCTGGCCAGTTTGATAACTGAAAACAGCCCAACCCCTAAAACTGCTTTATCTGTGGTTACATTCCACACAGCACAGAAGACTACAACCTCTAACACCTGCTTTGTCGGTGGCTCCATTCCACATGGCACAAAAGAAGGACTTCTAGTGATGACTTTACCTTGTGACACATGCCATTTACCACACTCACTCAGTTCATGAATTTTATTGGATTTGTGGTATGAACGCCTATGAATATTTACCAAAGTCATGGTCTAGTATGTGTGATCTGGGTCATGTGATACCAGCCATGAGAGTCCTTACTTTGCCTCCTGAAGTCATCATTGTCAAGAGAGATCTATATACACACACACACAAACACAATGGACAAGATTCTTTGGAGCCCTCATTCCATCCTATAGAGTGATGTCATCTCTAGACCAAATACAAGATCTTTTTCATGCTGTAGAAGATCTTACAGGTTCCACTGCATCTGGTATGGCCATGTCATAAGAAATGACTGCTGTAAGAATGATGACATTACAAAATCACACTGCACAAGATTTTATACTGGCATCCTAAGGAGCCATTGGAGCCAAGTGTTGACTATCTTTCCTGATCACAACGCCACCATACAGGAAACAAGTGATCACTTGGGCAGCATTGCAAAGACATTACACAAACCCATTCCTACTAGATCATTCAACTGGATCAAGAACACAATTGGTCTATTGGCATACATAATTTTTGAATTCCTACTGCTTGGTTTTGTTATTTTGATGACTGTTAGTTTTGTGATTTTTGTTTAAGTGAAATTCAGCCTGTAGAAGAAAACCTTGATTTCATGTTTACTATAGAAGCTGATTATGATTAAGTGTACACAAGCACACACACACACACACACACACACACACACACACACACACACACACACACATACATGCACACACACACACCAAAAAAAGAGAAAAAAAGTGTGGATTGATGAAGAAAATAGCACACCTTGTGCCACCCCATTTATTCCATTTCCCACGGTTATCTCCAATTCTGTTATCTTTGTTTTGTTACTGTTGTCAGACCCCCCCACCCCCACCCCCACCCCCACCCCTTTTGGTGTTACACCTTATCCATTTGCATCTGTATGCTAGATCCTTTGATCCTTTGATTGAATTGCTCTTTTCTGTCTTACCCTCTTTTACTGATAACCAACCATATGCAAATTAACCACTATTCACCCTTGTGTTTACCTACGACCCCCTCCCTACCCTCTGGTCCACCCTCTGACATCCCTAAAATGGGTACTCTCAAAATGCTCTGGGTCGGCTTACCTTCACAGACTCATGCTCTGTGTTGGTAAGCCCACCGTATGCTGGACTACCAATAAATACCCCACTACAGCAAACTTTACAGAACTAAGAGTGAAATTTCTTCAACAGTGTCAAAGTAACATCCACATGGATGACTGGACCAAAGGTTTCCCAGCAGAACATTGCCCAAAGCATCACACTGTCTCCATCCACTTGCATTCTTCCCAAAGTACATCCTGGTGCCATGTGTTCCCCAGGTAAGCGACGTACACGCACCCGGCCATCTACGTGATGTAAAAGAAAACGTGATTCATCAGACCAGGCCACCTTCTTCCATTGCTCCATTGTCCAGTTCTGATGGTCACGTTCCCATTGTTGGCACTTTCGGCGGTGCACAGGGGTCAGCATGGGCACCCTGACTGGTCTGCAGCGATGCAGACCCATACGAAACAAACTGCGATGCTCTGTGTATTCTGACACCTTTCCATCAGAACCAGTGTTAATGTCTTCAGCAATTTGAGCAACAGTAGCTCGTCTGTTGGATCGGTCCACATGGGCCAGTAGCATCAGTGAGCCTTGGCTACCCATGACCCTGTCGCTGGTCCACCACTGCTAGTTCCCTGGACCACTTTTGATAGATACTGGCCACTGCAGACTGGGAACACCCCAGAAGAGCTGCAGTTTTGGAGAAGCTCTGACCCAGTTGTCAAGCCATCATAATTTGGCCCTTGTCAAACTCGCTCAAATCCTTATGCTTACCTATTTTTCCCGCTTCACATCAACTTTGAGGAAAAAATGTTCACTTGCTGCCTAATATATCCAACCCTCTAATAGGTGCCATGATGAGGAGTTCATCAGTGTTATTCACTCCATCTGTCAGTGATCATAATGTTATGCCTGATCAGGGTATGTAAAACTTAAATTTTACCATATTATAAGCACTTTGCTGTAGCATTCCAACATTTCATTGTTTTTTGCCTGCCTTGAGCTTGCCTGAGTCCGGGACTTGGATTTTTTGTTGCTGGTTTTTGTACCTTGTAAGGATAGATAGATAGATAGATAGATAGATAGATAGATAGATAGATAGATAGATAGATAGATAGATAGATAGATAGATAGATAGATAGATAGATAGATAGATAGATAGATAGATAGATAGATAGATAGATAGATAGATTTTGAAGGTATGACACAGAATACATGACACAGTAAGTATTATACAATAAAAACTTAATTTTTAGCGGTAGCATGGCATCTTCAAAGAAAATTTACTTGTCAAAGGTTACTATACATGGCTGACTACGGAAAAGTTAGGACACAATCTACCACATCTAAAATGCAGAACATTTTCAGCTTTGTGGACGAGATTTATTTTTCCTAAAACATGAGCAGGATAGTTTTTCTGCTCTTTATCATGAAAAAAATAAATTTTGAGTCTACAACCATGCTAATGGTTTTGGATATAGCAGTGCTTTGAGCTATTTATTGCTGACACACTTAAGCAGCATTTAGAGGAAGAGCATCACTTGTACTTAGCAAAATAAGGTACCACTGTTTTTTGACCTCTACTTGTCTATAAAAGTATTGCTGGAACTCTATCACTTGCTGTATCTCTGACTGTTGGCTTTATTTTTGATGGATTGCTGTTCTAAATTATGTTCCAAACCTGCTTACCAGAACAAAGACATTAGTGATGTGTGTTCACAACCAAATCAGCCATAGGTAACAAATATTCAAAGAAACCAAAAGATCTCAGTATTCTATGTGAATAATTTGATCTTATTAGCTCTTCAATCGCTCCTTGAGTTATCACAGAACATTTTATCCCCTTAGGGTGCATTCACTCACTGAATAGCAGTACAATGGCAGTGTCACAATGTCCGCTGCATGTTCTGACTGAGCCAGAGGCAATCGATCATCTGATTATACATTCAGTGAATATGTGACTGAGCAAGACTAATGCAACTGACTGACAAACCTAAGAGTTGCTGGGAGCCAGCAACTAACTGAGACTGGCAAGACTGACTCACAACAATGGGTGCTGCTAGGAGATGCTGACTGACCATGACTGACTGACCGATACTGGGAGCTGCCGGGAACCACCAGCTGACAGACTAATGAAGATGAATGACGAGAGTGGGAGTCTCTAGGAGCCACTGACTGACTGAGACTGGCAAGACTGACTCAAGACTGGGAGCCAGTGGAACCGAGATTGGGAGATGTAGCTGAGCTGAAAACACAAAACATGATGGCAGTGACTGTAACCAAAAGCCAGGCCTAGAGACTCTAAAGAAGAAGCTAAATTAGCTCACAATTGTTTTTGCTGAGGGAGACTGATCACCAATGTCTCACTGTACATTGCATTTCTGATGTGTGAGTCTAGTTGATGAATAGCATTACTTTACTGTGTAGTTATACTACAAAGTAGACTACTTCCAAGCAGATCCTGTTATTAGAAACAGAAATATTCCATAAAAAACTAATAGACTTTATCTGCTCTGATGATTATTTTCCTTTTCCTCTGTGTGAGTGTGTTTAAAGATCCATCCATCCATTATCTATACACCGCTTAATCCTCATTAGGGTCGCGGTGGGGCTAGAGTCTATCCCAGCTGACATAGGGTGAAGGTAGGGGACACCCTGGTCATCAGGTCATCAGTCTGTCACAGGGCTACACAGAGAGACAAACAAGCACACTTACATTCACACCTATGGATAATTTAGAATCACCAATTAACCTCAGCATGTTTTTGGACTGTGGGAGGAAGCCAGAGTACTTGGAGAAAACCCACACATACACAGGGAGAACATGCAAACTCCACACAGAAACAACCCAGGTCCAGGTCGGGATGCGAACCGGTGATCTTGTAGCTTGATCTTGTGCAAGGTGACAGTGCTAACCACCAAGCCTAATTAAAAGATTGCAAAGGATTTAATTAAAGGCAGGGAAATGAGACCTGTATGTTAAACTGAGTTCTGTTGGGTGAAAATACAAAAAGTTTATGATATTATGAGACACAATATGAGCCGAGCAAAGAGCAGGGGCTGGAATGAATGACGACTGTCGAAGAAATGTTTCTGCACAGAAAATACTGAATGATAACTGAACCATAGCTGTTAGCAAGAGGGTGAGGGAAACGAACACTGGCAACACATGAATGGGAGCTGACGTCCTCAAGTCATGGCGAACAAGCTGTCAGCAGTAAATAATAAAGTAAATGACTGAACGATCTAAAGAACAAATCTTTGAACTGAATAGTATGAAAAGAACCTACTGTGTCAAGTGAACAATTATGCCCATCACTGACAATATAGCAGCCTTTTGTACTGCATACTCTACACAACCCTTCACCCATAAAAGGGTTTGTAAAGGCGATTACTCAGTCAGTGCGTTTAACATTTTAAATAATTACCACGTCCCCACTGAGTTGACACAATACCCTGTGTGCATTGATAAGACCTGTGTGGTGATATATTACTACAGTAGGTGTATGGACCAAAGTCCAGCATTGATAAGAGTAAAACAACAGCTGGGGACCAGAGCTGCATAGCAGGGCTGGCAGTGGCACTGAGCCACTAGTGACAACATAAATCACCTTGACCAATAACTAATGTTATGCTTGTCATCTTTTAAATAGTGCTGATTGGTGGTCTGTGCTGCACTTTGCACTGTGTTGGGCGACTCAATTCTATCTTCATAGACTACAACAAAAATATTTTAAAAAATTATATTAAATATCATTGTCATTGAACTTTCAGACAATTAAGTTTTAAAGTTAAAGTAATTGCTCCACCACATATATTGGAACCAGACAACTCTGTAAATCATTTGATTGGGATCTAATGTAAAGTGCAATAAATTTTGTTCTGTAGTGAGACTACACAATACTTACTGCCATTTAGAGCCCCACATTTAATGATTGTGTCTACAATAAAATCAAAAGCTGACTCCTTGAATGTTCAGCAATAATTTCTAATCATAAAAGATGTACTGCTTCGATAGGGAGTGATCCACTGAGCATGCTCTGATGAAAGCAGGTGCAGGGTTTTTTTCTCCTTAGCAACAGCTCAGCATTGTGTCAGTGTTAAGTGTCTTCTGACCAATTAGCAGTCACCAGCTGTTTCCAATAATTATCTCTCCCTCTGTGACTGAACATGTTATTTTGACAAATTGCTGCTCTTCACTGACATCAGATTCTAGTGTTTCCAGCGCAGTCATTCCTGGAATAATGAGATGTACTGTAATCAGAGACAGAATATGTTATTTCAGCTGACTTACCTGCACAAACATTTATGTACCTATGTAATGAGAAAACCTTAAATTGAAAAAGTTTCCGCCCAGCTATGTAAGTATAAGTGTAGCTCTCAACACATGTTGTTGGCCCAGTATGATGGTAGTAATGTGCTTGTTCTGTGTTTCCCAGTAATTCTTTGGGGTGATCTGTGTTTTGACTAAATCTGTTGCTGCATTTCTGCCACCTAAAAACACCTCAGCTCTCATCTTAATCACACATGCTGGTGGCACAGCTGGAGGTATGGTAATGTCAGTTTAAAGCCTTGATTATGCTCCCTTGAGCATGCACACAGACAGCTATGGGCACCAGCAGATGCATAATTGTTACTATAGTTGTGCTTGCCAGTCTCTGCTTTGAAGACTCCATTGCATATATGCATAGTTGTGTCCGTGTATTTTGCACAGGACTACCACTGCTAAGCAGTATTGTCCTTTTAGCATAATTGCCATGCAGGATAAGGCCTATGTATGGTCAATCCCAAGGCCAGCATAATACTTTCAGCATCCATTATGCTTAGCATGATCTCCTGAAATTTGTGACTATGCTATATGGGCAATAGTGCACATGCTCAGCATTAATGAGCATGTATGGAATACATAGATACAACCAGAGACATTACAAAGGAGCCACCTGCCACATGACACACATCCCTCAACTCCCTCCCAAAAACCAATCATCCGCTTTGGAACAGCTGAAATGGAAAACATCCGGCCATCTAAATGTTGCACTGATGCAAGCGTGTGTATCATGAAACTTGTGGTGAAAAACCTTGCCCAAACCTTGTTTTTAAATGGTTTTTTAGCAGAGTTGACTGGTGATTCTATACATGTGGATTAGGGGTGGTTTCAATGTGCTGATGGAGGCCATTTGAATTGCAGTTATGGCTGTCTTTCCATTCATTCAGATATAACTATCCAAAGGAGTTACCAAAATGGCTGATGAGTGGTGAGGCTTGCTTTATGACTTTGATACAACCTGTGCATGTATGCAACAAAGTCTTTAAGTCCCACAAACTTGAAAAGTAGTGTCATACCAATAGTTACACATCGGTATTGTTGCAGCTATTTGTGTGTACGTCCACAAGGGAGTATAATCAGAACAACTGGCTGGTTGGTCTTCCATTTATATTCACACTGAACCAGTATTGATTGGGCAGACATAAAATTTGTCACATTCCTGTTTCCCAAAGGTTGAAGACGTACTGACTGTGGTAATTAGATTTTTCCACTTTTTCCACCAAATATTAGCATGCTAACATTGAAAACTAAGGCAGGGGACATAGAAAACACTGCCTTCAAGTGTAAATTGTCATTACCATATAGGAGGTGTAGTATCTGATCTGATATGAGTTCTGATAGTTGTTGACCATAGAGTGAACTTTTAACTAACAGGTGGTAGTAAGTACTGAGGAATGTGTTTTCGGCTCCAGAAACTCTATGCTGTGTTGACATTGGGGTCCACTGTTAACCTATAGCTGACCTGTGACCCTTAGGAATGTGCAGAGTAGGGGGTTTTTGTCTGAGGAGGTGTTGTTCTTGAGTAGGGGTTTAAACCAGATGTTGTAATTCTATCCTTTACCAGAGGGTATAAAATGACCACCAGCCCTTTGTTCAAGTGGGATTTTCATATTGGCTGGGAAACTCTCCACAGGCAGACCATGGTGCCTGTTCAGATGCTGTCTTATTTATGTAATAAATTATATTATAAACGTAACAGTGTCAATGGACGTTTTCTTCAACATCTACACATCCTTGAGGTTTAAGAGAAACTACGACAAAAAGTGGCGACGAGGATGGGATCAGTTTGTGGTCTCCTTTGAGGTCACCGACAGCTCCAGCGCACTTTTCCACCGCTTCAGAGAGGAGAAGAGAGAAGGACTGGTCAGAGAGAGAGGAGTGAGTATGTTTCTCTCACAATGTGGGGTGCTGGTTAGTGCGTGGAAGCTGGGGGTGGTTGGCTGCACTGTAAAGGATCATGTGTGCATATGCCAGGATGTGTTGAGGTTTAGGATAGCGTTCGGTCTAAATTGGGGGGTTTATTGATAGATAAAAGTTGAGTTACAAGAAAAAGAGTTTATAGAGTATAAGAGAGAGAGTTCAGAAGTGAAGAGAGATGAGGCTGCAGCAATAGAGTAGAGAAGAGAAATAGAAGTTGAAATGTTGAAGTTGAAGCGGTAAATGTAGAATAGCAGAACTAGTAACGATGGAGCAAGCTAAATAACCATGCAAGTTTAATGAGACAGGCCTGAATCTTGTTAAGGGTAAGACATGTGTAAATTAGATGCTTTAAGTGCAAGTTGGCTTTTGAGTAGTCGAATTGGTGTTTAGAAAAAGAAGAGGACAGAGTGGATTTTACCTTTGGGGCCCAGAGGTCAATTGGCAAAGTGAAAATATAGAGATGAAGAGAGACCAAGTGAAGAAGAGGAAAAGAGGCCTGAAGAAATAGAGTTTGAGAAGAAGAGGAATGAGGATGACAAGGGAAGCCGCAGATTTGGACAAAGCCCTCTGGGAGGCAGGTAGCTCTGGCCACAAACCCTGTTATGTGAATAGCCTACATGTAGCAGGTCAGTTCATAGAACTGGGGATATAATGATTATATTCAATCGTAAATAAGTTCCCTCTCAAGTTCCCACCGAAAGACGTCACGGTGTCCGAAGCAGCTTCTCGATTGGATGATTTATATCCCAGAATGGTAGCACAAATTTAGATGATAAGAGAAAGAGAGAGTTGAAGGAGCGGCTTAAGCATGCTTTTAGGATTTGTGTGAATGACTTGATGCTGGGATTGGATGCTGAGAGTGTTGTGGATGAGGTTGAGTAGGCCTATGTGTTTTATTTTGTGAGGTTGATTTGTTTGATAGTGTGTTGAATGTGGGTGCTTTATTCTGTGAGTTTGTGTCGGCGCCTATGTCTGCATCTGGGTGTGGGTCTGGAGTGCACGCCAGCCCCTCCCTGATGTGTGTGTCTGTGTCTGTCTGTGTGTGTGTATGCTGCAGCGACTGTGTGCGTGGGAGAATTTTGGCCAAAATGAAACAGATAATGAATACATAGATGAATATAGGGGATATTTCTGATTGAGTCGACTTTTGTAACTGATATATATATATATATATATATATATATATAGAGAGAGAGAGAGAGAGAGACAATAGACTTCTTATTAAGTAGATAGATATAGAGAGAGGTTGTTGCCTCCTCAGTGTTGAATACCTATGATCCCTTCTGCAGGGGGGACGTTTATGAAGTTGCTGAATCCGTATGAGCCTTATGAGAGGACTATTGTGAATTGATAATATATCTGAGCCTTATGGTGGATGTGTATACATCTGATGAATATAAGGGAGCCTTTGCTGAGTCTGAGGAGAAGTAGAGACTCTTGAGGGAATTTATTAGTTGGGGGACAATTAAATGACTTAAATGTTGATGAAGAGATGAGTGCAAATTGCAATGAGTGGTTTTTTGGGGTGATGTGGAAGATTGATGGTGATCATATGACATTAACCCTTTGTTTTGTTTTTCCAATGTTCGACTGTGATGTGTGAGAATTGTGGAGGAGCCTGAGGAGATGGAATGCGTCTGAATCCGATCCTCCAAGAGGACAGATGAGAGGACAGCTGATGGTGCTCTACATGAGCTGAAGTTTTGTGGATGACAGCATGTGTGGCTCTGGTGTCTGACGTCATCAAGGCTAGTGTGATTTTATCCACAAACTGTTTTTGATGTTATTTTGCTTATGTACACATCTGTTTATTGATGATATTGGGGACATATTTAGTCTGTTCACATATCGGTCCACGGTGTTTCCTTCAGTTTGGGGTTAATGAAGCACATCTGTGTATACATAGAGGGGATGTTTTGATTATTGGAGAGGAAGCTTGGCAACAGACTGACCATCTGAGGCATTTAAGTGATTAGTAGATCATTAGTGATTGAGATGATTGTTGAACATTTGTAGAGAGGTTGATTTGGCTTGAAGGCTGTTGAGTGCATGATGTCAAAGATGGAGCGTGAAGTTAGGGGAGTGATTACGCCGGTTGATGTAGTCCAAAGGAGTAATCCGCTTGTTGAAGGTATTGCAGAGATGTCGCGGAAGTGGAGCAAGCGATGGCCTGATATCGACCGACCTTGGCCGGTAGAGGGGACTCTCAATCCTGATGTGATAGAGACGATGCAGGTGCTGGTGTCCACCCATAAAGCAGGCCAGAAGAAAGGGAAGAAAGGACAGAGACGCATGGAGAGGAGACAGATGGAGCTGGGTATGCTGAAGTTGTTTGAAAATGAAGGACAGAAGTTGTTGAAGGCTGTGAAGGAAAGGAGAGAGCAGAAGGTCAAGGAAGCAGAGCAGCTAGTGGAGAAGATTGATGCACCTTTCTCACATGTGGCTTCAATGAAGAAGCCCCCACCTAATGAGAGGGGGGTGACTGTTGCATCAGAGATGAGGCTGTTGGAGGATATGATCCAGTAGTGAGAAGGATTTTGGCTAGAGCAGAGATGAGAGAGTGCAGAGAGGAGGTCTAGGAGAGAAGGAGACTGATGAGAGTGAGGATGGAGACAGTGATGGAGATTCTGAGAGTGAGAGACAGTGGGCTTTAAGAGAAGTTGAGAGAAGGAGAGGAAAGGTGTCAGATAGGATGTGTCCAGTGGTTGTTAGAGGCCAGAATCTGGAATACAAGCCTTGGCAGAATACTGATATGTCAGATATACTTGAGAAGTTGCCGACTCTTCATGATGGGGCATATCCTTGGATTTCGAAGCTTGAGGAGGTCCTAGTGGGAACACAACCTGCCAGGGGAGACATTAAGCGACTCTTAGCTAGTCTCCTGGGAGTTCCTGTGATGGAGGAGATCCTACAACAGGTGGGTCTTAACAGATATGTTGCAACTGCAGTGAATGATGCAGATCTCTTTGCTGCAAGTAGAGGTAGGATGTGGAGAGCATTGAGAGATACGTTCCCAACGAACATACATCCTGATAATATTTTGGTTGAGCCACTGGGTCCAGAGGAGAATCCGAGGGCCTATGTGTTGGGGGCTCATCAGATGTGGAGAAATGTCACAGGAAATGACCCAGAAGTGAACCAGATGGAGAAGTTGATTCTGCGAAGTAAAATACAGAGGGGGTTGCCACTGCCAGTGAGGAGTAGATTGGCAGAAGTGGTTTCTCTGGGGAGCATGATGAGAGCTGCCTATACTGATCATGTGGCTCATCTGGTGGAGCTACACAGGAAGAAGGAGCATGCTCAGAAACAGCAGGACGAGGAGATGCTTAGGAAACTACATCAGATGCAGCTGGTGGAATGTAGGAGAGAAGCTTGTAGTGAGTAGTGGTTATAGAGGAGTGAGTCTGAATCCTGAGAGCAACATATATCTACAGTCAGTGAAACAGCCAGAGGATTCTTATTGTATGATAGATGATTTGAGAGTATAGTGCCTGATTTTGTAGTAGATTTTTCAGTGTTCCGCTAAGTGTGGAGACATTACATAGTTCTCATATTTGTTATACATATTGGAAGATGACTTGGATACTCAGTCCGTTGCTAAGTTGTTGCTAAGTTTTTGTTAAGTTGGTTGTTAAGTTTGATGTTTGGGGTGTCACTTACAATAGAGATGTCCAAACCTTAAGGGGATTTAGTTTGATCAAAGGGGGGACTGCAAGATGTCCTATGTATGATGTTGTTGGTTGCAAGATACTGGTGGATGATTTGTTTCTTCCTAGAACACTGAGGGAAGAGAGTGGCTGTGGTGCAGAGATTCCTGCAGCCGAGTGGACTCAGATGTTCACATGTGGACAATGGAATGGACAAAGAGAAAGGAGGGAGAATCCTGAATGAGGACACTGCAGTGAGAGCATACTACGACATCAGAAGATGAAGCTGCTGAAGAGCGACAGTTTGATATATTGATGTGTTCTTATGTATGCTTACAGGATTGGATGTTGTTTCATCATGTATGATCTGTTTTATTATGAGAGGTTTACTCTTGCTTACATTTTCCTACATAGGGGAAATATTTGAATTGTGATAATGCTAGTATGTCTAGTTTAGGGGGTTTCTATAACTCTATGATGGCTGTGAGTTGTTTATGATAAGGGGATGTTTTCTCCTAGGAGATGAGTACTTTGGGATCTCAGGTGTTTTGTTTTTTTCGATTGTTTAGGGACAGTGATGTTAGGCAGGAAGAGGTCCACTGAAGGGTACGATGGGTCGACCAGCCTGACTTTGGACACTTTTTGAGTTTTATTTCTGTGATTCCCAAATGTATTTGCTTTCACTTATTTCACAGAATCTTTTGAACCTCTTTTCTGATTGGCTTGGAGTACCATATGTGGTCGCCTAGGCAGAGGGACCGTGGGAGAATTTTCCTGTCTTGATTGTTTGATGGATAATTTGGGAAAGATAGCTGCCAGGCAGGTTTTTCGCTCTCACACTCCATAAATTTACTATGTTGCTGAGCTTGTGCCATGATTAGCATGGACAGAAGAAAAGTCATAAACATTCTGTGTGTGGCTCTTATGTACTCAATATTACGATAATTAGCGAGACAAATGTCTCGAAGGGGGGAAATATGTAGTATCTGATCTGATATGAGTTCTGATAGTTGTTGACCATAGAGTGAACTTTTAACTAACAGGTGGTAGTAAGTACTGAGGAATGTGTTTTCGGCTCCAGAAACTCTATGCTGTGTTGACATTGGGGTCCACTGTTAACCTATAGCTGACCTGTGACCCTTAGGAATGTGCAGAGTAGGGGGTTTTTGTCTGAGGAGGTGTTGTTCTTGAGTAGGGGTTTAAACCAGATGTTGTAATTCTATCCTTTACCAGAGGGTATAAAATGACCACCAGCCCTTTGTTCAAGTGGGATTTTCATATTGGCTGGGAAACTCTCCACAGGCAGACCATGGTGCCTGTTCAGATGCTGTCTTATTTATGTAATAAATTATATTATAAACGTAACAGTGTCAATGGACGTTTTCTTCAACATCTACACATCCTTGAGGTTTAAGAGAAACTACGACAGAGGTCAAGTAGATACTGTTTGGTGTTCATGCTCAGCTGTGAGTCATCAGAACACTGCTAGGCAATGGCAACATGAACATTACTGTGAGCATAGAGGCTAACACAGCTAACAAGATCACCAACATGTCAAAATCCTTCCACACCAGTCAGCAACCATCTTTGTAACACTCCTGGGCAGATATTTAGTGCCAAAATGCCCAAGTAACAACATGAGTGGTCTCCCGGTTGAGCTGATATACAGCAGATCATCGGCTTTTCTCTCACACACAATGTCATGAGTCTCTTAAGTCCCTAATAATGTCCGTGGTGATGTAATGTCAGAAATGGAGTGAATATCAACATTTTCCTCAAACATAAAACTACAAGGAAAAACTCTATATGACTAACACTGAAATACATTTACTTACCATCCACAGAAAATGAATTTACATGGCCTCCACTATTTCTGAAAATGTCACAGCTTGTGAACTTTCAGAAAAATTTCATCACGCAAGGTTGTGAATATCATGACACTGAGGCGTTCTTCTTGTTAACATGGTGAACACAACCATAGCTTAAGGCAGAAAAACATACTTAATGCCAGCATGTTAGCATTTAGCTGACATTAGTATGTTGTTTAAAGTGCTATTGCATTTAAGTACAGCCTCGTGGAGCTGCTAGCATAACTGTACTTAGTATTTACTTAAGACCGATATATTTAAAATCATCCATATCTGAAGCTCAAAATGGAGCAGCATTACTTTTGATATGTTTTTGGTGAAACAGTCAGCGATGCTGATCAACCAACACTATGTTCTGCTGCTGACCATCATCTGCATTTTATTTGTAATGATTAGATCGCATTCCAGCCATTTAACACACTTTACATTTGTTTACTCTTTGTCTTGTTTGGTAGTTGTAAATCATTTCCTTTTAACTGTCTCTCTTGATTCCTGGCCAGCACTGATGGGGAAACAAAAACAGTATCACGAGAGGGAGTAATCCACTCAGGAATCATCAGCAAACAGGGAGAAACGAACGGCCTAAATTTAAGGTGGGTTCACTGAGGTATCTAATCAGAGACACTGCAGTTTTAGGTCAGTGGAGCAGATTTTCCTGACCCACGTGAACAGATCACAGTTCATGTTCTGTTGAGGTAAGTATAAAATATATTTCAAGACCGAAATTTTATTTTTTTTTTTTTTAATGTATTGTAGTTCCTAAGTGGTCAGTATCCAGTAAAAAATAAAAAAATATGACGGAAGTGGGAATGTAACCTGTTTTTGCATCTATATGCCAAACTTTCGGATACTTCTTTGTAGCTGTCTGTTATATAATGATGTAATTGTTTACCTGTTAATGCACACGTCAGTTTCTCTCTCAATCTGAAACGTTATGCATGCTGTATTATTCTGTTAAAGAGCTATTGAACTTACATTAAAATAATGTTATAAAGGATATTAATACAGAGGCCTCGATATCCAAAATTGGAACCATAATTTAAATATTTTGTGCACCTGACAAATGTATTTTTGTAGTTTAACAGTCTACAAGGGGAACTGCTTTTGGAAAAGCTTCTGTACTTTCGGATTTAAGCATGTTCTCACTGCAACATAAAATTCTCTACCTCTGTTGCACTGATTAAACAGCGTTTCACTTAGTTGAATCAGCTTTGTTTACATGGACCCTAATATTCCATTATTAGTTGGAATTAAAGCCTAGTCAGGCTAAAAATGCCTCATGTATCCACCTTAATCAGAACTTGCTGGGATTGGACTGGACGTGTAAACCTTTTGATTTGTTTAGTAGTAAAATATTAGCAAGACCATGCCATTTCTTTCTGGTTGGGATAATTGTATTATTTCTGCTCTCTCTTACCCCGCATTCCACTCCTGATCTCTGTATGTTCAGTCTTTGCTTTGAAATTTCATTATGTTCCCCGTTGTTTGGTGGAAGAAAGGGCACCAGGTTTACCTTCTTAAAGAGCCATGAAGGTCTTCTGTTTAAACATTGCAGAATTATGTGCTGCTGAGGTTGCTGATTAATTGAAAAGAACAGCAGAAACAAAAAACTGATCAGACTGAATGAAGTATTGTCCATGTAAACGCAGTTGTCTGGTCAGTCGATGCTGTGCAGCACTAAGCAAATAAAAGGTTCTCGATGGCACACAATAGATGAGGATTGGGAACCAACACGTTGTCTTATTTTTGTCCCCCTTACCAAGAACTGTATGTCACCATAGCGATGTCCGTAACAGATCAATTTATTGTTAACAATCACTGTTTTGGTATAGCGTACTTAAGCAAATGGAGTAAAGAAAACACAGATTAAAATAAGGTCTAGCTAACAATTGCAATAAAAAGAAATAAATAGAAAATAATCCAATTAAGGTCTAGTAATTCCATGTTCATATGAATACATAACATCTACAGTATAAGTTAATAAATTGAAGCTACTGTATAAATACATCACCAGCATGCACAATATTGTATTATGGAGAATATTGGAGCAGTTATCATCTTACACTGAAGAAACAGTATAATAGGCAGGTGCAATTTCTTGACCAAGAGGAAATTGAAGACAAAGTAAATCAACAAACCTCAAACCCACTTTTACAGCTTCTGATTTAACATTGCATGTGCTCTGTCCAAGAATGATACTCATCGGGTCTGTGGTTCCAGGTGCCGTTTCCTACCTACCGAAATGTTGTGAAGATAGCATTAACTGGAGAATACTGGTGGAAATTTTCAATTAACACATTGTTAAAATTTTATTCATTTTATTTATTCTGCTATCTAGATCAAATAGTTTCCCACAAACATGAGGATCCAATAGAAGTTGTTATAGTAACGACAATACTGACAATAAGAATTAGGTGTCCAAAAACAGTTAATTTATTTAATAAAGCACATCAGCACATGAGAGGGACAAGCTGCACTAAGTTTACTTTATGAATTTGTATTTTTAGTTACAGTATGACTGTGTGACTGAGCTGGACACATACCTGACACAAAGCAAACAAAAACTTTTTTTCCATGTTATCTTCAATAACAGAGACAACCTGCTTTTCATTTAACGATCATGGGTGAGGTGCAACTAAAGATGTTTGAAGTTTTATGCAATGACACCCCTAACAGCTCTTTCTTCCTCTCTGCAACCTGTCTGCTCTGACTCACTCCCTCTCTGTCTTCCTCTCTTTCTAAGCAAGGCCATGACATTCAAGGTTACTCTAATTTTCTTGCTGCTCAAGCACTGAGATTGAATTTCTGAATTCTTCTCCCCTCACCAAATACAATAAAACAGCTCAGCTTCATTTATGCGATAAGACCAGTCTCTGCCAGTGTGAAGGTAACGTTACCCAATAGTCAAACTGTGATGAATGACATACCTCTTGCTTCTAAAGTGGTATTTTGGCAAATGCTGCAGAGGCTATCAAGGAGGGAGATTCATTCTTTTATTTTTAATTGTAGGTTATTTCTCAAACTAAAATTGTCTTCCCTCCTCTTACTTTTTTTTCACTTTTAATTTGTGGAAAAATAAAGAACAGCAGCCGTGTCTACCATCGGCTAAATTGGACGCCGATGTCCCCCACCGCCCCACCCCACCCCACCCTCCCTTTTTTATTTTTAAATTTCTAAGAACTTTTTAACTATTTTTATTATTTTGTCATCATCTGTGAGCGAGCGCGTTGTGTTGTTTTGGCAGAATGAGGTTATAAGCTCTTTAGTTGTTGCCCTCTCCTCCCTCGTCGTCCTGCTGGTCGCTCGTCCACAGCGTCAAGTTGTCTCGTAGCAGCTGCATGATCAGAGTGGAGTCTTTGTAGGAATCCTCGTTGAGGGTGTCCAGCTCGGCAATGGCGTCATCGAAGGCGGTCTTGGCCAAGTGGCACGCCTGCTCCGGGGCATTCTGGATCTCATAGTAGAAGACAGAGTAGTTGAGCGCCAGGCCCAGGCGGATGGGGTGGGTGGGCTGCATGTGCTCCTTGCTGATCTCGTGGGCCTCGCTGTAGGACTTCTCGGAGGACTCCACCACTGTGGCTCTCTTCTCCCCTGTGGCCACCTCAGCCAGGTAACGGTAGTAATCACCCTTCATCTTCAAGTAGAACACCTTGCTCTCGTGTTGTGTCTCGTTGCAGTTCTTAATCAGGAAGTTGTCGAGGAGGTTGAGCACATCCTGGCAGACCGCCTCCAGCTCCTTCTCGATCTTTTCCCGGTAGGCCCGCACCATCTCGATCTTCTTCTCATTACCGTCGGCCGACGTCTTTTGCTCAATGCTGGAGATGACACGCCAGGATGAGCGCCTTGCTCCAACCACATTCTTATAGGCAACAGATAGGAGGTTCCTCTCCTCATTGGACAGTGCTTCATTTAGCTCTGTGACCTGAACAAGAAAGAACGAAAAAAAAAACATGCAGCCATTAGCCTCATCTCCATTGTTCTATTCATCTCCAATATGTACATATTAGGGTTGGGATTTTAACGTGTTAATTTCGATTAACTAATTGAAGAAAAAATAACTTGTTTAAAAAAAAAATAACACATCTAATCACACCTTTCTCAGTTCCCTAATTTCTTGCACACCGGTAACACTGATGCACACTCCAGCCCAGTAGGTGGCGGTAATGCACCTAAAGTCTGTTTTCCAGTCGCGAAGAAGATACACTGGAAGCACTGATGGTATGTGTCCACAGAATCCATTTTTTTGCATGGAAATGCGCCGCATCTGAAAATTGCCCGCTTGGTGGGCGGGTCACTAGCGGGCCACTACGTGGTCACATGACAGTGATTTCAGCTTCAGTCCGGTAGATGTGCCAGACCAACATGGTGGACCAGTCACAAACTTGTATTATGAAAACAGTTCAGTTAAAAGTATTTCTGAAAGGATCTGAGGCACGAAATAAGCTGCTGAATCTGTCCTGGTTTTAGTTCAACGACGGTTAGTTTAGACGTCTCATGAAAGTTTTGTTTTCATCAGACGTCACCGCACTGAATTTGCATAAAGTAGAAGTCAAGTCTACTTTATGCAAATGAGCTGCTGACAGCTCCTTGAACGCAGCTCGCATAGAAACACGTACCACAATACAACCAGCATGCAACACGGTACACTTCACATAGATAATGAATGGGATGTGAGAAACTGACGGATCCTGAGGGCACAACAGTCCTGGTACCGTCAAACAGTGTAGCTAGCCCACAATAGACTACTTTAAGATATTGAAAATGCTTGAGTTCTCAAAAAGTCTTAAGATGTTGAATATAATCACTATAATTGCACTTTGAGTCTGCAGTAATCTGTGAATATAGTAAACAAATGAAAGATGCACATAAATATAAATGAAACAAACATTTTTGTTGTTTAAGCTTACTTATATATTTATTCTTCGATTCAGTTGACAACCAAAATTTATCTGAATTGAAAAACTTTGCTTATTGTGTCAAATATTGCTATTTGACAAAAATGCGAATAATCGCGATTAATTACAAAGTTTCTAATTTATCAGATACATTTTTTTAATCGTAACCCACCACAAATAAATATACGTGTCATTATTATGCAATAATAATGTGATAAGTATGATTATCCACAAAAAGCTATTCGGCTATCTTTGCATATGTCAAGCTACAGCAGTCACAAAGTGCTGTAGAACCTACACATACAAATAAAGAACGGCACAAATGCAGTTCAGAATGATCTCAACTATAGCCAAGACAGCAGTCCCTGGATCCAGCAGAGTAAGCCACACCTCCACCACACTGACATCATCTTCTGAGGTGACTACTGATTGGCTGTCCGCAGCTCTGAAAGCTGGTTTTGTTTGTTTTGACAGGCCGGTGTCTGGCTGGAGGATTTAATCCTTTATACCCCATGGGGACTGTGCACCAGAGGCATCTTTACAGACCTTTTTGGAGTATAAAGCCTGTTGTTACTTTCTTTTTCAGCACAGAATTCAGCTCCATGAGCAAAGCAAAGCAGGGGGCCCTGGCCGATCACGTGGAACGGCTCTTCACAATGCCCACAATGAACGCTATACTGGTCACCATAAAACTACATTAACACTGATGGGATTGTGCTGTAATTGCTTATATGTTGTTTTTTTTTTTTACTATTTACCAAGAAAAAGAATACAACAAAATGACTTTGGGGACAAAGTGTTTCAAAAGCCCATTAGCTAACGCTGGCTTTAACCTTTTGTTACATACAAAGGTCTGATCCATAAATAAGGTTGGTGATACTACACCTTCATTCAAAATGTAGAGAGCATGTGACTTATCTAACAAGGCATTTACCTATTGTAACAACAATCTTTGGGTAAACAGGAGCAACTATATTCAGTACATACACCACAGTAATATTGCACCTTAAGCATTAACCATTGTTTTATGCATATCTGTCCCAATCTCTTAGCAGGTTAAGCTTTACTAGCTTGACTTCAGTGAGACACCATGGTGTAAATACAAAGTACAGCTGAAGTTGATGAGAATTTCATCAGTTCTGCAGAAGTATTGAAGCATACATACAGTAAAGGCACTGAGACTGTGTCACCTTATTTGACAGAAATCTATGGATTCTGTAGTTATTTCCAACCATTTCACAAACAAAAATGTTTAGATGTCTGTTGATATTTTTATGCTCAACTCTTATCATTCTGTCATTGGCTAAAACCTCATTGAGGGTGCCAAAAATTCTTGTATGCCAGGAAAAACTACACATATTAAAAACATACAGCATACATGATAAATTTAAGTGTTACATGTACAGCATTAATTTAGTCTTGTGTGAAAGGTATGAAACTATGCTTAAATAATTAATAGGGTGGGGCAAAAGTTTATTATAATTTATCCTAAGGAGAACATAAATATGTCTACTAATGGCACTCTGTCTCATGGTTGTGGAGACATTTCACACAAAACCACAAGTCAACGTCATCTTGGTGCTCCTTAAAAAGTCAACAACTGGGAACCAACAGTCCTGGTACTAAATTGTGTGTGAATCTCTCAACTATATGTTATAAGAGATAAGTGAAAACCTTGACCTGCTGTTGGCACAAAGTGAAATGTTAGCTAGATTTATCCTTTGGGCACCATGAAAATCTGTAACAGCTGTTGACATAATCTAAGCAACAGTTGTTCATATCTTTCACTAAAAACACAAAATGTCATTGCTAATGGTGGTGCTAAACATCAAAGTCCTCACTTCAGTCATCAATCAAAGTCAACTGGATTCATCCTTTGGAGATCATGAATGTCTGTAGAAAACTGAATAGCAATAAATGCATTAATAGTTTAGATATTTTAGTCTGAACCAAGACTTTTTTATCTACTTGTTTTATTACAGGTAAGTCTTTTAGCTTTGTTTTTGTATCATCTTGTCTTTTTTTGTCTTCTCCTAACCCACTCAGCTAGGTCACACTCTAGTGTGTCAGTGGTCGAAATGCACTGACATGTCACTATTGGAGGTTTTTAATTGTCCAGTATGACAAGACATTGTCCCACCTGATAGTGTGCATGCAGCAACCTCGACACAAGGTGGAGCTTCACACAGTGGAAAACTTAAACCTGTGACCTCTGAGGTGCATCACAGTCACTGAGCTAACAGCAGCTGTGTCACTCTGCTTTGCTTTGACTGCAGAAGCACACAGCAGCTGCTAATCCCTGTTCCAGTTGTTACTACAGTCACTGTTGAAACAAACATATGACTAACCATGTGCTCATTTGACATATATCTCCACCCAACTTTCACTGTAATTCTGCACTCTGTGACACAAGGTAGCAGCCAGTCTGGGCTGCACTTGAGCTATAAAAGGGAGGGAGTGGAGGGCAAAGAGCAACCTGTGATGCAATCTCCAGTTTCCATGGAAACTGCAAAGTCTCCTTTGTTTGTGCGAGCCTCACTATCGCTGCTGAAGATACTGGCCGCAGGCTGCTCATGGCAAGGATGCTGACATGGCTGATGATATGGTGAGAGCCGCACCATAGTGGGTGGGGATAAGTGGCAATGGTTAAATCTAACATTTTTAGCGCTGCTGCCCAGAGGATTAATCCTGTCCATTTTGAAGATTCCAAGACCCTTCCTTGACCACCTAAAATTTGCTAGAAACAAAGCCCAGGGTTTCCTCTACATTCATTCTGCAGCGGCGGCCCACCGCTGCTAAAATCCCAGCGCCACTCCTTTAAATTTTTATTATTTTTTTTATTTAATCGTCGCAAATACACCACCGCCGCATGTCTCCACCTTCACAGCAGTCCTGCACTGTGTCGGGTACTCGCGAGTACTAAGGTAAACTACAGATAGCTGTGGTGCTCTCAGTATTCACTCTTTTGTTGTGTGTGTGGTGGTGGTGCGGGGGGGAGCCTGCCGCCGCTGCAGGAAAAAATCCTAGAGGAAACACTGAAGTCTACGCCTTTTTTGAACTAAATGTTAGCCACTTTTCAGTCCATCAATTTTGTCAAACAGTGGGCACTTTTGAGTTGGAGAGAAATATTTTAATAAGTCCTTTTTGACTGTCATGGCTCCCACTGAATGAACACATCAACTTTAGGGACCCCCCGCTTTTTCACCACAAGCTGATATCTTGACAACTATTGGTATGGACTGTAGTGACATTTAAATTGAATATTCATAGTCCCTGAGGAATAAATTCCTACTGGTTTTGACAGCCCCTAAATTTTCCCCATTACCATTATAGGGTCAAAATTTCAACTCATTTTAGTCATTGGTTTATGACTAAATACCTGCAAAAAATGGCATTCCCATCAGCCTTAGCTGCTGCTATAAGCCTGCTATTGGCAGCTCATTTTAGTCAGCTTTGTCTTTCCCTTCTGTTAAGTGCATTTTACCATTTTCAGAATGCACTTCACATAAAATAACAAGAACTACTTCCAGGCTAACAACCAAGACTCAAGGAGACTGTGATTGGTTTACAGGAACACAAAGAAAGCAGACTGGCTAGGATATTTCATATGTACAGCCTTACATACTACTATAAATGTTTCCTTGGAGAACTTGTCTGAATATGTATGTTGTTACATCTATGGTGGCTGGCTTTACACTCATTTTAATAGAGTAACCATTCAGAATGACTATAAAAATTACATGAACTCATGCAGGGACCACAACCAGGCCTTTCAGTGGATTTTCATGGGAAAGCCTCTTACTAAACTTAACTGAATTTAGTAATGTTACTTCCTGTTGTGCCTGGCCCATCCTAAGTACAAATTTGATATTTTTTAACACAGTCAAAACCATCAGTACAAACTTCCTTCCTGAATGCAGTGAACACTGAAGCCTCCACAAGCCCACTAGCAGAGCTGTACAAGTTTAAACATGTTCACTAAGGAGTGTTTCTACACAAGAGGTTGTAAAACTTACAACTGTCATAAAAGAAATGACCTTTGTACTGGGAGTATGAGGACAGGCCAACACTAAAAATGACATCTATTGCGTAACAATCCCACTTACAAGCCTGGAAGAAAGTTCCCTAGCCCCCCATCAGTTCCTCCTGAAGCACAGCCTTCGCACTCTACATCTCTGCCAATTAAATTACAATTAGCGTAAATGAGTATCTGGCTTACACGGAATGCAACCAGCAAGAGTGGGTCAGCGCTGGAGCAACAGAGAGGTCAGAAAAACAAGGCCTAAACAACTCATCTGTACATACATGGCTGCCTTTGTTTCAGAAGGCTGCAGGGCGAGCAGAAAGCCCTGACGGAAGCTGCGGTGCAGTGATGACAATAGAGCTCTGTCTACCCATAAAGCTCATCAATTGCGCCTGCTCTCTCGTGACTCATCCTTACACAAGGCAGTCAAACTTCCAAAGAACTGAGTGTTAATACAAACAAAGACCAGGCAGGACAATCAATAACTTCCTCTTTGACAGCTCTCTGCATGTTCATTAATATCACAGCGAGGGCCGCAGAGCTGGGACAGAGTTGGGCTTAAGTACAGCCTCAGTTTTAACTCTGTGTGCACCGCCTTACAATTTCATTTAGTAGAGTACAGTCGGCAGAATGAAGGCTTGCCAGAGTCCCAGAGCTCCCCTTTTTTCTTTATGTTTCTGGCTTTCCTTCTGTCTTCTCCTTGCTCATTTGCTCTCACACCCAGTTTCTCATAACTTGATGTGACAACCCCCTTGCAAACCCTCTTTCTGGCAGCAGAGCACAAAGGCGCCGTAGATTACCTGACGTCACTGGTGGTGTGAATAGGGTTAGCTGCTTTAGCCACGAGCGTGGTGCTAAGAAAAGGGGAAGCAATGCAGTGTACGCGTGCCTCTGTAATGATGTGACGAGGGGGGCTTCCAGTAGGTCTTTGTTGCTATGTTACCACATATGACAGTAGTGCTTTAGTGATTACAGCTTTAAACCCAAATATAAAATGCATAAAGGGTTGGTCACTCAAAAGGGAATGAAACCCTACTTAGGGTGCTTTGGTGGAGCCTCACTGCAAGTACAGGCAACATACAATGGGCCTAAAACTGAAAGATAAAAAAAAACAAAAAACAGCTCTATCACATTCCAGTACATGAACATGTCAAATACTCCTTTAAGTAGGTAATAGCTTATCAAAAAATGGGGTGTTGAAGTGTTCAGCCAACATGATTAGCTGTCAGAGCCAGATGTGTTCTGCTTCAGAGGTCAAAAGTGATCTTCTGATTCACCGCTATGAAAGCACAAACTACAGAGCTGACTCGGTATGATAATATTACACTGCTATACATTTTTTATTCAAGATTATTTTATATACAGCTACTACTCAGTCACAATAAGTAAGGCCAATATTGGATTTTCTTTACCTTTCGCAGTTTAGAATCACTGGGCACTTCTGAAATGTTGACAAAGCATTAGCATTACTAGCAAAATGGCCGTACTGAGGTTATTGTACAACTGCATTACTAGTATTTGGTCATAAACTGCCAGAGAGGTCCATGCTGACATGTCACACTTATATTTTTAGGATAAGTCCATCTTCTAGGAACCCAGATCTCTTCAAAATGTTCATACTTTCCAGGTCTGTAATAAACCTGTAAACTCATTCAGGGGCATGAAAATCCCCAACAAATAATCCACATTAGGGTGCCAAAGCAATAAAGCAAAAAACTTTTTATATTCTTCCACAAACATGAAATGTGGTATGACATTTCATTCCACAATTATGAACCACTATTCAAAATTTAAACTGGGTGGGGATTTAGAAACATAGAACTTTCAAATTCTAAGAGGAAGTCGACCTTTCTAAGCTAGAAACATCTACAGATCCTGTTGTCACTGAAGCCTGAAATTCTTTTAAAAGAAACACTTTTAAGAAAAGTGCCCACGTTAATTTTTCCAAGTATGCATTACAGTGCCCTTGAAATTGTGTCACAGCCACACTGATGAATACTGAGAAGTGATTGTGTCTTCGTATAAAATTATGTAAATTTATTGAACTTCTGAACATCCATCGTTTTTAAAGGAATTTTAGCCTATTTGGTACACCCAATTGAAAAAGCATACATATGAATAGCAGGACTTTACTTGAAAGATCTTCTAATTTCTGCAGATGTGCTTGTGTAGCATGTGGTTAAAACACCCCCTAAACTACATCAGTTCAAACATGGCTCTTAGAAATTTTTTTCTCCTTGTAGACAAGTCATACTTGATTAACTGTAAGTAGGACATGTTCTGTGTCTGCTATTTCCTTCTACATCTCGTCAACCACACCTCTATGGATTTCCAGACCTCTTGGCTTGCTCTATGGGAACTAGGGACTTTACATAAAATGAACCGAATGTTGGAAGCGCAGAAAATAACCAAACTAACTACGTGCAGATAGACAAAAGGTCAAACATTTATATCTTTTGTATGTAATGCTAAGCTGCTTTGAACTAACTCAAATGTATGACCAGCAACCTGCTGGCTGTTAAATATCCATTTGCCTCATATCCAGTGCCCATCATCTGTGGGCAATGGATATGAGCACAAACTGCTGTTCTCTTATTATGACGTTCATGTACCTATGAATAGGATCTCATCTGAATGTCGAAATAGAAGATTTTCAACTTAGGAGTAATAGGACATTTAATCGTAAACTGCCTTTCGGTGTCAAACTCTGCACATACATCAGTTGTTATGCTGAAGGTCAAACATTAAAGATAAGTAACAACCAAAAACCTTATACTGAGTGGTGGGGGCTTTAAAACTAAATGCATAGAGCTGCGTTGATGGAAGCATGTTTCTTCAAGCAGTGGTGAGACAATGTAATATGATCCTACAAGTTAAGCTCGTCAAACAGGTTTATAAGTATGGATTCTTATCAGACCACAGGAGGAGGATTTTACAACTCTGGAGAGTTATCACAGTGACAATGACTCTAGAATACAATGCTAGATTTGTTGAATGACAGTTAATAAGTAACTGTGGAGTAACTCAGTATAAATGTAGAGTTTGGGGCAGAGAAAAGTGAATGTAGTAAAAGCAGGCATCAAACTGTACATTTTCATCCATTATAAAGGAGCTACATGAATGTTCCCTACTTATGTAGTACCGTTTTAGCTGTTCTTCCCTTCTTTAGAAGCACAGTCTAACCAGAGGTCTGCTAGATGTGTCAATGAGGTGCTGTGTAATACAGCTAGCGTTAATGTCCGCACACTGTGACAGTGAGTAAACACAAGAGAAAGTGAACACATAAAGGACAATGAGGTGCTGAAGTGCACGTATTGCTATACATGTAAGTAAGGCTCTCGGATATAGTGAAATGAACCAGATTATAGTGTGTGGAGGTGGATACAGTGGGCGTTGTAGTCGTAGCGCCTTTGTGACTCATCACTGAGTCAATACTCATTACGGGCCATCCTGAAATGTCCTGAGATGACACTGGTTGCATTCATGCTGGACTGAGGTTTAGGAGTATGTTCTTGCTTCAGAAAGAAAGTAGTTTGATGCTTCTTATGGTCTGCCAGGCGAAAACTACGAAATGAGAATCAACTAGACAACAGTAAAAATGGGGACTGACAGGAGACAGGCATTTTCTGGGGCCAGAAGTGAATTTCCTAATTTAGCACACTGATTTTATTTATCTAAAATGAAAGTCACTGTAGGTGTAAAATAAATAAAAAACCGGCCTCCTTTCACATCATGGACACATGTTGAGACTATAAATCTCATTCGATCTCAATGTATCTCCCACTCACACCCACCACTATGCAGATTTCAACCACTCCCGCTGACAGCAATGTTTTTTATTGAAAATGTGGCCTGCAGCAAAAGATAGGACGCAGGTATCCCAGGGATTTTGAGAAGTCAAAGGGGGTAGAAATATTACAGACCCTGCTTGTTTCTCTGCCAGCTTGTGCTGTTTCCCATAGCAACAGACAAATCAGATGCTGGACTGTCAGACGTCAGCATAGCGTGACAGCGGAATTGTTTATTGGCGTGTCAGCAAAGTTTATGTAATGATCCCCATGAGAAATGTTAGTTTATTTCAGTATGAGATGGTATACAGCTTTTACAGCATATTGATAGTGTAGTAATAACAAGCTGTCACATTTTTATATATGTTATATTTCTGCACTCATCCCACAATGAATGATGCTGACCACTCAGTCCCACCCGCACTACAGCAAGCATATTCACTGTAACACAAACATAAACTACAATGATGACATTTAAACCCCCAACACCCCGAACTCCCATGGTGCACTGCAGCACAACAGTTCAGTCATAACAACCGGCTCTGCGATTGCTACATTATTTTAATTATTTTTGTGGTAAAATAAGCATTTTCTAGCCAAACAAGTGAACTTTCCCCACTGTGGGATCAATAAAGTTTCTTATCTAAAAAATTTAAAACACTATATAAAAATACATGAAGAATAATAATTAAAACATATTAAAAGAATATTTAATCAAAATTAACGCGTTAAAGTCCCAGCCCTAATATATATATATATATATATATATATATATATATATATATATATATATATATATATATATATATATATATATATATTAGGGCTGGGACTTTAATATTAATATATATATATATATATATATATATATATATAAAAGGGCGGGGCACGTTAACGCGTTATTGTCGCGTTAACGTATCGATTAATTAACGCCAACAATCATGTTATCGTGCGTTAATGCAATAAAAAAAATATTATTGTAACGGATTGACGTTGTTGATGTTGAAGTTTCAATGTTTATTGTTCAGTTCCAGATTTACCTAATGTCAGTGAACGTGCCATGCTTAGTTACCTCACCTCTGATTGGCTGAGAGTCAGCAGTAGCGTGTGTGTCCAGTGAGAGAGAGAGCTGGGAATGGCGGCTAATTCTGGAGCCAAGGTATCGGGTTTTTCTAGTTATTCTGGCGTTAGCTACGGCCCACAGCAGCATGTGTGAAGGTTCAATAAACCACCAGAGAACCAGATAAAGTCTCACTCATTCATCACAGAAACATCATCACGTCTCATCCAAACTAACAGTGGAGGGAGGCTTCAGCAGACTGGCTGCATTCAGCATACGGGAAAAATAGCGATAAACTAAAACAAGACAAGCTAACAGCCGCAGAGAAGTAGTTAGCTATAGACTGCATTCTGATTAGTATTGTCGAAGATGTCGGTCGGAGGATCAACAAATGGCGGCACGTATGCGCCTCAACCTGCATCACTGGAAGGTTTTTTGTGTGATGACATAAACCAGGATGAGAGTCCCCGAAGCAGAGTTCGAGTCCGACACACGGCCATTTGAGCTTCTCCCCATGATTCCTGTCACTCTCCACTGTCCTATATAATAAAGCCTAAAAAGGCCAAAAAAGAAGTCCAAACATGGATTTCACAGACTAAAGGTCTTCTGCAGTCAGTCACAGTTAGGGTTGCCACCCGTCCCTTAAAATACGGAATCGTCCTTTATTTGACAATCAATTGTTTGCGTCCCGTATTGAATCAATACGGGACGCAAATTGTTCCGTATTTTCATAAATGTCCCATACACGTCTGTCACACACTCATCAGAACTGTATAATGAACAAAATAAAACACAGGAAATATTAAGGCAGCCAATTTCATCTTCGTAGGACCTATGTAGCGAGGACCCGATGCGAGGTCCAGCAGATAGATCTCAGACTTCTCTGCATACCCGGTCCTGCCCGGTCCTATGGTCCTGTCTTAGGGGCTTTCGACCAAAGAGCACCAGGTGCTAGGTTGGTTCAAAGTTGAGAGCCAGTGCTTTTTTGGTTCAAATCTCATGCCGCCCCAGAACGGGTTTGTGTTTCCATTCATAAGGAGCAAAGTTGGAGCTGCGTCATTGCGCCACCACAAAGTGTGTACGTACTGCGTACGTAGACGTTCAACAGCGTTCGCGCAGTACGGAAACCCACACAACAACAATGGAGGACTTCACTGGAGTGGTGTTCATGGCTTTGCTAGTGTGTCTCGCCATCGCTGAACAGCAAAACCTTCTGTTAGGGGTTACCCATCGGCGTCGCCGTTCCAATGCCCGGCGATCACGTTTGAGAAGAAAGGTAATTATCAAAGACGTTTGGATACTTAACAGTAAACATGCTAGCGTTAGCTTAGCTACTTAGTTTCGACTACGCTTGCATTGATTACTTAGCGGTTAAACACGCACAATAAGTTGATGATCATATCTATGTTTATCTTTTTAGATGTTTTTAGATGTCACCCCGCTCCCTGCCCGTGACATGCTCGGCTCTCAACTCTGGCCAAGTCTGGCCCAGCAACGAGTTGGTGCCCGAAAAAGCCCCAGTGTTTGGAGCCCGGAGCCGCAGCTCCGGTGGTGGAAAGACAAAAAACCGGCGCTGAGTCGGGCACCGGCTCCGACTCCGAACGGGCTCCACCCCGGTCGAAAGCCCCTATCTCTGGTTGCCTGGTTACAGACGCTGCTGCTCCTGCGCGTTTAAAAATGTCTACACCTGAAACTCCACCACGTCCTAAGAAGCAAAAACATTTGCAAATGTACAGACGTGAGTGGGAAGACTGGAACCCCAGGCAGTGGGTACAAGGCAAACTGTGTTTTCTGTTGCTCATGGACTGGCTGAAGTAAGGCAGCATCAACATGTAAGATACATGAGAACAGAGAGAACCCAACCAGCAGGTCACAGTTTATCATCCCCCAATCTTCTCCTGAAGTCCATATGGTAAGGGATGTCATGATGAGATCAGCTAGATTTCCATCAGTATATGGCTGTGAATTTACCAGACGATGTTTATAATAATGCTGATGTGGTCCTAGACTCTACAGCATTTTAGTGACTCAATAAATGCCTAAGTTGTTTGTTATTATTTTAAATGTTTCTTAGTTTTTAATAAACATTTATTTAATAGCATATATGTGATCAATAAATGGCCTTTGCGTATCTAAAGAAAAACTCACTCAGAACTCTGATATGTTAAGAGTACAAAATAAATCAATAAATACATGCATACACACATAAATAAGTTTATGCATTAACTGTGTTGAGATAAGATTTAGACTGTTGAAAATGATGCCACCTCTTTTCAGACAGAACCTGTGATCATAAAACAATACAAAATTTTTAGTTCCATGTTAACAAAGCACTTAAAGCTTTAAGTATGGCTAAATGCTTTTTTTCAAAATTACATATACCACTCCTTGAGTGGCAGTGGCCCCGAGTTTGGTAAAGTTCCAAAGACATTCACAGATTCAGACTTCAGACATCAATAACTCATTAGATATAGGTTGTCAAAACATAACAGATGCCTCTTTCCCGTCGTTGTAAGGTGGACAATGTGCTACAAGCCCAGTTTTATCAAAAGCAGCCGTCTTTCAAGCTGCAGAAATAACATCGGTGTCTATGAGCAGCCGGCTGTGAACAGGTACGGTCTGCAAATTGCAAAACTGCTGCAACAGTGAAGAGAGACACAAATATTCAGTGACTTCACTCTGATACACTGTAGTGTCACCAAAATCCCTGCAGCCTTCAACTGGCTCCTGTTGACACCAATGTTATTCCTGCAGCTACTTTAGATCAAACTGGGCTTGTAGCACATTGTCCACCTTACAACGATGGGAAAGAGGCATCGTTTATGTTTTGACAAAGTATAATTAATGAGTTATTGGTGCCGGAAGTCCGAATCTGTGAATATCTTTCCAAATTTACTGAACCGTGGCCCCCAGGAGCCGTGGTGGGCGTCCTTTATTTTCATTTCTGAAAGGTGGCAACCCTAGTCACAGTTGTGGACTTTTTCACCTCACTCTAAAACAGGGACTATTGCTAATGAACACAGACTGTTTCTGCTGCTCCCTGATGAAAGAAAAATGTTTTTGCTGGTACCAGAGAAAAAAATAACAATACAGATTTATAAATGTTAACTTGCTGTTGCTGGGAAAGTTCCAGTTATAATGTTATGATTGTGGCTCTGGACTCTGAGGGTAACTTGGTTTATTTATATATATATATATATATATATATATATACACACACACACACGTTTCTTGTACATTTTTATTCTTTTTTCTTATTGTTTTGCATTATACTATGTCTAATTGTGTTTGCAATAAATAAAGGTCTTGAATCTTGGAATGTTGGATCTGTATGGCATCTTTAAGATCACCACTGTAAAACTGGGCAAACCAAAGAAATATAAACAAGTAGTAATAGTAATTGTGTAAATGGTGCAAACCTAGATATGAAATTTTAGTTTGTATTTAAATGCAAACTACTGAATTCTTTGGACACTGGCCACCTTCGGAGAATCTGACTAGACGTTAATAGAAAACGAGCAACACAGAAAGGTGAAAGTAAGGGAGAGACAGAGGCCGTAACTATGGAATCAAATTTAAGCCTGCGTCTCATTGGTGCAGTTAATTTCGGTAATTTTCTTTAATCATCTCCATTAAAACTATGTTTCTGTTTTTCATTTACACACTGATTTTAATGTGAGACTAAAATGAACAGTGAATGATGGAAATAAACACATTAAGAAATCTAATTGAATACTGAAAAATGTAATGTGAAAGTGTGGAAGTGAATTCGCCCCAACATGCAGAAACACTGGTGTGCTCCTCTAACAAGCAGGAACACATTCTTCTGACACTCTAACAGCACATCTTACATTAAAATTGGTTGTGCCAGCCTTTAAGAATGAAAAATTGCAACGTCAAAGGCTGAAGCTGTTTGCCTGCATGTGTACTATGATGTAATATTCTCATTACAAATGCATACCATAGTACTGAGATCTTTTAAGATGAATATTCATTGTTAAAATGTCATCATCTAAGATAAAACCTCAAGGTATGTACCTAACAAAGCAGGTGTTTTGACATATTTGCAGTATTACTATAACAGCAGCACCGTGCACGGTGACACCACATACTGTGCAGTACCAGGCCTTTGGAACACATGATTTGTAATGAGTACTTCTACATGAAGCCATGAACTATTAGAGACGACGACATAGACTGTAACTTGTAATGTGGAGTTCCTTTACGACATTTATAGCATTAGCTATGTGGGGTGAATGAAGGGTTTTTACTGAATACAGGCATTCTTGGCACCCCACAAAGAGGTTTTTAGCCAGAGCTAAAGGAAACTCAGCAGCGTGAAAAAAAGAAGTGAGAATTTTTTAAAATAATTTTTTTAACAGTTTTGTTAATTGAGGCTCCATTTACATGAGAGATATAGGCATTTTTGTTCACCAAATGGACAGAAGTAACAGGAACATTCAAAGATATCAGTAAGGCAGCACAGACTCGGCGCAATGGTCATGCTTACTGTCGTGCATAGACATGCCCCAAAGGTCCCTTCTGAGCCTGTACTGGAATCGAGAGTATGCCAATTATGTGGTAGTTACTAAAGCATGGAAGCATTTTCCAGGTAAAAGAAACTCATGGATAGACGATGAGGTGTCCTTGTCTTCCACAATATTTGATAGTAGGATGTTTGAGGTGCTAAAAGATGCTGAATTCTTTTCAAATTACTGAGAGGATTTTCTCTTAAGCAGTGGTTGTGAATTTCTTTGGCTTTCCAGGCAAAGAGAATGTAATGCTGCTCTCCAATCTGTAAAGTCACATTTCGCTTAAGAAAATTTATTTGGACAAATAGAGAAGACCTGACAATGACTCTCATGGGATATTTTTGCTGCACATCTAAACATTAGACAAATAAAAGTGTCTCACAGACTGCTTTTTGATTTCTAGCTCCACTGTGGCTCTCGATAAATGGATAGATTGTCCCAGATAATAAGAATAATGTAAGGCTACTCTATTCATGACTAACTGAGAGATTAATTTATTGATGCTGTAAAAGCATAGCTGATGTTGAGGCAAGTTTTATTTCTAATCTTAGGAAGACAGTGGTAGAAACTCAGTGTTAACAGCATCCCATCAGCACTATCATCCACTCTGGCTCGGCCTGCTCCCTGAGTCTGAAGTCTCACCATCCTCCCGAGGACGGGTGCAGTGTCATGCTTCACTATGCTGGTTATTTGGTTCTGTTGCCACCAGGGCAGTTGCCATGTCTGCAGTGGCAAGGGATTCCCCTCAAATGATGGGCGAGGCAGCAGACACACCCCGCTGCCCAGTGCTGCAGAGAGACTGGCTTGGGTGAGGGGCCGCTCTCTCTCTCTGACTCGGCATAAATGGGAAGGGGTGGAGCCGGGCCCCCCTCTGGCATTACCACTACAGGCCGGTCCTGGAGAGCAGCATGGCCTTCAAATACTGACAGCCTTCTTGTTGACTCTTGGAGCTGAGGCTGATGCCTGAAGAGCAGCTTCTATTAATCCTGCTGTGGCCTTGTTAACAAAAGCAGACAGATATGAGTCTAGAATGACTATCATCATATAAAATGTGAGAAATATGACACCAAAACTACTATTTTCTGAATGTGTAAGTCAAACTGGCAACTACAAATTCCTATATTCCCAATAGGAAGCCACTATTCATGTACAAAGACTTTATACGAGTCCCCCCACAAAGCTACTCTGGTCATTCTTCTACATGAAGGTGCAGGGCCTCGTTACACATCACTGCATTCCTTGACTTCTTCTGTCCATCTGCTCATTCCTGCTGCTCTTTTTGTCCACACAGTCCTGCTACAGTGAGATGCAGCCTTTGTGAAGCTGTGATAAAACGCTGCCTATGAAATGGTGCACTACGGGTGGGCCTGTGCTGCATCTTGGCAGATGCTGCGGCACGCCTCTGTGTGGGAACCTGCTGGAGAGATGGAGGATGGAGAGATGGAGGATGCAGGGATGCGGCTGCTACACAGCATCGATTAAAACAAGCGCTCCGTCATGCTCATGGCTGTGCAGATAAAAAAAAACTGGACCATTTGCTGTAATACTGACATCTACGGAGATAGTTCTGGAAAGCTGTCCGTCCACCAACACCCACGTCTGAAAGGTGAACGGCTCCTACTTTGTGCGCTGCTTCTGCGCAAAATCGATTGCGATCAACCTTCAGCCAACATTGCTCGTTTCCCAATGCGCCAAATGTGCAGCAGTATAACGGAGCCCAGCTGTTTCAGCACATCAGGATAGAGAAAAGCTGCATTTCACAACAAATCGACGGCTCATTATTCAGTGTAAAGCCGAGCAGCTGAGCCTACCATGCCCTCTCTCCTCATCATGGTACCACCTAGAGCTCGTCCTCTGCTCCGGTCTCTGCGTATTTTTTCGACGGGATTCTGTTCATTCTCCGTTATTGTTGGGCTGAATTTGATCCAGACAGACGATGATTCAATCAACTATCACTCTGAGCTTTATTTTCTCTCAGTTCTTTTACAACCAAAGCAGTCTGACCGGCTATGAAGTAGCTCTGTCGAAAGGCACCGCCCCAAGATCAAACAGTCCGCATTTCAGACAGCCTCAATCCACCGCAGCATGCCACCGACCGGAGCCCGCTTCTACCGCAAACTGTTAATGGCTCATCCATCCACTGATACCTCCCATATGTGAAATGAGAACTGTAGGCTGGACGGGCCTTCCAGAGCTGTTCCTAACGATGCTGCCCAAATCTTATCACAGAAGCCAACTATCACGCTCCCGGCCGTGTCTTTCTCACAAATGCGTTCTTTAATCATAACTTTCATACACCAATTTTGCGTCGTTTATCCGCTCATGTGTAAATGTGCTCCGGCAGCCAGGCTCGCCCTCCTGTCCGCCCCGGTGCTAGCTTAGCACGCTTTCACGCCCTTCTCACCAACACACTGACACACACGTCGACAGCACTACTTGTGTTAATTAAAAGTGATAAAGAAAGGAGAGAGGTCATGAGAGAGGAAGCCTACTCACCGATTTCATGGCAGCTGCCATATCATCATACCTCTCCGCCTGCTCGGCCAGCCTGGCTTTCTGAACCAGTTGCTCGCGGTCTACCATTTTGGAGGTCGTGTGTACGTTGCTGTCTGGTGTGTTTCGGAGCTAAAGAATAGGAAGATGAATGTTTTAATGCGGTACTGAAAGCTGGTTCCTGTCGCTACAGCTGCTGCCTGCTGTCTGTGAGCCTGCCGACGGGACACCCCTCCCCCTCCGAGCACTTTCTTCGGCTGTGTCACCACCCAGAAAGGCGTGTCCTCCCCGAGTGATGTAACGAGCCTGGCAGCCCGATGACACTGCCCGACACCCAGCCCGCTGGCAGCAAATGTGCAAAGAGGAGCAGGCCTTTCCATGCACTGGAGACATATAGAGCTGAATTTCACTTTTATTGTCTCAATGTTCAAGCGTATGTACACCCCAAATGGAGAGCTTTATTGTGAACCAGGGAAATACTATCGTCCCTGGGCCCCATACCTTCAGGGCCCCCTCAAAAGGCCTGATAAGGTCGGGCTCACACAACAGGGTTTACAGACGGATTTACGCGTTTCACTCTTCCCGACAATCAGAGTATGATCTGTGATTTTGGTATGAACTAATGCTGGGCCCAGATTGTGTGGTTATGTGAGAGGATTACACATCCAGTTCTAAATGTTTCCTATTGGGCCCCTTTGGAGCAAATCAGTGCAACTCTCACACGTCTTCAGAGTGTGTCTTTCAATTTTTCAGCTCAAACTACTGCAAAGATGGTTTGTTTCACCATGACATCATAACCCTTGTGCTAAATGAGCTGTTTCTGTGACTGCCTGTGACTCCACGATCCCCTTCAGGAAGAAGACTCTCCCTGCATCCGTAATTGACAGCACAGAGAAAAACAGCTGACCACAGGACAGCTGGCATATATGCAAATTGTTGTGTGAGACAAGGACTGTCTATCACAGCTACCTCTCTTTCAAAGCAATCATTCGACATGCGACTATTAGAGCATAGTCATTGTTTTCAACCCATGTCATTTATGAGTTTGTCAGACAACACTGCAGTTATAAAATCAGTCGTGCAAAGTTGCAGCTCAGAAATGGCTATGACATGACTGCTGGTTAACATGTAATAATGAGCTGCCTTTCAGTCACTGTTTTATGCTTGTTCTTTTGTCTGACAACAGAAAACATGTGTAATTTAGATCAGCTTTATTGAGAATTCAGCTGTGTTAAAATGCAGTACATGTGAGCACACAGAGCAGAAGAGATGCAAACAGATGTAAACAGCTGATCTTAGGTTGCAGTGAGGCACAGCAAACAACAGGAAACCCCACACAGTCCTTGTTTACTGGTTTCAAATCACTTTTTATGCTTTGACCGTCTCTGAATATCCTTTAGCATTACAAATTCCACATTGTTTTGACTAATGGGGATGCAACTGAAGCTGATGGTAATGTTAGCAACATTAGCTGCATAATGTGCCAACACTAAGGATTTTCCTATGATTGTGTTGACATTGCAATCAATAATAAAAGCAATCCACTAGGACTTCAGTTCCTCAGATGCTGGGAGTTCATAAAGACTATTCTGTTCACTCTTGTTGCCAGACATTTGGTGTGCTTTACTTGTGGCTAACAACGGTACCACCTGAAGCTGCAGATGCTGTCGCTAAGCAAGGATAAACATCCTAGCTTTTGAGGTTCACGTTAGGAACTGATATTAAAACTGATAATTAAAAAATATCATCTCCAGTTCTCGCTGAGGAATAAACAAGGCACGCTGATCACATCTTCTCAATCATTATCTGATACATATTTGTTTAGCCTTCTGTTTTATTTTTTTCCTCATATCAATCTATTATTAAGATTACAGCAGTCTATTGCTCCAGTCTCTAAATTTTGTTTACATCTGTTTCACCATGAGATCACATGAGGCAGTGCTCTGCTCCCTGACCGTTGACTCTGACATGATAATCTTAATAACAATCATGTAGTGTGTAATGCACCTTTATTTTCCAATATGTAGTGTGAGCATTGCATTCAGATTAGAGAGAGTAATATCCATGTTTTTCCTTACACAGTCATGGAAAAAATTATTAGACCACCCTTGTTTTCTTCAATTTCTTGTTTATTTTAATGCCTGGTACAACTAAAGGTACATTTTTTTTGGACAAATACAATGATAACAACAAAAATAGCTCAAAAGAGTTGAATTTAAGAGCTGATATCTAGACATTTTCCATGGTTTTCTTGATAACCAAAATCACTTAAGTTCTTCCATCAATAGCTATGGCATTGTACTGCCAAAAACAGTGGTTTTAGGCATTCCATGTTTTCTTTTCTCTCTGTTTTAGTCACATGATACACATAGGAGTTAGTACTTGTTTTTGATAACTGCAGCCGTGCATCTTGGCATGCTGTCCACCAGCTTCTGACATTGTTCTGCTGTCACAACAGCCCATTCCTGTTGCACAAATTCAAACAAATTTGCTTTGCTTTTGGGCTTGTGGTTCTCCATATTGCATTTGATGATTTGCCACAGGTTTTCAATTGGATTTAGATCTGGTAGATTGAGCAGGCCAAGGCATGGTTCCAATGTTCTGTTTCTCCATTCAGGCTTTATCTGACCTTGTCGTGTGGCAAGGGGCATTGTCTTGTTGGAAAATCCTGTCATTCGAGGCAGGAAAGAATTTTCCAGCTCATGGAGGAAGACTGTTTTCAAGAGTAGCCCTGTACATGACCTGGTTCATTCACGCTTCACACAGTTGCATTTGCCCTGTTCCACAAATACTGAAACAACCCCAGATCGTCACTGATCCACTACCATGTTTCACTGTAGGGGCAAGACATTCTGGTTTGTAGGCTTCTTCCTAACCAGTAAGTTGGCTGGAGTGGGCATCAGCTGAAAATTGGATTCATCACTGAAGAGAACCTTAGCCCAATCATTAACAGTCCAATCCTTGTGATCCCCAGCAAAGAGTAACCAGGCTTTCCTCTGCCCTTCATTGATGAAGGGCTTCTTCCGTGCTCTGTGTGACTTCAGACCAGCTTCAAGAAGTCGGTTTGGAACTGTCCCTGCCAAAAAGTGACATTTCTCAACAGTGCCCACTCATTTTTAAGGTCCCTGGAGGTCTGATGACGATTCCTGACACAGGAACGGATGAGTGCACGGTCATCTCATGAGGTAGAAAGACATTTCCTGCCACGACCAGTTAGAAATTTGGTAGTACCATGTTCAGCTTTTTTTTCTTGATGTAATGAATAACTCTTTTGGAGATCTTTAGTTTTTTCACTACCCGTCTCTCACTCGTGTCAATTTCCAGCAATGCCAAGATGGCTGCCTTTGTGACTTCACATAATTCTTTTGTTTTAGGCATTATTTGAGAGCCAACAACTTCTGAGTTGTGCTACAGCTTGAGTGTAAGCTGGAAACCACTCTAGGCCTTTGCATGTGCAGTGCTGCTTATGACATGAAATGGCCTCTTAAATACCCTGGGAATGCAATTAAGCTGAAGCATGTCATATAGCACATAAAGTATTATGTAATCAGTTGCATTTTTTGTCGTGTTCATTGCAATCTTCAAGTAATATACCTTTAGTGGTACCAGGCATTGAAATAAACAAGAAATTGAAGAAAACAATGGTGGTCTAATAATTTTTTCCATGACTGTATGTGTGATGCACCCCATTTTATAATATTTTAGGATGTTTAAACTCCTGTATTATGAGCCCAGTCTGAGGCTGCTTTCCCCTGCAGGAATCCAGGGCAGGAAGGAGGTGCTAATGAACATTTAAGCAAGAGGAATGGCTTCATAATTCACTGTTTTATTCTTTCTTTTTCAGTGTAACTTACATGGTCAAAGATTTCACAGCTTCAGTTGCGACATTAACTCCAAGTTGTGTCCCTGCATGAAAAAGGGGCCCTGTATCAAATTTTGCTCGTTTGATTGTTTTATTGGCCAAGTGCTCAAAAGCACCATCACAAAATGAGGCCCAGCTCATTTTATTGAAGGAACCTCTTACCAGGTTTATCCATGCATGACCAGGTGATGCCACTTTCCATGCAGCCTCACCTACAGTGAAATAAGAATACACTGTCATGAACTGGCACAAGATAATGTTGCCATGATAAATTCAATTTGCTTTCACAAGATTCTGGAGTAACGTGTTACAGCCACAAAAACACCATCTTTCTTGTTTGTGTTGATGCCTTCTGAATTTGCAAGTCTACTGTGTTAAGCAACTAGAAAACACCAAATGTTCACTTTGAAATTGTTAACTGTATAAGGACATTGTTCAATGTGCTCTTATACTGATGTGGAGAACTACAGGAAGTAATTACATGTGCGCATGCGCAAAAATAAAGTGGGCGCGAGTTGGTTCTGGCCCGGCACCAAGACAGACTGGTTGTGCTGTTTTCCTCCGTAATGTATGGTATGATTTACCGGTATTCCGACCTTAAGTATGGCAGCACCAACAGAAATATCTTACACTGGTCCCCTTTTAAAAAGGGGCCTCGATAACATCTTTGTCATCAGGTAACATAATCTGTGACTCTGACAGCACCCAGGCTAATCTGACTGTTGCAGGTAAAACATTATGTTTAGGTTAACTTTTAGTCTTCTGGGGAAATTATTGTAAATGATAAATACCCTTAAAACAATCTTTAAACATTCGGTTGAAATGTTTTCTTTGATTAAATTGTAGGTAATGTTGTTGAGGTAATGTTTTAGAGACACACCCTGCTAGCTGGCATGATGTTACAACAAGGGGTGCTACAGTACACAACAGAAGTAAGTACACTTTTGTACAATGTCATTTAAGTGTCAAACGATTCTATATTTTACAGGAACTGCACCAATCTCATTTGTCCACCTATATTTTTGATGACAGACTAAATCCTCCCCTGCACGGAGAATGCCACATTTCTCAGGAGACGTTCTGCCACATCTTACAGGCATTTTTTAGCTGCTTTTTGCTGGAGTGGGTGTGTTGCTCTGCCTGTCTGATTAAAATACCACAAAGTTGTTCAATTGGATTCAGGTCACACAACATGCTTGACCAGGTCATAGCTTTCACTTTTTTGTTCTTTAGAGACATTTGTGTGATTTTGCAGTGTTCTTTAGATAATTGTCATACTTGACTACTCATCTTCTGCCAAGCTCCTGCAGACAGTGAGTCTGCAGTGTTTTGGTATATACACAGATATTCGTGGTTCCATCTGTAAATGTCACCTCCCCAACACCTTTTGCACTCACGCAGCCCAATATCACCACAGTCCTGTGCTTCACTGTCTGGATTATGCATAGAATGTGGTGGTCCTGGTCCTGGTTCATTTGAAACATACTGGACCCCATCTGAACTGAACAAATTCACCGTGGTATCATCTGATGAAAGAATCTCTTCCCAATATTCATCAGGCTTCGTTCACGTTCTTTTGCAAAGTTTCCTCTTGCATTTCTGTTGCCAACAGCAAGCAAGGGTGTTTTTCTTGGCAACGGTCCATAGACGTTGATGTTATAAAATGTCCTGCACATCGTCCGAGCTGCCACAGAAATTCAGTTTAAAGTGATACCTCCTGTGCCAATTCTGGAATCACTGCTTTAACTGTATTTCCACTGATTTTTGGTTGATCACTACTCTAATGTTCAAATAACGCAATTAATGAGAGGTGCTACAGTTTTGAAGCATTTAACATTTAAGTGATATTGCACAAGGGTGTCACTTTATCATATAAATGAAAAGTGTAACTCAATACCAATAAAACTCATTCTGGCTTATTCCTGTATACAGAGTTTAACTGCTGTTTGTATGACCGTTAGCTTATTGTGACTAATGTTAGCTAACATTAGCAAACTCTAGATTGATACTCCTGTGTAAATGATAAAATTGAATTATTTTTCTGACATTATTCTTAAATTCTGCTGCTCTTACACTACATCTTACCTTTATACTTAAATTATTCAGTTCAGTTATTCAATTATTCAGCTCTGCAATTGTAACTGGCTCATTTGAAAATTATATATCAGCTAAATAATTTTTGGAATATTATTTTCTTTGTTATATGGCCTGGCTAAGCTAACATTGCAACATTATTGTACACATTTGCTTGACAGTTAGCTTGTTTTCACCGGCTACAAATGCTAAATAATTAATGGAGAGGAAATGGACTGGCTTGAGTAGTAAGAGAAAGGGTTAAAAGCTTCAGTTAAACAGAGCAACTGCAAATCTCAGCCCGATTCTGTCCGATAAATGAAGACATCTTGTTTTGCCTGTGGCACATTCCTCTGCTCTTAACGAATTCAGATGGTGAAGTCACCATATTGGCAAATATGTGCCACTAAAGATGAATAACAATCAAACAGATACATATGTTTTGGTGAATGACCATTGCAGATTCACTGATTTGAACAAGTCTGTTTTTACACCAAAAATATGTTATGTACAGAAAAATAGGAAAATTTATTTTGTCACATATAAATGATTATTACATTTATGTATATTGGAGTTTACAGAACACAAGAAGCACATCATTTATTTCATATATTCACAAGCTATAACACATTTATTCACGGATGTATCTGTTTCCTTGTATTCATGTTGTTTATAGTATACACTATCATTTTCTTCATTTATATTTCTATTTGTTTTATCATACATATTTTTGGATTGTGGATCTAAATTTTTCCTGTAAAAATATGTTTACTTTTATCCATACACTTGTGAACTGATGGATTTCCTCCAGTATGTTCCTTACTTAATCATCAAAGTATAACATGTGCAGTAAATATTTTAACAATGAAAGACAGACGGACAGTTAAAAGCTTATTTTTTCTTCATTTATCAAATAAAAAATGTGTACATTGTATTTTATATAATATATTTATAAAGTGCTTAATAGGCATATATAGTTATAATATCTAATCATATATTGTCATATTAGTTGTTTTTGTATGTTGTTGAGGGCAAAGTATTCCTTCAGCAATGTGAAAGCTGTTATTTACATAATGCATACAAGTCCCAGGATGGTATGCCCACTTCCTGCTCAGGAGGTGGGAGTGTGGCTCTGCTGAAATCATGACAGTGAACAAGTGACGCCAGCATCTTCAGAGTGGTCACAGTTGTGCATATTCCAGGATATATGGGAGCACTCCTGCAGAGATGCCTCAGCACCATTGCACTTGAGATTATCCAGCTGGATTGTTCCCGTGCCTGGCCCGAAGAAAGCTTCTACCCGAGCCGCCGCGGCCTCTCCACAGCCCACTTGTTGACACACAACCTGGGCATCGGGCAGGTCCCAAGCATCATCGCACACTGTGCCCCATTCAGAATTTAGGTACATCTCCACTCGACCCTCACAACGGTGCTGGCCACCCACCAGTCTCACCATTCCTGCAAAAAAACAAAGAAAGGTACTGAAAATTCAGAATCTTAACTGTTTTTGAGTGTTGTTCTAGAGGACAATGATGCAGCTGATTTTGAGCTCGGTGAAGATCTAAGTGACCTACCTGCGGTGGGTGATGGGGTGGTAGTGGTTGCCTTTTCTGTCACTCCAAAGTCACGCGTGTTTGTAAATTTGAATTCAAAAGCTAAAAGAAATAGAGGGAAGCAGAGAAAACAGAGTGACACTCCTGCTCAGGAAATATCAGGCCACAAACACATTAGCAAGGCTCTTTTCTAATTACCCTGCTGATCAATAGAGAAAGCCTATTTACCTCCAAGGTTCCTTTCAGAAAATAATACGGAGACACACTGTGCAGAAATAATTTCAGCAACTGTAATAATATTTTGTAATAGTTTTAATCCTTACAGCCTCCACGCATAAATGATATCCACTTTGCTTATTCTAATTACCTACTGAAGGCAAAATTACTCAAAACAACTACAAACTGCTTCCGACAGAGAACAAATATATAATATCTTCCTATCGATCTAAAACCAAGAATTTACTGTATGAATAGCAGCAAGTCTATGTGTGCATTTGATTTTGCCTTACAGGAGTTAAATTTGGCTTGCAGAAATGCAGTGACACTGATGTGCCTTGACTCATCCACTGTATTTTTTATGCTCTCTGGGCTGTCTCCTCCTCAGAGTACTACAGTCATGCATTGCAGCTGGACAGCTCAGCAGGGTGGGCATAGATGACTAGATAAAGGAAAAGTATGAGCTTTATGTGTAATTGATAACTTAAGATAGATGTTTATGTGACTATAGAGACAGATATTCCCTATGCTTGTGTTATGAATTTATGTCTAATGAAGCCTGGTTTAGCCCCACATGAAGCAAAGTCAGGTCTTACATGCACAGATAACTCCAGCATCCTCATGATGGCCACAGTTGTGTTGACCCCAGCCCAGATGAAAGCAGTCAGGGAGCTCAGCTTCGTCGCCATTACATTCCACGTTGTCCAGCAGGATCGGACCTGAACCATAGCCGAAGTAGGCCTGGTTCTTGGCTGCAATAGGCGGGCCACAGCCAAGCTGCTGACACACTACTTTTGCATTGGGCATGGTCCAATCATCATCACACACCGTCCCCCAAACATTTCTGTAGAGGACCTCTACACGACCCTGGCAGCTACTGTTCCCATTCATCACACGAATAGCTGGCTTGCCTGTATAGGAATAAACAGACAAGTACATTATTGCAAATTCACAGTAGAAACTGTCTTTTCTTGTGCATTATGAATGAGTGATATTTGCATAAAATGCAATAATATTCTCTTGAAGTGTCCGATTTTAAAACAGTGTATTTGTGTCTATCGAGCAGAAATTAGTAAAATAGTGTTACGTTTTGTCTGGACAGTTGTGGTAACAGTTGTTGTTGTACTTGTTGACTCCGTGACTGGAACTTCATCTGTTGCTGGAGGGAAGATGAAAAAACAAAACTGTGTGATGAATCAATGCACCAGACTACCTGTTTGTAACTATCATGGCAGGGTTTGTGCCTTGAACACTTTCCCCACCATGTTTTGTGCCACTGTGGTGCAGCCCATTTAGAGACAACGGGGGAGAAATGGCGCTCCCTGTTGGTCAATTGGCAGAAATGCACATTTCATCTCTACTGAGGAAAAAATCCTGCACAAAAAACTGGACATGCTGGTACAAAGAACTAATAATCAGTGTGTGGTTGTTTGCACATATATAAACACAATCTGTAGTGAAAAGTATGATTTTACCTTGAGTGTCAACTGTTCCCCTGAACCCCCTCTGGTTTATAGTTGCTATAGGCGGGGTGGTAGTGGATCCTGAAGTGGGCAGAAAATTAAAATTAAATAGTCTTTAAATTTACAAAACATCTTCTGCTTTGTAGATTTCTGCTTCTGCTTGTTGCAAGCACTGATACTGATACCATAAACTAAAGTGTTATGTTAAATTTTTAGTTTATCTACAAAAACTTAATACTATTTTTTCAGCTACTACATGACTGGGATCAGCATACCAGAGCAGGTGACCCCAGCGTCCTCATGGTGGCCACAGTTGTGTTTGGCCCAGCCCAGGCTTCTGCATTTTGTCAGGTCTGGTTCAGTGCCGTAACACTGGACATTGTCCAGGAGAATCAAGCCGGTACCGTAGCCAAAGTAGGAGTTAGTGTGTGCATAAATGGCACTACCACAGCCGAGTTGTTGACACACCACCCAGGCATTGTTCATTTGCCAGTCATCGTCACACACTGTTCCCCATTTTCCCTGGTAGTGGATCTCAACCCGGCCCTGGCAGGCGTTTTGTCCATTCACCAAACGGATGGTGCCATCTCCTAAACACAGGGCAAGAGGGAGGGATTTATATTGACTGTTGCTGAATACATCTTTCTATACAGAACATATTTTTAGAGTCTGTAGTTTTTATTAGAATCTCTATTAACATCAGTTTGGGGGTATCAAAGGAAATGGTGACTGCTAGGATTTATGTTTGAATGTGTGTTGAGGACAGAAGAAAGATGTCATCTTATGCCTCCTCCACACAAAAACACAGACAATAGACATTCTCATGTGTCCATCATTTAAAAGAACCATGAATCTGCTAGACTTCCCTACATCCCCAGGGGACTGCATGACTGCCACCACGTAGTAGCTAGATACGTCACTTGTTAACTAAATTAGATTCTGCTCTGGTCTCTCATGATCCTCTTGGGATTTCGGGAGAAAAACAACAGGCAACCACAACAAAGGCAAACCCAGCAAACAATAAGGATGACCTGGAACTCAAGAGGCCTTTGGGGTGTGTTGTACAGTCTTCTTGAAGTGTGCAAAAGACACTTCTCACTGCACTGGTATGTCTTTGATGTTGTCTAAAAGCTACAAAACTGAAATAATATATAACCTCAACTGAATTTTGATATACTTTGGAATGATTCTGTTGTTTTACGAAGATTCCTGCATTTTGGACCCAACACAATGACAAAGCAAGTCATCTTTCATTATTTGATTAAAACCTGCCCTTGCATTTTGTGATAACATCTGGTATGCCACCTGTCAGCTAAATCTCTGTATGTTTCATCCCAGACCATGAAAACCATGCAGAGAAATGCTGGCTTCAAGTTAAAGATACAACATTTTCTAGAGTACCCTATATGGTCTGTATTTTAAGGTATATCATCATCAAAATATGCATCAGAATGAGATAAGCATACAAACAGCGTGATGTAATTATTTAGGATGGAGACAATGCAGAATCTGTCCTGAAAGCTTTATGCAAATCAGCCTGGCATGAATCCATTTTTGCAGGTGGTGGATTAATTTAATCAGCTGTGCTTGATGGAGATTAATTCCACACACAGGTGTAGTTTGTTTCTCAAAGTCAAACGCTTAGACCTGCAATACAATATTTGTTTGACTCCATGACTGCAGCAGGAACTGGCTGTTAAAAAAAAAAAACACTGCCATATTATCAGTTGCCAGATCCCACAGCCTTCAGAAACTGAGTAACATTTCCATTTATTTAAAGACATTTTTCTTGCTACGTGATGAATGAAGTCCAATATTTGCTGGTAAAATTGTGGCTCTTTAACTAATAACCAGTGTATAAAACAACATGATTTAAACTTCTGCTACGCTTCAACTGTGCTGAAAAGTGATGTGCACCTCCCCAGAAATACAACTGTATGTAACCATTGTGACTTGTCAGCTTGATCGCAATATGGTGTTTAAAATGGCTGTGATCAAATATGGCAATATGAGAGTGGATAGAGTGAACCAAAACCCAAATGATGAACTGAAAGTTGCTAAGAAACTCCATAGAGCTGAGAAGAAATGCAGTTTTGGTTTTCACTGTTCTGTGGGTTCTTTAGTACTGTGCTAAAGAACCCACAGAGCTCATTTACATGCAAGTGGCTTTGTGATCCACTGAATGCAAACTGGTGTAGCTTTAAATATGAACAGATACAAAATTTCAGTAGTCAGCGTGGAACATGGAAAGTTTGGTATACACATTTTCAAGTTGTCCTGTGGTTTCACTGTGGTCTAACATTTTTACATAGACCCTAGTTTAAAATCTTAAAATTATAATATGTGTTAGTGAAATTTAGCCATCTGCATTTATGTTTTTCTTCTTTTAAGGATTAATCTATCCCTCTCACATGTCAAGTTGGTAGAGGATCAGTGTCATTTTGATAAAGGCAGAACATACTTACGTAAACCAGAGCTCTCCTGTGGTGGCGTGGTGGAATCCTCAAAACCTCTAGATCCCAGTGTGGCCTTTTCTAGCAGCCAACAAAAAGAGGAGAAATCTCAGTAAGTTTGTCCTCTTTTTCTTCCCTGAAAACATCATTCACAACTACAACTACCAACTTAAAATTGATATAAATGCTTTACCTTTGCAGGTAACACCCACATCCTCATAGTGGTAACAGTTGTGGATGCCCCAGCCCTGACTACGGCATTGGCTAAGGTTTGTTTCATTTCCTCTGCAGTCCACATTGTCCAACATGATGGGCCCTGTGCCTTGTCCAAACGAAGAGGTGCTGCCCATTGCTGCAGCCACTCCGCACTCCAGCTGCCGACAAACCACGTTGGCATCCACCATGTCCCAGTCGTCATCACACACTGTGCCCCATGAGTCATTGTAGCGCACCTCCACTCTACCTTCACACCTGTTACGTCCATTCACTAGTCGTACTTTGGAGAGACAAGCAGATAATATCAGTCAGGATTTCTCTCTGTCAGATTTATTTAACTTCCAGTGAAAGGTGAGGGTGTTCAAACTGGTTGTAAATGTGCCAACAAGGGTTCATAAAAGCTGTACTGTCTGAGACACATTTTGATAACGTCTGAAAAAAATGATATAAAGAAGACAGACTGGCAGGCTGTAATGTAATAACAATTAATGGGAAGAAAAAAATCCTCCTGGAATAATCCTACTAAGTTAAGGCACACAATAAGCCACATGACTCCTTGGAAGAGAGTGAGATGGATGCAGGAGGGTGGGAGGTTACATAGCAAATAAGTAGGGATTAGGGAAATGGAGAGCTGGGAAAGTGACCTTGTTTAAAGAGCCCCAGGTACTGCTCTGCCTCTTGTACTCTCTTTCACTGACACACTGCCAGACACTGATAGGTTTTCATGGTGTGACTGGGATGCAAACATGTTTTTAACTGAACATGAATGCTTTGGGCAGGTGAGGAGATGGACGTGGATGTAGCTGTATAGCTCACACTTACCTTGATACGGTGTCATCACTGGACTTTGCTCGCCATCAGCTGAAACGGGAGGGAGGAGGGATATGGGAGAGAAAGCGAGAGTATGGTCAAATGATTTGTTGAAAGGCTCTTCTTGGCCTTCCATAGTTACTGTACTCTATATCTACTATATCCTTTTTCCTGTAACACTAGACACAGACTGAAACCACAACAGGAGGCCTTTTCAGACTGTAGCAGCTACAGTAGAAATATGTTAGCCACCTGTGGCTTTGTTTGGGTTCTTAGCCATGTTAGCAACATGGAAGAAAGGAAGAAGTCAACACCTATTGGATGGATTGCCATTCAGTTTTGCACAGACATTCGTAGTCCTCATTAAATTTGCTGATCTTCCTTTGTGGTGCAATATCTCAGCAGCTTTTGGATGGATTACAATTAAATGTGTTGTACACATCCATGTTCCCCAGAAGATGAATTGCAACTTTAATTGTATTGTTCCAGTAGCAACACTGTCAGATCAGAATATCGGCTTGTCCAATACTTGAGGTTCTGACCAAATGCTATCTATCCATTCATTTTCTCTGGCTGCTTTATCACGTGGAGGGTTGCAGGAGGCCTGGACCACTCTGTCACCTGTGTCACCTAACTGGTCTGTGACCAGATACCAACAAATCAGATTATACTGGCTTCAGCTGTACTTTGTGTTGCCCTCCTCCTGGCTACTGGCAGAGTAGAGAGTACAATGTACTGTAATTTGATTCTTTTAGATCTGAGTGCAGCTTTTGACACTGTAGAGCATGCAATTTTAATCAAACATCTCAGAACTTGGGTGGGCATCAGGGACACTGCACTTGATTGGTTTTACTCTATCTTTTAGACTTAACCTATTCAGTCGCCATGGTAATCATTCCTCCTCTTCAGCTCCAATTACCTGTGGTGTACCGCAAGGTTAAATTTTATGTCCAATTTTATTTTCTATTTATTTCTATTTATTATTTATTATTTATTTAATGGCCTTTTAATCCAAGATCATGATGTGTCTTTTCATTTTCATGCAGATGACACACAGATATACCTTCTGCTGAGACCTGATGATCCAGGAGACCCAGCTGCTGTTTTTAACTGTCTCAATGACATCAGTTGTTGAGTGGCTCAAACCTTCTTCAACTAAACAAATCTTCATCTGAAATATTACTTTTTAACCCTCCTAACATACACAGCAGTCTCATGGCCCATTATCCACCAACGTAAAGCCTGTTGCCAGAAATCTTGGCTTTTTATTTGATCCAGACCTCAGTATTGCTATCCATATCAAAAAGGTTATCCAGTCTTGCTTCCTCCAAATCAGAACAATCTCCAAGATTAAGCCGATGCTCTCACACCCAGACCTGGAAAAACTTGTGCATACACTCAGTACTGTAACTCCCTAATTTCTGGCATTCCCGAAAAGTTCATCTGTCACCTCCAACTTGTCCAAAACGCAGCAGCTGGGTTTCTTACTGGTTGGCTTCCCTCCACTGACTCCCTGTCCATTTTAATTGATTTTAAGATTTTGCCCCTAGCTACATTTGTGATCTGTTAACCCCTTATGAGCCTGCTGGTAGCCTTAGATCCTCAGGTGGATCCCTTCAGGTCGTTCCAAAGTCGAGGCTTAAATCTAAGGGTGACCAAGCTTTCTCCATCAGGGCCTCGGCTCGGCATTGGCATGACCTGCCTGAGGAGACAAAGCTTGTGGAGTCAATAACTTCTTTTAAATCACTCCTTAAAACCCACTTTTTTAGACTCGCTTTTATGTTAAGTTGACTTTTAGCTTTAAATAGTTTTAGTGTCCTATTCTGTATTTATGTACTATTTACCTGTTTATTTGATATCTTCACTCTTGCTGTATTTTAATTTTAGCTGCCTAGTTCTTTGGTGTGATATCATCTTTAATTCTTAATTTTTAAAAAGTTTTTAAATTTTTTAATTTTAAACTGCCTAGTTCATTTGTTTGATATGAATCCTAATCTATTTAATTACTCATTTAACCTATTACTATAATTTTTAATATTTATTTTATTTGACTGCTCTGCCTTATCTCCTTATGCTTTGCTTGATTGCCTGTGTTTGCATGTTTTAACTATCAAAGCACCTTGTGAATGTTGTTCTTATGGGTGCTATATAAATAAAGTTGAAATGAAAAAATGAAATTTTCAGGGAAGATCAGACATGACACAAGGACCAAGTGATTAGATTTTGGCAGTGATGTGGCTTATAATCTGGATCCAAGGATTTATTAAGGATTCCTGTATCATTGCGAGATAGCAGCACAGTGTCACAGTAACCATGACTACAAGTGAACACTACGTCAGCTGCCTGCTGACGACATAAGATTGCGATCCTACTAAAAATCGACCATTGTGGACTTGCTGGGACTTATCCATCGGAAAGTATACAAGGAACAATTGATTCAGTTATGGGGCTGTTTCTTAGTCCCATCAATTCCCACTGCCTGCTACATATTTGGGTCACACGATTCGGTATCCATACATCACGTACACATGCATAACACATTCCTGTGCTCCTTGCAAGGTAATTTTTTTATTAAATATTTAATCCGTCAGAAACGATACAACGACTGAGCAGCATTGGCAGAGTAGTGCACTCTCTATTATATTGGTTGTACAAGGACGGGTTGGCGCCTAACAGAGTCATGGTACTCCATACTCCTGTGGTAATCTGTAGAGGGTTCCCTGGGGGGCACCATTATAAGCATTCTCTATGTCCACAAAACATATGTGGACTGGATGGACAAACTCCTCAGCAACTTTGCCAGGCTAACATTTAGTTAATGCTTTAACTTTGGAGTTAGCAATACAATAAGTTAAACCAGTTAAGACATATTTTATGCAAAATATAAAAGCACCATGTGTCTCAGGTGTGAGGGTTTTGATGCAACCTGTTTTCCCAAGAGCCAAGCTGGAAATAAAGGGCATTCTAGCATCTGAAGGGTAATATCTCAAATTTCAACAATCCACAAAGACACCAGAGAGATGCTTTTTTAAATCATTACAACCAGTGTGGGTCAATTCAAATGCTTCTCCACTTTGTGACACTGAAACATGAACAGTAGGTATGTAGATACTTTAGATCTGTAAATACATCAGTTTACAGTTTCACATGCAGGTGACACTCAGACTTATATTATGTGGAGGATCATAAAAGTAAATTGTGGTCAACTTGAATATTACTTACTGGATACAGCCCGTCTGCTCACTTTCATGTCTCCTGAAATTAAAGTACAAAAAGATTAGCAAGGCATAAATTTGGACAACTATTAAAAGATATAATCAATAAGCTAGTGTCAGCACATTTAACTGTTACAGTTCTCCCTGTACATTTGCAAATCAAGTGAGTGGGATTGATCCTGGCTCACTTCAAAACAACTTCAGGGCTTTTAGCCAGTTGTGACTGGGGCAGACAGTAACTGTGGACACAAAAGGACACACTACAGGGAGTTCACTTGCAGGTACGCCCGGTTCCTCAGCATTATTACCGTCTCAAGCATGTGTTTAAGCACTGACACACAAGAAATAAGCTCAAGTGTCACATTATGCTCCAGTTTATAACTGTAGCAACTGTTTCTCTTTGAAAATATGGAAAATCTCAAAGGGAATTTAGTAAATAGGACGCGATATTAATGGCCCTAATTTAAACTACAGATAGAAAGGGCCATCATATTTTTTTTCAGAAACAGGAACACTTGAACTTTATGGTATACTCATTTTCCATACATACTTCACATTGCTAAATTTAATAATAACACACTACAAATATGAATTAGGAACTGTCCTTTTAGATAAAAATACAAATGCAAATAAGACTAAAGGTTTATACTGTTTGACTATGGTTACTCCAACATCTGTTATATCTTTACTAAATTACTGTTATGTAATTGTAAATGGCCATTTTTTCACTAATCACATGCAATGTTCTGTTAGTATACATTCCGGTTAATGAAAGAAGTGGCCTTGACCAGTCGCAATCTTTGGACAATCCCAGAAGGCACCAGTGGCCCTCATCCACACACACTCACCAAGTCGCAGCAGAACACTGACAGCCACCAAGATGAGGGACCCCAACAGGGACACCAGGAGCCAGACGGCCGGGTTCCAGCACCTGCACACGCTCTCCACCACACGCTGACCTCGCATGGCTGTCTGACTGACCATCCGTCTGCAACACACACAGTCACACACACTCTCAGTCACTCTCATCAGGCTGCCCAAAGTCCTCAACTGGATGACAAACTGTATGGAACAGACCAGAGTGTAGTAGATACTTTTCAGCTCCTACAAAACAATCACTATTTTTCATTCCTCGTTCAGAGTAACCTAATTATAATATTGGATTGTTTTGTCCAATGGAGCCTGCAGCTGTTGTTATTGTGCTGCAGCAGATATTGATGGTAGTCTGAGGTCAGGGCTTGGAAAATGGAAAATGTGTGGCTAAAAAAGAAATTGTTTCCAGAGATCACGTCGCACGTCCCTCCCCATGGTCAGAGAGCTGTAGGGAAGTTCTAATGGTGAACACTGACCCAAACTTCACAGATATGAGCAACCAACTATTTATGCTGTTGCCAATGACAAAAAAACAACAAAAAAACCAAGAAGAGGGTTGAGAACATCACCATTTTATAAGCACAAAATGTCTGCCGTGCTGCAACCTGGAGGTCTGGTAGTCTGGAGCAGGGAAGTTTAGTTTGTGAGCATCATCAGCAGCTGTGTTACAGACAGAGCCAGACACCTGTTTCACTGTTTTCAAGGGGATTTTCCTTCAGACATCGAATATTGGGATTCACTGACAATCACTCAGTAATCAGAATTAGATAGTATTGTGGCCAGACACTGAATACCCTGCATTCTTCTCATCTGAGAAGCTGGCATGAATTACATTTATCTAATATTGCAAAATAATTCAAGATGCTCATTCTCTGAGAACCCTTTAAAAAGGGGCATTTTAACTGACTGGAGAAATGCAATGTGGTGCTAAACATACATGCACAATAAAATTAAACTTAAACTTCTAAGCATGCGTGAAAGATGTGACTTAAAATATCAGGTTAAGTCGATTAAATATCTTATTTTTTTTAACTTATATTTGTCTTAAACTGCTTAACTGGTTGTTTGAACTTGCAAATCTGTGTCAGTTTAATAAAAGTAGACTGCCGAGTAAACATTTATCTTTTAAATTGTTTCATTTGTTAATAATTAATTAACTCTTTTAGGGGCTCTTTGAACATCTATTTTCTCTGAACTAATGTGGCCTAAAGTGTTTTCTCTCAGTTTTTCAGTTTGAAGAGTTCACTCTTCATTTAACTGGAAGAACTTGCTGCTGATTTCCAAATCGTCTTCATTTAAAGGAAATGTCCAAGAAACAAATTAAAGAGTGTTGGTAGCAGCATGTGGTTGTTTGTCCCTTTGCTCATGCAGAATTCCCTCCTGACCTTACACAGGAATGTGTATTAGGGGATGATGAGGAGAGAATTTGATATTGGCCCCTCGAGATAGTGGACATTCCGGGCCCAGGGGGCACAAAAAGACATTTCTGCTTTCTGTGGTCCCCATCGTCAGGCATAAACGCGGCTTCCTGCAATCTGTCACTAGAACCCTCCAAAACGCTTAGGCACCTGATGACACTGCAGGGGCACCTCTCATCTCCTTGGAGAACAGGAGGCAAGGGGAAACATGGGGGATGTTAAAATATTAAGCCACTCTACTGTATACATACTGTGATTTTCAGCTGGTAGAGGTAAATTTACCTTTGTGGGGTGGCAAGAAAACACTTAACAGCACAGGAATGGCTCGAGACACGTTTTCATCCAGGGCAAGTCAATTACATTGTGTGAAAAGGTGCAGCACAGAAGGCCAAAGGCCCACAGAGAAGTCACTGTACGTCCAATTGGGAGGTGGTTATTTTAACACCAGCACAGCGCTCGAGAACCATGGCTGTCTCATTTACAGACTGTACCAACAAACCACTCGAAACTCTGGGACAAATGGCTCAGTTATGAGGGATGAAAAATAATCTAGTCCCCAATGTTATGTTTTTCAATACTCCATTCATGGTGGGATGTAGCGCAGATCCGCTGGGGAATAATGTTGCCTTTTGTGTCGGCTCTGCTTCCCCTCCCTTTTCACTTCCCTGTGCTGAGAAATAGCTGAAAGATCTCAGCCCACAAAAATACCCCTTAATGTCTGAGATAAAGCAGAGAATAACACTGTCAGTCCCTTTTACAGAGAGAATTTTGAGACATTTCAACAGAATCAATGCATTTGTCAGCATGTAATCTGACCATACAAGCAATATTTCTTTTATATTTTGTGACACAATTGAAAAGAAGAAAAACATTTTGGAAATCGTGTTCAATAACAGTACAAAATTAGAATTTGCACTAGTATTAGTCAATACAATAGTACTTCAATAAATCTGACTTCATATGATCTCAACTGTTCCCAGCAGCAGCATACAGTATGAACATCTTACACATGTGTTTCTATGGGTCGACACTTTCACATTGTTATAAATGCACAGTTATACAGAAACAACTTCAGTGACAGAAAAAAGGTAGATTTAAAGATATTACCATCTCTTGATTTGTCACAGAGCCATGTTCATGTTAAAAATGAATATCAAAAAAAGAACTTAAGTAAAGCAAAATAAACATAGTACTTCATGAAAAAACAATACATACCTGTTGTAAAAGATTTTATCTTGGCCACAATAAAAAATAAATAAAAGCAAAATAATTTCCACTTTCCCACCAAAAAAATTAAAAAATCTGGGATCAAATAGCAGGCAGGTTAATTCCACAAATCACATAGAAAATACAAAAAGTTTGCATAGAAATGGAGGCAAGAACGTCAGAGTATCCAGCGCTACGCGTTTTAGGTCTTTCATCTCCTTAACCCTGCATGACTATAAGTACCTGGCTTCAGTGACAGAGGTTACGTAAAACAATAAATACCAGAGCATTGTATGTTAATAATCTAACGCCCTGTACCTGTCTATGCTTAAAAGAAGAAGGAGGGGCAAGGGGGAAAAAAAGACAAAGACAATGAAAGCTAACCCTTTACTGGTACCCCTGCATCTCCAGTTTCAGGTAGCGCTGGCAGAAGGTGTGGTCCTGATCATCCCTGCACACACAGACAGATACCAGGCTGTGGCTGAGGTCCGGTATGTGTGTTGGTGAATAGGACTCTCCCACACAACGGTGCTCTACAGCAGAGGACTGTGCGATTACGAGGCAATGAAGCTGATGAATCAGAAAGTCGCGCGCAGTCGTCTCTAGAGACTATCAGTCTAATTTTCATGTGTTACCAAAAATGATCACCATGTGCTTCCATTAAAAAAATATTCTTAGAAATCCTTCCTTCTCCACAAATTACTGCTGCCTTTGTAGTATTTCCAAAGCATTCCAGTCAGCAGTTTCATGTGTCAATACAGTTATATTTCAGACACCTAGAATAATTTATAGCTCTTTCAGCTGTATGACAAGGAGAAGCCCAGGGCCTCTCTGAATCATGCAGCAGACTAATACTAATTGTTTTCAAACACTAATCCTTCCTGAGCTGTGGAGAAATGTGCAGGCTGTCCATGGCCATCGTTTAGGTTTTCAAGGATGAATTCAGAATTCCTTCCCAAGGTGTCATCCCAATCTGTGGCTGAGCCCAAATATAGGGATTCTGTTACACTAAGCTAATTTTCAGAGCCTTCTGGACAGGATTAAGGAGACACAATACCACACACAAAGCTATATATTTACTAGTAACCTAATTGAATCAAAATTTGTGCTATTTTTTTGTGTGTTTGCAAATTTTTTACAGAACCCACAGCAAACAGGCTGAGGTAGGAATCGAACCGATATGAATATGAAAATGAACGTGTTTTTCTGTTAGAAAACAGAAATAGGTAAAGCAATGAGTACAGAGGCTATAGTATGATATTCGTACAAAATAAACCAGTACTACAGTGGGCCATTAGCACTAACTAAATCCACTGCCTGGCCAAAAAAAAGTTGCACACTCTAATATTTTGTTGGACCACCTTTAGCTTTGAGTATGGCACTCATTCACTGTGGCATCGTTTGGACAAGCTTCTGCAAAGTCACAGTATTTATTTCTGTCCAGAGACATTAATTTTTCACCAAGATCTCATACTGATGATAGGAGAGTTGGGCTGCTGCACAAAGTCTTCAGAGCATCCCAAAGATTCTCAAAGGGCCTGAGATCTGGACTCTGTGGAGGCCAAAACCATGTGTGAAAATTATGTCTCATGCTCTCTCAACCACTCATTCACAAAGTGAGCCCCATGAATCCTAGCATTGTCATCTTGGAATATGCCCGTGCTATCATGGGAAGAAACACTCCATTGATGGAAAGACCTGGTCATTCAGTGTATCCAAGTAGTTAGCTGAACTCATTCTTTGGGAACATTACGTTGCTGAACCTGAAAAACCCCAGATCACAACCCTAAACCCCACAGGCTGGTAGGCACTAGACATGATGAGTGCATCACTTCATCTGCCTCTCTTCTTATGTGCCCATCACTTTGGAACAGGGTAAATCTGGACTCCTCAGACCACATGACTGACCACATTTGTTCCTCAAAGACGGTTCACCACAAGCCTTCCAGGTTTTAATAGTGCATTGAACGGTTCTTAACTTGATTTTAGTCATTTAAGAAATCTCCTTAGTTGTTTTCTTTGCTTGATACAGGCCATTAATTTGACCCTTCTGAGACAGATTAACATCCTTTCCATGACCACAGGATTCGTCTTCTGATATATTTGCTTTTTTTTGTTTTTGTTTTTGTTTTTTTTAGCCTTTATTTAACCAGGTCAGTCCCGTTGAGATAGAATGATATCTTTTTCAAGGGAAGCCTGGCCAAGACAGCAGCCGCAGAAACATTAGTATTGCAACAATTAAAAACAGACAACACCAACTCACACAACAAAATAAATAAAATACATGCTAGATAGAAGCACAGGATTAAGAATTTATGTTAAAACAACAAGTGTGATAAGTAGCTTGTTTAAGAAATGAGAAGCTCTTCACTGGATCAGCAAGAGTTAAATAAGTTGTTGCCAGCTCAAACATTTTAATAGCTGCAGTAATTATCCAATGGAAGACTCTTACCTATTTGATTAGTTAAATCCAGATGATTTTTTTTTTTTTTTTTTTTGGCCAGGTGCTGTACTTTCACTCATTTTCAGGTCTTTAAACCTATATGGTATCTGCAGTGTGAAACTTTTGTCTGGCACCATCCAGCAACATTATCAACACATGTTCAACCCTTGCTGTTGAACAGTTTTTTGTAGTCCTTCCTCTAAATGCACAGTTTCTTTGTATCTAAAGCGTAAGAAAATGTTTTTGCATGCTTCTCAAGTTTCTTCTCCATACTGACTCACATACTGGGTCTCTGTTGCAATATAGTTGCTTCCCTTTTCAGCACTGGCAAACCAAGTATTGTTAGTGAACATAAAGTAAGTACAGGAATTCCCTCCTCTTCACCCTAAACCCAGCAGGTTGTAGCAGGTGCCTGTCCTCCCTGAGTCTGGCTCTGGTGGAGGTTTTCGTCTTGTTAGGGAGTTTTTTCCAGTGTCCTCAAAAACTTGCTCAGATGGAATTGTTTGGATTTATTGGTTTTCTCTCTGTAATATGCTGTTGCATGGTCTTTATGTTACTATATGAAGCACCCTGTGAATTGCTGTGAATTGACCCTATAAAAATAAACTAAATTGAACTGAACTCAACAGACACTAAATTCAAAAGTACTCTGGCACTTAATAACCTCAAAAAACTCTTTTAGGAAGGAATTGAATTTAATGGATTTTCAAATTCAATCTCATGGATGCATTTTGGCCTGACAGGATTTTAATTTTGGCAATTACAATAGTGTAAACTTAGCTACCTAACGTTTTAAGGGTTTCTTCTCAACCTTCGAGGAATTTTGGAGAAACTCTCAGAAACATATTAAGCAGTAGCTGGAAAAATCTGACAGCCATTTTCAGCAGTTTTTTGAAGATTAAAATTAAGACTTCAGCAAGCGTTATTTAGTTGTTATGGAATACAGCAGAGTTTTCTCCATATAGCGGCCAGAACAGATGCCTTATTTCCACATTTGTCTTATGTTTGGGACCTGAAAATCATGCAAGGCTTTAATTTCTGTTTACACATTCAAACTGAGGCAGAAATAAGCCAGTAAAGATCATGCCTTATATAAAATCAAATCAAATCAAATCAAATCAAATCAAATCAAATCCAACTTTATTTATATAGCACTTTTCATACAGTTAAAAATGCAATGCAAAGTGCTTTACAACATTAAAAACATTAAAAACAAGAAAACCCGTCCCTCCCTCCCTCCATATATACATATATGCACACAACTGCAGAAGCATGCACACGTACACACGTCCACACACACATACATACACACACACACCCATACATACACAGACACACACACGCCCACAGACACACACTCCCACCACTGACAGTAGGGAGACATGGCATGGCACTGACGATTGTGTTATAGCCAAAACAATCAGCTGAAAGATGCTAAAATGCTTCACAGAGTTTAGGGGGACTACAGATCCGGTAAAAGTTTGTGATTATTTTACTCTCTTGCCACCTTATGGACATTTTGAGTCTTAAGGACCTCTGTGTGAATTTTCAGAATGGATACCTAAATGTTAAATGCCAGTTCATGGTTTCTACAGTCCTGTTCACCAACTGATGCAGACTTAAAAGCAGGAAGTGGACAGATATGCAGTTCTCTTCAAACTGTAATGGGTAAGACAGAGGGGCTCATACGGACCCCCGCAAAACTTGGGCAGATGATATAATTTATGTCATGTGTTCCTTGTGGACCCTTGTGGACAAGCAGATACAGGAAACAACAACTGGCCGTTACTATGAGCAATCACTTTCCCCTAAACATTGTCTATAGTCTCTTGTGGACACCATGGATAAGTAATGATTGCTGTTATCATACTTTTCTACTCTGCAGGAGTCCATCTCATATATGTGCAGTAGGTTGTATCTACTGTATGTATTATGTGCATACACACTATTGTTATTATAACAACATCACACAAATTATAAGGTTTGGTGGGGTCTGTGCAGACCTTCATGGACTTGGGGAGATAATGATTTACATCATGTGGACCCTCTCAGACCCCTTTGTGTACTTGCAACAAGTATAAAGCCAGTGTTATACTTTTTGCATTTGTGAGGGTTTTCTAGGGTTTGTGTGATGAAATTTTGTCATCTCCATGAATCTGTCCACACAGCAACTACACTACCAGGGCAATAGTGCACATGCTCAGTAGTAATGTGTATATATGGAAAACAGCCCTCTGAGTGGAATAGTAATGGCCACGTTATGACCTGTGACAGTCTGCAAGGAAGTATAATCAAGGCTTAACAGCAGCCTAACAAGCAGTCAACATTAGAAGCACTATATCAGTGATCTACATAATATCACATTAATGTGCCACAAGCTGTGCAGTAACTTGTAACAATATGTAATCTCAATACACAAGTACATAATAAATATAGTACTAACAGCAGTATTAGTAATACATTACACTCATTGTCTGTTTACTGTGAAGGAAGTGAAACCAATCACTCGAGCCTTGTTACCAGATATCAGACAGAGCATAAAACGTGAAGGGAAATGATTCACCAGACGTTTTTCTGCCCGTAAAGTGCTGATAAATTTATGATATTTTTTTTTCTAAGGGTTTTTCTTTCCAACGCAATATAAAAGAAATCCCTACAGCCAGTGCCTATAAGACCCAAAGGAATCAAGGCAATTACTGTAAACATCTTGAAAATGATATTGGTTGAACTTCATGTTTTTCTTTATTGCTGCCCACCATTTCTTGTTCTGCTTAAAGCCTTACATGCAGCATGTGTCAGAGGGTTCACATGTTGCTGGACACATTCAAGCACATATCACCTACATTCCCAGCTAAGACATACAGTGATGGGAGATGGTCAGCAGTGATTAGCTGGAGTATGAGCATGACCTGGTTAATCTATGAGTGTGACTGAAAGTTAAAAATCCCAGTGGCTTTCTCAGCGCTTTGAAAATGAATCTCTTTGTCAGCTCCGACTACATTACTTTCTCACCTCTGGGGTTGCTTCTTTGCGTTGTGTGAATTTTTGTGGGATCAGCTTTTAGCTTTATTGACCAAAGTGGCTGCTGAAAAAAAAAAAACTCCATAGTTTTCCCTGTAGTTCTGCAACATGTTTGAAGTTTGTAAATTTATTGCAGAAAAGTTCAGAGAGCTCAGATATTTCTGTTGGTCTGTGATACATTTAACAGAACAAGGGTGAAAAGAGGAAACAAAGCTGCTGCAAACAAAAGCCCTGAAGGAAAAAAAGGCTGAAGGAAGAACAACCACATCCTTTCCCTGCTGAATTTCCGAGACAAGACACAATGTGAGAAAATGGGCCATGGGAATTATGATGTTTCTGGAAGACAGCTTGTTGGCATATTTCTGATTTTGTGGGGTTAGTCGTACTTGTCCTCTGTGTCTGTTTTGCGTAACTCTGCTGGTACACACTCATGTAAGGAGTAGTAATTCATACGTCTCCTATCAGGTTATATGTCATATCATCTGGTTTTCACAAAAGTGTGGGTTATCTAAAGGCTCTTGTCCTCCGGCTATGAAGGTCCTATATTTGAACTTTACACAAATAGCACAGCATGACATTCTGACACTTTTGTCTTGGACAGTCCCTTGAAGTGGGTCATGAAGACAGGTTGCATTCTGTGTCCCACAGGTAGTGACACAGTTCACTAGTATCATGTACACGTCAAGACCTAGACTATATGAATATTTTGCCATGTAATTCATAAATTCCTGTTAGAAATGAAGAAAAGCAGCAGGTCTTGTCTGTGATACACTCTATAGGCTTAGAAATGAACTTGACAAGACATGTTTGTCTTAAAAATTTTGGTTTGTGTTGTTAAGTGTTCTTGGTATATTATATAACCTGAGGAGTGTTACGTTCACCGAAAACAGTAAGGAAATATCAGCTTATCTTTGGCATGCAAAAATCTTGGTCGCAAATTTCAGGTCCTCTGAATAGTTATTTACGCAGGAGTTGAACTGATCTTCAAAGAACTTAAAGCCAAAGAGGAAATTTTCTTTTCAACATTTTAGGAAAATCAGTGTTATTTTTGCTTTATATGCTTTCAAAATGAAAAAAGGAAAGAGCACCATACAAAACTTTAGACACCAGAGGAAACTTGGGTTTTCAGATGACTTTTACCAAGACCTCAGACCTTAATTAGTTTGGTAGGGCTATACTTTGGTCAAAGTCACCATTGGGAATGACCAGTGAATTTCAAAGCTTTATAAATACTCTGACTCCTCCAATCTCGTCCTAACAATCAGCAGTCACGGGCTCCTACATGTAGCTGCCTAACACTCTGAAAATTAAAATAACTGATACTCACACAGCTTATAAAGGCTGTCATAAGACAGCCAAACATTTTCAGGTGGCCATTTCTTTGATTCTTAGTGTAATTAAGAAACGGCTATCAGCAGGGACAGTGGAGTTCAAGTTGAGGTCTGGAAGCAAAAGAATGGCACTTTGCCTTGAAAAGTGTGGGGGACATAAGGGCTCAGATGAAATAAATATGATTTTCATGTAAGAGTCATCAGAAGAAGAATTTTCTGATATATAAAATTTTGTGTCATAGGTTTGCAAATGAACATCTAAATGAATCTCAGTGAGTTCAAATAGGATCTTTAGCCACAATGATCAAAAGTATGTTTGGAAGAAAAGGGGTGCAGAATTTTATTAAAAGAACAAGGGTGAATACATCATGCTTTGGCTTGTGTTTGAAATGTTTCACTGGTAGATTGAAAAATGGATCCAATTACAATAAATAATAGCAATATCAAGAATTTAACACCTGTTAAAGCTAAAGATGAACAAAGGAGGGCTTCTGTAATGGTAAAATCATCGAAAACACCTCAAAATTCACTGTGGTCTATGTAAGAAGATACGTGTTGCAGATGTTGCCCCCATGGTTTCTTGACCAGAACATTACAGTGAATCTGTTCATAGACTTTCAAAGATCAGTGCATGTAAGATAGCACAAGATTCTCTCAGAAACCTTCTGCAGGAAAAAGGGTTGAAAATCCTCCAAACAAGAACTGAAAGTCTAGCAGCATCTACAAAACGTATTTAGAAGCTGTAGAACTTACTAAGTGCTGACCATACAGGATGCATGGTCCTATTTTGCTGTTTTGAAACTGTAAAAGATGGACATAAAAAAGAAATTTTGCTTTAAAAATTAAAGGAATGCATCATCTTTAGCTTGATGTCTTTTGGGAATTGTGCCATGTTTTACTCTCAGAGCTATTCAGAGTAACAGATATTTTGATCCTTATTTTTGGCCCAAACTTTTGCATGTGACTGTATTGTATGTCCCATTCCATGTTGCACAGATAGTCTGACACAGTGCCAATTCATGACAAACAACAACAGAGGAGAATCAAATCTCTCTGAAATAAAATACTGTAAGGCAGCACCATGCATGCCTCTGGCCATTTGGCTGAAGCAGAATTTCCAAAAGGAAATATATCATGTAGATTCAAGGCTGATGTAAACTACAACAACAAAAAACAACTGCCACACAGTAAATTAGTTAATACAAAATGTTGATGTGTATGAAAAATTCACACCTGGAATACGCACTGGTGGCTTCACAAGGAGATATACAGAAATTAGCACACACAAATGGGAGCTGCTAGTATTCACAGATGGTGCTGAGATGTATCCAAAAGTGCAGAAGCCATGTGTACCAGAACATCCTGTATATGAAAATACAGACTCAGATGTATTTTCTTATGATTCATATGTTTGTGTCATGTGGATGGCCTCAGATCAAAACTACAGAAACTGGGCTGATGCAAAAAATGTGCAGACAGATGTGTGTCCAGAGAAGGGAATGCATTCAATAAAGATATAGGATGAATACAGTTTGCATTATAATCAAGGCAGATGCACAGTATACTACAAAGAAGAGATGTATTTTCAATTCAATTCAATTTTATTTATATAGCGCCAATTACAGTCAAATTGTCTCGAGACGCTTTACAGAACCCATATGCCTGACCCCCAGAGCAAGCCAAAAGGCGACAGTGGCAAGGAAAACACCCTTTTAACAGGGAAAAAAACCTCGAGCAGAACCCGGCTCTAATGTGGGGGGACCCATCTGCCTGCTGGCTGGGCGGGTTGAGAGGGACAGAAGAGGTAGAGAGGTAGAGATAGAGGGGTAGAGATAGAGATAGAGGGATACAGATAGAGGGGTAGAGATAGAGAGGTGGGGGGGTGGGACACAAGGACCATAAAACACAGCCACACATCTGAAGCATCCAGCATCCAGCTCTGGGACCAGGGACACTCGGAGAAAGGACACAGAAAGAAACAGAGTGAATGTAATGCAATAATGGTATATGTAGTAAATACATAGGTAGTTAGAGAAGGGCTCAGTGCATCAAGAGAGGTTCCCCAGCAGCCTAGGCCTATAGCAGCATAACTAGGGGCAAACTAAAGGGACGTCAAGAGGGGAAGTCAGTTGTGCAAATGAAAACACCAGCTTACCCCGTCAGGGTCACCCAGTCAGCCCTAACTATAAGCTTTGTCGAAAAGGAAGGTTTTAAGCCTGGTCTTAAAAATAGAGAGGGTGTCCGCCTCCCGAACCCAAACTGGGAGCTGGTTCCACAGGAGAGGCACCTGATAACTGAAGGCTCTGCCTCCCATTCTACTTTTAGAGATTCTAGGAACAACAAGTAAGCCTGCAGTCTCAGAGCGAAGAGTTCTGCTAGGGTAATATGGTACTATCAGGTCTTTAAGATATGATGGAGATTGGTTGTTAAGAGCTTTATATGTCAGAAGAAGGATTTTGAATTCTATTCTAGATTTAACAGGAAGCCAATGAAGAGAAACCAATATAGGAGAAATATGATCTCTCTTGCTAACTCCCGTCAGTACTCTGGCTGCAGCGTTTTGGATCAGCTGTAGATGTTTCAGAGAGCTATTGGGACAACCTGATAATAAGGAATTACAGTAGTCAAGCCTAGAAGTAACAAATGCATGGACTAGTTTTTCTGCATCACTCTGAGACAGGATGTTCCTGATTTTCACAATATTTCTCAGGTGGAAAAAGGAAGTCCTACAGATTTGTTTTATGTGCGAGTTAAAGGACATGTCCTGGTCAAAGATAACACCGAGGTTCCTCACAGTAGTACTGGAGGCCAATGTAATGCCATCCAGAGTAACTATATGCTTTGAAAGCAATTCTCTAAGATGTTTGGGGCCAAATACAATGACTTCAGTCTTGTCTGAATTTAGTAGTAAGAAATTATAGGTCATCCAGGTCTTTATGTCCTTAAGACAATCTTGCAGTCTAGCTAGCTGATTAGTTTCATTTGGCTTCATAGATAAATACAATTGAGTGTCGTCAGCATAACAATGGAAATTAATACAGTGCTTCCTAATAATGTTGCCTAAGGGAAGCATGTATAATGTGAACAGTATTGGTCCTAAGACAGAACCCTGAGGAACTCCATCATTAACCCTAGTATGCTCAGAAGAGTCATTGTTGACATGCACAAACTGGAACCTGTCTGATAAGTAGGATTTAAACCAGTCCAGTGCTGTTCCTTTAATGCCAATAGAATGTTCTAGTCGCTGTAATAAAAGTTTGTGGTCGATTGTATCGAATGCTGCACTAAGGTCCAATAAAATAAGTATAGAGACCAGTCCATTATCTGACGCTATGAGAAGGTCATTAGTAACTTTCACCAGAGCTGTTTCTGTGCTATGATGCACTCTGAAGCCTGACTGAAACTCTTCAAACAGGCTATTCCTTTGTAAATGTTCATATAATTGATTTGCAACTGTTCTTTCCAGAATTTTAGAGAGAAATGGGAGGTTGGAAATTGGTCTATAGTTGGCTAAAACATCTGGATCTAGAGTGGGCTTTTTAAGTAAAGGTTTGATTACAGCAACCTTAAAAGCCTGTGGTACATAACCTGTTACTAGAGAGAGATTAATCAGATCTAACATTGAGGAATTAATTAAAGGTAAAGCCTCCTTGAACAGTCTAGTTGGGATAGGATCTAAAAGACATGTTGATGGTTTGGATGTAGAAACTATTGAAATGAGTTCAGAGAGATGTATGGGGGTGAAAAATTCTAAATATCCATCTGGTCTTACAGCCAATTCTAAAGTATCTGTACTCGATGATACATCTGTGACATTTGCAGGAAGGGCCAGATTAATTTTTTCTCTAATCGTAATAATTTTATTTGTAAAGAAGCTCATGAAGTTGTTACTGCTCAAAGCTAAAGGAATACAAGTTTCAACAGAGCTCTGACTCTTTGTCAGCCTGGCTACAGTGCTGAAGAGAAACCTGGGGTTGTTCTTGTTTTCCTCTATTAAAGATGAATAATATGTTGTCCTGGCATTACGAAGAGCTTTTTTATAAATTACTAGACTTTTTTTCCAAGCTACATAAACTTCCTCTAAATTAGTGGAGTACCACTTCCTTTCCAGCTTTCGGGACGCCTGCTTTAAAGTCCGCAGCTGGGAATTATACCAAGGAGCAGGTCCTCTCTGAGATAGAACTTTCTTTTTTACAGGTGCAACACTATCAAGTGTTGTACGCAGTGAGGCTGCAGCATTATTAACAATATAATCCACTTCTGTGGGGGTAAAATTATAATATTTCCCTTCCATTATATCAGTAAGTGGTGCTGGACTAAATAGAGAGGGTATTATTTCCTTAAATTTAGTCACCAAATTGTGAGACAGACATCTACTGTAATGATATTTATTCTTAACTCCTATACAATCTATTGTTGTAAATTGAAATGTTATCATAAAATGGTCAGAAAGAAGAGGGTTCCGGGGAAATACTGTTAACTGTTTGATTTCTATGCCATAAGTCAGAACGAGGTCAAGGGTATGATTAAAACTATGAGTTGGTTTATTTACATGTTGAGAAAACCCAATTGAGTCTAATATTGAATTAAAAGCAGTCGTAAGGCTGTCACTGTCCACGTCAACATGAATGTTGAAGTCACCCACAATAATGACTTTATCTGAGCTGAGCACTAAATCAGATAAAAAGTCTGAGAATTGAGATAAAAACTCAGAGTAAGGAGCAGGAGGACGATATACAACAAATAAAACTGGTTTCTGAGCTTTTAAATCTGGATGAGAGAGACTGAGAGTAAGATTTTCAAATGAACTGTAACTAGGTTTAGGTCTCTGGTTCATTTTCATTATTTGGAAGTATCATCACTTTAAGTGAAATATATACTTAGAAGAAGAGCTTTTCAGGAGATGCAGAAGAAGGAATTTGTACTGTTACAGCAGATTTGCCCTCCCCTTGTCAGCTTCTGCCTTTTCTCCCAGTCTGCCACACGTGAGCAGACGGAGATGGGAGTGAGAGAGGGAGCAGCCCAAGGACACCCTGATAACACAGACTGGTATGCTGAGGCTCTCTCTATCGCTCTATCTTTCATCCTCACAGTGAACACAAACCATTACAGATGCTGTCAGCCATTGCACTTGCATTAGCAATGATTAAAAAAGGAAGAAGAATCCTACAAATACAGAGCAAGTCTCTACTGATACCAATGCCACCCAGTGGTCAGACAGTGTTTGATGGATTTGGGCAACATGATATTGAAAAGGTATGTACATACCTTTGAGGATTTATACATTTCAATATCACAGCCTTTGCCAAATAATGAAATCTCAGGAAGCATTTTATCAGTGCCCTGTGGATCATATTAAACAGTGCATTCCTGTCGATTTTATCTTCCTGACATTGGACTGATTTCAATGGTGGCATGATAGTAATTATAGCAATCACAGCTCACTATGCGTACTGTTTAGCCAAGCTTATATGATCCTATTTGTCCTGTGGTAAAATATTACAATGGACAGAGTGTAAGCCTAAATGCATACAGGAGGGTTTTTCTTCTGCCTAAAATACAACGTGAACTGATGTTAAATCTATTATAAAATTAACAAGACTCCATGGTGATATCTACACATAGATGTTCTATCATCAGAATATCTCTCCATCCTCAGTGTGTATTTGCAGTGGCCTCATGCTGCTACCTCGTACCCGTCCACTAGTCTCTGCTGTTCCTTCCCCTCCGCAGTTGTTCCTCATTTTCCACTTAGTTCTCCTCACTGTGGACATATAAACCCTGTGTTTAGCTGACTGATTGTTTTCAGCCATTTCCTGACTCAGTGTGACAGCTTTTTAAAGTCGTCTGTGACTGTCATATCGCAGTGAGCTTGACTTTGAACTTCAATTTAGTGAATTTATTTTTAGCTCAACCTGCTGTGCCCTGCTTCTGCCTTCCCTTTCCTTCATCCTGTTTGCCACTTATCCAAAACACAAGGGAAGGTTTGTATAAATATCACACATATGCATACAACACAGATATTGCTCTTTTGTTAAGCCCCCTGTTGAAATGGCAAGACAGTAAAATTATAGATAGAAGGCTCATTGTTCCTGTTGCAGTTCACATGAGGATTGGACTTTAAAGATTAGTCTGGTTTTACATCAGACACTATGACGTGATAGTAGAAAAAGCACAAGTGTTAATAATATCATTAACAAAGACTCTGTCATATTAAAGTGTCCAGCAACATAGAACCAGCATGGCAGTAATCATATACAATATCTTGATGCAGAAAATGAAGCTGGAAAATGAAATTCAGTGTTGAATAATTCTAGTGACATGGGGACACTGTAGGCATTCATATGAAATGTACAACTGAACATATCAGTTATATAAAGTAAAATCATATAATTCTTGATGAATGTAGCTGTGTTAATACGATTTCCTGGAAAACTTGTGAGCAGCTGTTTTTTCTTACAGGAAATACCAGTTCCACAAAATGAGCATATATTCATACTGACTTAATAGGAGGACATGTAAACTCTTCTTCTTCTTGTTAAATTGCATGTAATCTTATCAAAAATGTAATAAATTCCAAAAATACATCAACTTGACAAGTATTATAGTAATGTTCTAAACTGTTTCAGTTTACAATTGAATCCTGACATAATATTTTTTTTGTCACGAGTTGGAACAAGCATTCAAGGCTGGTTATGTATGTTTATGTCAGGTGTCTTGTAGTGTATATGCTGGTGTAATAAATGCTTCGTGTAAACACCCTTTAAATGAGGTGTTACTCAAAGATATTTATTTGAATTGTGGAAGTTTTCATGAAACAGTGTTTTCATGGAAATCTGTGGCTTAGATAATAAAGATGAAGGTTTAGGGAACAGTTAAGTAGAGTCTCCAGTGTTGATCAGAAGTTTATCTGACCTGAAATAGTGGATGGTCCCAGAAGTCCATCGCCCACTAAAACCATGATTTTGTTGCATCCCTGTGCATATGGCTGTATGGTGCACTACAAGTCAACACTGTAGCTTAACAGTGATTCTTTTATTCCAAACCGAGGTATCCATCCATCCATCCATCCATCTGCTAGACCCACTGTATCCTGTAAATGGGCACAGGGGGCTGGAACCTAATCCAACTGACATAGGGTCAGAGGTGGGGTACACAGTTAAGACTAAGACGAAGAGACAGACCCAACATATCTAAACATCTTAAAACAGAAAAAGTAGCAGTCTTAAATGAAAATAAACATATTCAGTCCAAACTTTTACATTATCATGTTTGAGAAACAAAACTGCCCATCTGAAAGATACCACACTAACAGTAAAAACATAATTACAATATTAGTCAGGATGACATGACATTATATTACTGGGCTTTACTACATTTTTGAAAAAGTTAAGTGCAAATTTTACTGCATTTTCAGTAAATTATTACATTATTGGGTTCTGTAGGAGCATTAGGAGGATACCTTGCAACAGAAGGGTAGTTAAAAAAATAGTGAAAGTCATGATAAATGAAAAAATTAACCAATGCAATATTCCCTCCCAATAAAATCATGTCTACAAATGTACCACCCCTAACAGCTCAGCATTAGCAGCATGTAGCCACTAGTGGTCATCCATCTCCCACAAGTCGGTTGGACTATGGGGTGAGACGCAATGGTGTTGTTGCCTTCGGAGACTGTCGGTAATACTGCAACTGTTGTAAAAACAAACAAAAAAAACAGGTGAAACACTCAAGCCTGGCATTGAAACCAAGTTAGAAATTAACTGAATTAAGTAGGCATTTAAAGAGGACCCTTACAAGGAATTGCGGGTGTTCATTACAGAACCCCTGAGAGATAAATTACTGAAAACCTTTATCTTATACACCCCTTGCTCTATTTTTGATCAACAACCTATACACCCATATCTATCTATTTTTGCTGTCAAAATGAACGTTTTGTAATGACAGTAATTTGAAAGACTCTCAGTCACTGTGACATCCAGGGATAAAGCGAGAAGTTTGGAACGCCATGAAGGCAGCGCGGCCCCGGGCCAGCAGGGTGACGCTGGACAGACTGTGACTCTGGTGTCTGTCAGATAAACAAACCGCTTCTTGCATGGCTCTGTGGACCTTCAACTACTAACGCTGCCAGTCTCAGTGCTGCTGCACAGCTCATTTTAAACCCGACAACTTTACCGTAGCTGAAAAAAGGATGTCTCCATTGACGAAAAGTTAAATATGACAGTAGAGTCCTGTGAGAGGTGAGTTTGACACAAGTTGTGCTAGAACACTTAATGGTAAGCTAACACAAGCTAACAAGACGCGGTAGCTAGCAGTCAACACTTTTTCACCTCAGATGTACAACAGGATAGCATTCACGTTACGAAGCATATTTTAGCGTCACATATCTCACCGTATAACATTTTGCTCATACAGGCTAATTAGTTTGCTCAAATTACCACCCCCTGTGTAATATGAGCCGTAAACTGGCGTCCATATGGGCAGCGCTAACTTGACCCAGTGGGTTAAACTGGTTCCAGTAACGGAAGCTAACAGGGCAAGTACTGTTTGGTGGGAGCGCACCGGTTCACTTGTTGCACCTCCAGCTTAATGTGAGGCTGCTGCTCCTGAGCACAAGCTCCACTAATCATATTTGAGTGAATTTGTAGTTGTCTGTTTGTACCTGCATGATGTGACATCTGTTCAGAAAGCCCAGTTTAGACAGAACAAACTAAAACGATATCAGATTTAAACGCAGACGTAAGATTTGTATTGTTTAGAATAACTTTACATAGCCCAGTCTGTGCCAAAAAGGGATAGTTTGCCGAAAACCGATTTTCCCTGCTCTGTGCCCTCCATTATAACCACTGTTTTTTGTTTTTGTTTTTTGTTTTTTTTACTCGTTGAAATAGCCTTAAAGGATCGATTCAACTCCAACTTCAGCCCCAACATTGTGACTGACATCTTATTAATGCATCAAAATGACTTTGTTTCATTTATGAAGCTTATGTTTTAAATATTATAGCCCACAGGATAAATAATTCTTAATTTTATATTTAAAATCCATCTGTAACATGTTAATCCCAGTTTAAACAAGGATAACTGACACTAATTTCTTCTTATGCTGTAAACTGCAAACACTTTTTGGTTACAATTACAAGTACTTTCTGGCTCAATTTATGATTGAAATAAATATTTATTTATGTAAAGCAAAACACCAAATTTAGTCACCATGTGACAATTCAAAATATAATGAAATATATACAGATCTAATAATATTTCTCATAAAAAAAAGACCTGCCCTTAAAAAGACCTGCCCTTGTCTGAGGCATTGTTACATATCTAAATACTTAGGTGTTCTGAATGTTGAGGGGGCATATCGCCCCACACCCGTCCAAAATCTTTGCCTATGATCCTCCTTGCACAGAAATCTGTGGGCTTCTTTCTTGATTTTTAACAAAAAAATCTGAAGATTTCATTGGTGTGTTCACTGTACCTGCTTTTCTAAAGCTTTTTCTTTATCCTTCCCGAAACAAAGGAGCAATTCCTCAATCATTAGCTGTGCTTCCAATGTGCTGCGAACATTTCTTACTCCTGCTTATTACATTAATGTGAAACATTTGACCATTTTTCTAATACTCTCCACTGTCCAGTCTTTCCAGATGTTATCATTGCATGCTGCATGTCCAATAACCACCATCATCTACCTGCATTTCCTCTCAATTCTAATGCATGGCCCTCATCTCATCCTTTCTTGCATGCGGTGCTGTGAATGAAGCATCATGAGGAAAGACAGGGATAACCCTCTGGCACTGTCCTCCAACAAACCATGCCAGGACCAGACGGGCTATGGGCGAGAGTTGGAGAGGCTGTGTGCTGATTTGGAATCTGAGAAGCACCGAACACAGCGGGTTTGGGGCCAACTTAGTGTGGAGCTTCGGCACCTGCGAGAAGAAGCAGAGAAGGAACAGCAGAGAGCTTTGAGGGAGTTGATGGCCCGGCGAGGGTGCCAAAAGGACAGAGACTCTCAGAGACGTGGGCATCTCCTGATTAAGGAGGTGAACATTAAAGACAGTGGACAGTGCAGCAAAGTAGATTCCACAGGGAAAAAGGCTTTTTGTTTTTGCAGCGGGCAAACGTATGCAAAGCTGGAGCAGTTGCTGCTGACGCTGTATGAGCAGATAAATGGTGAGCAGGCAGCTTATAAACTGCATCACCGGCAGGATTTTGAGCTAGAAAAGGCAATCTCCCTGTGCCACCTGCTAGAGGCCCATGGGAGACTGTTGCAGGGACTGCAGAGAGCAGGACCCCCTGGCTGTGTTTTCAAAAGCCCCTCAAGGAAACCAGCTCAGGAAGACGACAGTAACACCTGTCAGACGACACCTCTCTTAACGTACTCCAAGGCCTCGCTACAGAGATCACTGGGTGCCTCCCACTCAGCTAAAAGGAAAACCAAACAAAATCAGTTGAAGCAGACCTCTGGTTGGGATATGTGTACAGCTGACCCCAGCCTCACTGCTTCAGCCCTGGACACCTGTCAGAGCAACTCTCTGAAAATTTGTCACCCTCACAACATTCCCCATGCAGACTGGGATGACTGGCCCTCCATCTGCTCTGAGTCCTCTGGGTCAGACTTGTCAGTGTCCTCCAAATGCTTGGAGAGAAACATGGAGGTGAGCAGCTTCATATTTCTAAATGAACCTTTTCACTGGTGGTTAGTCCTGAAAGTGTGAACTAAATATGTGCAGTATGTTGATAGAAATTTTGGTGAGGAGACTTTTATTCTTTGGTGTCCTGTATGGTGCAAATGTTCACTAGCTTGCTGTCTTTTTCTCTATCTTTACATGGGCATGATAGCATATTTTTGCTGCTGTCCTTGTTAATTTGTGGAATAATGTGAACTGATTGACAAGATGTGTACCATGCTTCCCCCATGACCATTTGCTTACACATGCATACCTAAGTACGTAATAAATGAAACAGGGAAACACTCAAAGAAAAACTTCTCAGTAGTCCTACTAGAGGTCAAAAACAACAACAAACAACTTTCTAACTTAAGAAAACAGAATTTGTATTGTAGTGAAGTTTCATTTATCCTTGATTTGTACCTCAAAGGTTGCCTGCAATACATTTATTTCATAATCTTAAAGGAAACACAAAACATATACAGTGGTGAAAAAAAGTTTTCAGACACCCCATTCGTTTGTGAAATATTGCATTAAGAATCTCTCGTAGGTAATCAAATGTAATTTATTTTAGTACAGTCATAGCCAAAATGTTAAACAAATCCTAAAAAAAAGCCATTAAAAACTTAAAATTGATTGGTTCCATAAAAACACATAAGAAATTTTGAGGATTGGGTCATTTTGGTACCAGTGATCCACTAATGAAGGCCGTGCTTTTTATTAAAAGACACAATTTTTGTTTCTGTGCTTCGTTTATATATAAAGCCAGCACATTTGAAAGTTCTTCAGAGACAAAAATGGCTAAAACAAGGAACCTAATGCAGGAAACACACCTGAAGATACAGATTCTCAGCCAGGAAGGGTACAGCTGCCACCAGATAGCCAGAAAGTGCAGATGCAGTCCCTCGGCAGTTGAATACACTCTGCAGAAATACAGACTAACCAACAGCTTTAAAGACAAACCAGGTTCTGGGCGTCCAAGGGTTTCTTCAGCAAGAAATGACCGCATCCTGATCCGTATGTGCAGGGAAAACTGCCGAATGACATCACAGGAGCTTCAGCAGCAGAGGTAAAACCACAATGGTGTCCAGCGTTCCACCCACAGCGTACGTGGCCGACTTTTAGATTGTGGCTTAAAGTCCTATGAGGCTGTCAAGAAGCCCCTGATACATAAGAGGCTCTGAGATTGTGTCAAATTTAAAGGCTGTCAAAAAACTTTTTTCCACCACTGTGTGTTGACCAAGGCTTATGTGTAACTAGTCATAACTTTATCAGCACACAGGAAGGTACCATCACAGAAGCTGAAGTGCTTATTTGCATCGCTATCTTATTAACAATATATATATTAATGCTGATTTAGCACACACAAAACAGGTTGTATCAATACATTATGAGACAAACCCTTTAGGCAAGCTTTCATAGCCAATTTTCTGTCCTCTCATTACATTTTAAGTTGCCTCAGTCAAGTGGAGGCAGTGTGTAACTGTAAATGCAGGGTGCGATGCTATTCTCAGACCATTCTCTGCCACTGATATAGTGCTGTGTAGACTGGTCTGACTGTTCCTCATTATCATTTTGTCATTTGGGCAAAAACGCTCTTAACATTATTATATTTCTTTAAACCAGTCACAGTTGTCTTGTGACTAGAGCTAAGAAAAGAATGCACTGATACTGTTCACTTAAAATAGTGAATTGCTTTGGTGGAACATTTCATTTGCATTTCATTTGCATTTGCATGCAGGGAGGCGAGCACTGCCGATAAAATTTACTATTTACCAAAAAAACTAGCAGGGCTGCTTTATTGTCTTACTATCCTAACATTTGATAAAACTTAAAACTTTCAGTGTGTAAGTTGTTGCTCTGGAGTTTGTGACATTTCACATAGTGATGGATTTTTAAACTTCTAAGTCAGAGATAGTGGAAGGAGAGGCCAATGGAAGGCTTATACCTGCAATCTATGATGTGTCAGACTGATAAAATCCTAGCAATGCTGCCTGGCCAGCTTCTGTAAGATGGTTACCAACTAGTAATACTACCCTGAGGAGTTTATTCCATTTTCTGTTGTACAACAAAGACAAGAGTCAAACACAGGCTAATGTTCCAGCCTGTTTAACTTTTAATATGTATGATGCATCGGGTTTTAAAATGTCAGTATTTAGTAACTACTTTTTTGGCATACAGTGCCTATAAAAAGTATTCACCCCCGCTGGATGTTCAGCCTGTTGTTGCTTTTATACATGAAATCATAGGCAATATAATTAGGCTTTTTTGACAAGAATTTGCAACAAAAAGAACTCTTTAATATCACAGTGAAAACAGATTTTTACAAAATCATGTCAATTAATTAAAATATATCAGGTAAAGTAAATTATTGCATAACCCATGTGCCCCCTTCAGGTCAGTATTTAGGAGATGCAACTTTGGGTGCAATCGTAGCACTGAGTCTGTGTGGACAGATTTCAATCAGCCTTGCTTATCTGAACACTGCAATTGTTCTCCTTTCTTCCTTGCAAAACACCTCAAGTTTTGTCAGATTGCTTGGGGATGGGGAGTGAACAGCTCTTTTCCAGTCCAGCCACAAATTCTCGATTGGATTGAGATCTTGACTTTGACTTGGCCACTCCAGAACATTCACCTTGTTGTCTTTGAGCCATTTCTATGTAGCCTTTACCGTATGCTTGGGGTCGTTATCTTGTTGGAAAATAAATCTTCCCCCAAATCGTTGTTCTCTTGAGAACTCTCCTGAGTCAGATTATTATCCAGGATTTGGCAATATTTTTCAGCATTCATGTTCCCCACCACCTTTATAAGCCTTCCACGGCCTACTGCTTGGAACCATCTCCTGATCATGATGCTGCCACCACCATACTTCATGGTGAAGATGGTGTGTTTGTTGTGATGTTCAGTGTTTTGTTTTCGTCAAATGTAGTGTCTAGTCTGATGGCCAAAAAGCAAAATTTTTATATAATCAGGCCAAAGAACCTTCTTCTAATTGATCTTGGAGTGTCCCACATGTCTTTGGGTCAATTCCAGGCGAGATTTCATCTGAGCTTTTTTCAACAGTGGCTTTTTCTTTCCCTCTCTTCCATACAGCTTTCACTGGTGAAGAACCTGAACAACAGTTGTTGTATATACAGTCTCTCCCATCTGAACCACTGAAGCTTTTAACTCCTTCAGAGTGATCGTAGATGTCTGTGTGGCCTCCCTCACCAGTTTTCTTTTGTTGATACTTAGATTTTATTTATTTTTTTTTGGCAGGAAAGAACAAACAGCAAAACATAAAACAAACAAGACAAACATACAGTACAACAAATAAAGTTGCCAGGCACTATGCTATTCACAAATTTCTGTCCCGTTTTAAATTGGTAAATGTGTACAGGGGCATATTTATACAATCACTTCAAAATATGTGGCTAATTCTGGATGACTGATAAAATATGCAAAAGGGGGAAGGTGAATGACATTTGAAACATACAGAGAAGTTTTAAAACATAAAGAGGGGGGACATCAACCACACTCCCTATCCTGACAAGCAATGTTCCCTCTAATTTTTCATGAGTCTGAACAAACACACAAACTCCCTGAGCCGTCCCTTGGACCACTGTGAGCAACATCAGACGTGTGCACTGTGGTCACGCCAGCATCGCATCCATCCAAGTTACATGGTTTATTAAAATAATCAAATTACAGCATTTACATTTCTGTTAGAACACTTTTAATTAAGTGCTTTAGCCCACTTACAATGAAAATTACAAAGATCTTGTTCATGACCTGTGTAGTATGTTGATGCTATTGGAAGCATAAACATTTCATTTTAACTATGGCAAAACATGAACTGCCAACCAAACCAAGCCAACTATAAACTCCAGTTTTGAAAACACACTTAACATTTTATTATAAAGCTCTGACTTGTATTATGAGTATCAACTGGGAGGAATAATTTTGGGGTTTATATTTGCAAAAGTGTGTAATTCCAGACTCTTATTGTCATGTTTTAATCAGAAATTCAGATGTCTAGAACAGCAAAAACATCATTTTAACTGTAACATGCCTTTAAAGGCCACTATAGGACAGCAACTACTGTGTTTGCTGTTTAAATCACATTAAACAAACAAATTAGAACAACATAAAACAGGAAATTTGAATGTACCTTTGAATATTTATGTAAAAATCTTGTTATAAATCTGTGTGGACACGTCATTCTAGTACAACTGTAAAACAACCACATAGAAATAGTTAAAATTCAACATTAGCATCTAAACAGTGTTTTACTGTTTTAATTACTTGTATGTCATTTCCAACCTGTTGGTCAAATAAAAATTGACTTTAAATCTAAATTTGACATGGGGATGAATAATTTGGGGGATTATATTTGCAAAAGAGTATAAATTCAGACTCTCCTCTTATTGTCACATTTTGATCAGAAATTCAGACGTCTAAAGCAGCAAAAACATCAGTTTAACTGATCTGATCATGTTATATTAATACCTGTTAAACTGCAGAAATGTGTGTTTTTAATTGAAAGAGAGTCTTTCGATGCACATTTCAAGGGTATGAATAATTTTGGACATGGCATTTTTGTAAAACTGACGAAAACAGCCACATAGAAATAGTTAAAATTCAACATTGGCATCTCTAACACAATGTTTTACTGAGTTTTAATCACTTGTTTAGGTAATTTCTGGCCAAAAAAGAACCTGTAGCTTAAATAAAACTTCAATATAGATCAAAATTAATCTGTATCAGGTAAAAATGAAAGTGAAGTCGAAGTTTCCGAACACTCTGGCTCCGTGTGTGTGAAGCTCCTGCTGTGCACTGGGTGAGATTGTCCTACTGTGGTCTGGGAGAGAGTCCTGTAACTTTTTGTCTGCAAAATAGTGTATATAATGACACGATTATTTGCATTTCTACTACTCATAAACTAGTGACAGTATTTAATGATCAATATCCATAAATGAAAATTGTAAATAAATGACACTAGATGAACATAAAACTGATTGAGGACTTAAATTTCACCTTATTTTTCCTGTGTGTCCTTCTCACTTCTCCAGTGGTTGCACACTTTGTCCCAGTTGTGAAGATCCTCCTACTGGAGTCAGGGTGGGGCTCCTGCTCTGGAAGAATTGAGACGTAAACCTTTTAGAGATAAAATTTTGTTCACATTGAAACTTTCACATTTTGCACAATGAGATGTGTGCTGTAGCACAAGCATGTGATACTGGGAAAATTCCATCAACTGTAAAATATATAATTACACAGTTTTTATTAGCATCTACTACTCATCATGGTAATAGCATTTAATGATTATTAACCATTATAGTTGAAAATTTGTAATAAATGACACTAGAATAAGCATAAAAGACTGAGAAAAAAAAATTTCACCTTTATTTTCCCGTCTGTCCTTTTCACATCTCCAATGGTTGTACACGTTGTCCAGGTTGATGGCCTCGTCTGCTTGCAGCTTTGACTTTATGCGCATCAGCTGGTCCAAATGGTCCACTTCAAGACGATTTCTGGATGCTGTTTTGATCCGATTCATTAAACTACATCCTCTTTCACAATCTGCACTGGATCCTTGAAATGTGGCACAAATGTCCACAAGCTGTAAGATGTGTTTTAGCTCCTCACATTTTAGTGTTGCAGTCCCATATCAGAAAATGTACTGATTGACCCGTGTTTCAGTTTTTGCCTCATTATGTACTTGAATTCAGCATATTCACTGTTAATGACCTCCACAGAATGTGGCTGGTGGAGAATGGCCTCATACTTCTTTGCCAGTGTGGCAATGTCTGCTGCTTCATACTCAAAACTGATGTCTGAGCTCAATGCCTCAATGTCCAATGCAGACCACTCCTTTAATTCATCCTCTGGAAAACGAGCATCCAAGTGATCACAGAGCTTACGAATAAAATGAGTAATCTCACCAGTATTTCTGCCATGAGCTGATGAGGCCCTCATCGCCTCTTTGACACGGTCACTCCACTTGACATCCTTTTCCTCTGTCAAGTATTGGGAACGCAGTTTCTCAATCTTCGCCCTTGCAAAGCAGTGCCCTTCCATCACAGTCAGGTCGCGTCTTTGAAAAGAAAGACACAATTGTGCCAGCTCGCCCAAAACATCTCCCAGAGCAGTGAGAGTAACCTTGAACTTTGAATCGGTCAGCTTTTTGTAACAGTAAATTGCCACTGGATCTCTGTTATCACTGGATTCTCTCTTGCAGTAGTCCTGCAGCAGAGTGTAGTTCCTCAGAACAGCATTCACAGCTTGGTCCCGCGACAGCCACCGCACTTTGTTCAGAGGCCTGAATGACAGTGTATCCTCATCAAGAATCTTTGCTAGGTCTTCCAACTTTCCCCTCCCTACAGTGGATCTAGAGAACGTAGAATAAACCGTTCTAAGAAAAGTTTCCACATCACGCATCAAAGGTACATCTTTCCATGCATCATCAATGCCCAAGTCCTCTCTATGGGCCACACAGTGTTGTTCAGTTAGCTGTGGTATTTGCTGTTTTAATAAAGCTGCAACTCCGTTGTGCTTTCCTAGCATTACTGAGGCACCATCGGAGGTCAGCATCACCATTCTCTGCATGTCTAGTTCATGCTTGGTGTGAAACTGAGTTACTGCCTGCACAATATCCTGAGCGGTGCATGCTGTCAGCTGGGTGATGCCGCTGAACACAGTTTTATGGTTGACGTTATTTTCCTCCTTGTATTTAATATACAGGACTAGCATTTTGTGCACTGTTATGTCTGTGCTGTTATCTACGATCAGGGTGTGCCAAGGTGCATTTTTAACTTTACACATCATCTCATTCTGTACTATTTGATTGAAGGAATTCACAAACTCAAAGGCATAATTTTTTCTTCGCCAGCTTTCTGGTATACTCACATACTTTGCCATGTGATCGTGAATTTGTTGAACCGACAGCATAGAAGCATTCATGTTGATGGCCAGTAGAATATTGTCGATGAGAACTTTAACTTGCTTGGGGTTGATTTCTTTACGAGTGACAGCTCGTTCCTCTTCTCTCAGTCTTTGGCACGCTCCCCGAACAATGTAGCGATCCCTATTCCCATCTTACATCTTCTTACAATTCCAATCGCTTTCAAATGACTTTTGTGCTGAGTGTGACGCTTGAGGTAGTCCAGCTTCCATTCTGTCCACACTTTTCCCTCCGAAAACTCGCTTGCTATTTTGGCTTCACAACATGTTTTGCAGAGCAGACCTTTCTCGCTCGAAAAAGATAAAATCTCACCCAATTTCACCGTTTCTTCTTCTGTTTGCACATACTCCAGCAGTCATTCCATCTTAAAAGAATGGCATTTCTTTTTTACTTTGGCTTGGTGCGGGGATGTTCCACTGCCCGTTCATTTGGCCATTATTTTAAGGGGTCAACATAAGCAGCAACTTAACATTATTACCGTGTCTTCCCTCCACATCGGCCACACTGATCTGCTAGCTATAACATGGTGGCTGCACAGAAGGACGCCTGTCAATGACGTTGATTAGCTGCGTAAATACGTATGAATCATATCATTGGCTGGAGCAGCCAGTCATCGGTCACTCACTGACTCACAGTGAAAAACAGCACAGAATGAATTATGTGTTTATTTTATTTTCAATTCAGGTTGGATTTTTTTTTCTGTGCGCGGAGACCGTGTCAGCAGTGCGCAATTGCGCACACGTGCAGGTTAGAGGGAGCAGTGCTGACAAGTATTTTATCCATTTTGTCCATCTTGGAGTGTATACATCTTTTCTCAGTCTCAGAAGGAAGGTCAGTCTTTCCATCTCATGAATCTCCTGAACAATTTCCTTCCAATCATCTACTGTAGGTGGGATGGATTGTAACCATTTACAAGTTATCGCTTTTTTTGCTGCTGCAGTTAATATTTTCAGGAGGTATTTATCGTTTCCTAACATTCCTTCTGGTAGATCACCCAAATAAAGTGACATGCATGTCATTGGGATCTGTTGACCAAGGACATGCTGCATAATTCTCCAAATGTGTTCCCAAAATATTTGTATCTTAGGGCAGCTCCAGAAAATGTGATGATGGCCCACCCCTTCCCCCCACAATCTCTCCAACATGTACGTCTCCTTGATATTAAGTGTGCTTTCATTTTAGGAGTGACAAAAAAACGAACAAGATTCTTCCAACCAAACTTGTGTCAGTACGTAGAACAGGATGTAGAAAAAATTGTTTCACACATATTCTCCCATTGCTGATTGGATATTTTATCATTTAATTCTTTCTTCCATCTCTGCTTGATGTATGTTGTGGTAGTTCCGCTGCATTTTGTGATGCTCTGATACAGTTTTGAGACTATAGATTTAGGCCCAGCAGTGTATGCCTGTACCACCAACTGTGTCATGCCACTTAGTTCTAATTTCTTTAACATAGTATTGGCGTAGCTGTAAGTATCTGCAAAAATCATGATTTTGCAAATTGTATTTTCCCTTGAGTATCTGGAAGTTATGCAAAGTGTTTTTCTTCATCATAGTTCAATAAGCAGTAATTTGTCTAATGTCTAAATCTAGAATCTATACTGTTTGGTTTAAATTCTTTATCCAAGCCATCTGAGTGTTTTTAACTGGGTCCACAAATTTAATTGCTTTATAACCTCGAACCAAGTATGTAAGGTAAATAAGGTTATGGAGATGGTCTTGATAATTTGACATTAATTTGAAATCTCCAATCATTGCTTGTATTGGGATTCTCTTGCACTCACTTTCCATCTCCTTCCATTTAGCCTCATATCCACTATCACACCAACCAACTATATTCTTAATTGGGCAGAATGGTAATAGTCTCTCAGGTTAGGGAGAGACATACCACCTCCTTCCCTATTGATTGTTAGCGTACTGTATTTTATCCTGGGTTTCTTTCCATTCCAAATAAATCTGGAAATTCTTGAAACTAACTGGTTGGAACTTTAACTGGTAGTGACATAAATAAATACAGTAATCTAGGTAAAATTGACATCTTTACAATGTCAATTCTTGTACTAACGGACAGCAGGGATATTGACCAATTACAAAGAGCCTCTTTAATTTTCTTATTCATGGTTTCATAATGTTTTTTATGCAGAGCGTTAGGACAGTGTGTTAACCAAACTCCAAGGTATTTGATTGCTTCTTGAGACCAGTTGATGGTAGTCTTTGTTTTACCTCAGGTGCTGGGTGCAAATCTTAATGCTTGTGTTTTTTGGATATTTAACTTGTATCCTGAATTTGTACCAAATATGTGCAGGAGATCTAAAAGGGGATGAAGGCAGACATCTGGATTTGGATATATAATAAAACATCATCGGCATACAATGCTATCTCATGTTCCTTATTATTTATTGGAACTCCCTGTATATTACAATTTTCTCTTATTACTTGTGCCAAGATGTAGAGTGCAAAAAGGATTGGTGAGAGAGGGCATCCTTGACGAGTAGATTTTTCCAATTTTATGCGATCAGTAATTCGTCCATTTATCCTGATTCTTACCGTAGGAGCTGAATATAAAGTTTTAAAAATATTAATTGACTTTTCAGCAAAATCAAATCATTCCAAGACCAAAAACAAATATTCCCAATTCACACGATCAAAAGCTTTTTCAGCGTCTAGGCTGATCAACACAGCATTTGATTTTTTTTTTCTGATATTTTGAATTATATGAAGAGAAAATCTAATATTATTTTGTGTTTCGTGTCCCCGGACAAAACCAGTTTGGTCATTGTCAATTAGATCTGGTATAAAGGAGTCTAATCTCCTGGACATGATGGACGCATACAATTTGTAGTCTTGATTTAAGATTGAAATCGGTCTGTATGAGCTACATAGAGTTTTGTTCTTGCCCTCCTTTGGGATGACAGAGATGACAGCCTCTCTCCATGAGGGAGGGTCTGACATTTCATTAAGAGTCCAATTCCAAGAATTCAAAAGTACCGGAGTCAGCTCTTCTCTAAACATCTTATACCATTCAGCTGGTAGACCATCGCTTCCCGGTGTCTTATTATTTTTTAATTTATTCAGTGCAGTCTCCAGTTCCTTTCTTATAATTTGTGATATCAGGTACTCGTTCTGATGTTCTCCAGTTGAGGGTAACTCCCACGAACTTAGGAAAGATTTTATGTTCTCTTTACTTTGATTGTGTATACAGAGCCTTATAGTATGTCTGGAATGCAGTATTGATTTCATCTAGGTTATGAACTATTTGTCCAGAATCAGGGTCTAATATTTTGTATACTGATTGTGAGGTCTGTTTTTTTCGTATTTTCATAGCTAATAATTTTGTAGCTTTAGGACCTACCTCGCAGTATGATTGTTTTAGAAATTTATATTTTTTTCTCTGATTCTTCATTATAAATGTCCCGGATCTGATTACTAATTGCTTTCATTTTAATCAGTATCTGGGAGTCCGAATTCTCACTGTGTTGTTGTTCCAATTCTTTTAGGTTGATTTCAAGCTGTTTAAATTTACTTTCTTTTGCTTTCTTGAGTGCTGTACTAAGAGATATTAATTTACCCCTGATAACAGCTTTTAAAGTGTCCCATAATATACTTGGATTCACTTTCCCATTGTCATTAAGATCGAGAAAGGTCCTAATTTCAGATTTTACTTCATTTACAACTGTTTTTCATGTTCATTTTGAGATAGGTGTGTTTCCTGGAGAAATATGATTTGGTGGTTTTCCCTTCTCATTTTTGACATTACTCTGCTCTTCTTAACTGGGTTACTTAAGCCATTCACACTCCAAGAAGCTACTTTGAATTTACTGAACCCCATCACAACAGGTAAATCTGCATGCGCAGGCAAAAATAAACACATGTACTGTAACAAAAACAAACTGTAATAACAGGAACATTAGAAAACAGTATAAAGAGGACTTCCAACCTCAGGGTCTTACACTGCCCTGTCATTTTCCCAATACCTTTTAATATTCTAGTGGAGAGTCAGTCCTACATCAAAATAGGGGCTCCCTCTTTGCAATGGAAAGTCTCTTTTCCTGCCATATGTCATATCTCTGGAAGTTCACCAGAATAGATCTTGAGACGGCATTATCCTGAGGTTTAGGGCCGATTGATCAGTGTACCCGCTGAATTTGTAAATCTGCGTTTCTGTCGAGCCCCAGCTCTGTCTTCAGAAAGTTATCAATGAACGTTAGCATTGAGCTTCCCTCTGTGCCTTCCTTAATGCTGTATATGCGAATGTTATTATGGCGTAATCTTCCTTTGAGGTTGGTTACCTTGGGTTGGAGAAGTCTTTGCTGTTTGAAGGAATGAAGCAGGATGTCTCTTAGCTTGGTATTAGTGGCCTCCGTTTCCTCCACTCGTTGCTCTGCTTCAGTTAGCCGCACACCATGGTTACAAACATCGGCGATAACATTATGTAGCTTTTGGTTTATCTCCGTCTTGAAACTGCTGAATTCTTGTTTAATATCACTTCTGAAGTCATTTTTGAAGTCAGTTAGTTCTGTTTTTAGGCTTTGTATATCTCTGCCGAGGTTTTGAATAGCTTTAGTGGTGGTAATGTACTCCTCTTCTGCATCACACTCCATATTCCCCACGCAGGTTGTGTTGTCAGTCGCCACTCTTTTTTTTTCTTTAGCCTCACTGTCTTTGTTTTTCCTGAAACAGCTTTCTTATTTCTAACTTCACTCATTCTAAGTCATTTTGGTATCTTGTAAGTACAATACCCGTGCTTCTTCGGAGTTTTCTTAATAAGTTGACCAGGAGCATTTTGACTTGCGTAGCCATCTTGAAACGCTCGCCTGGAAGTCCCTCACCAGTCTTCTTATTGCCTGGTCATGCAGTTTGTGAGGACGGTCAGCTCTAGTAAGATTTTAACAAGTGCCACACTCCTTCCATTTCTTAATGATGGATTTCACTGAACTCGCTGGGATGTACAGTAATTTGGAAATCTTTTATTTTTTTTGAATATTTGATTTTTCAAAATTTTCAATTTAAGAAAACATACACAAAATATAGAATATATGTCATGGACAGTGTTTGGGGGTCCATTTATAAAGGAAATCACCAGGCGCAGTCTCCTTAAAAGCATACATTCCAATACAGGCCCAGGGGGAACACTTCTCATAAAGAAAAGATAAAAATCGCATTTGGGCAGCCAAATAACACTTTTTAAAACTAGGCAGTCAAAGACCACCCAATTTATAATCCCATATAAATTTCTCCACAGAAACCCTTGAAGTCTTACCATTCCATATGAACTGTTGAATATGTTTATTAAGTGTTTTAAAGAAACTTTCTGGAATAGGTAAGGACTGGAAAAAGTACTGTAATTTTGGTAATATATTCATTTTAACACAATTTATTCGACCAATCAGGGTGATAGGCAGTTATCCATTTCTGCAAACCCATTATTATTTCATTAATCAATGCAGGGTAATTAAGTTTATACAAGTTTTTAAGATTTTTATCAACCATGATTCCCAGGTATCTCAGCCTGTTTGGGGCCCATTTGAATGGACTTCTTTCCTGGTATTCAACATAGTAAAATTTTGTCAGTGGGATAATTTCACTTTTTTCACAATTGACCTAATATCCCGAAACAGTCCCAAAAGTATCCAGGAGAATAAATTGATTTGTCAAATAAAGAATTAAATTGTCCGCCAGAAGCTTAATTTTGTGGATGGTAGGTCCCACGATAAAGCCTTTTATGTCTGCATCTCTTCTGATTGCCTCTGCTAAAAGCTCATTGGCAAGAACAAAGAGCCCAGGAGACAGGGGGTAACCTTGTCTACTAGATCTATTCAACGAAAAGGCAGTGGAAATGTGTCCATTGGTGACTATTCTGGCCTGGGTTTTTTTTTAATAAAGAGTGCTAACCCAATTAATAAAGGCAGAATCAAATCCAAACTTATCCAAGACCCGGAACAAATAAAGCCGCTCAAGCCTGTCAAAGGCCTTTTCGGCATCCAAATTCATGGCTCTACTAGGTTCCTTCGTGGAAGTTGCCAAGTGCATGATGTTCAATAGACTACACAAATCACTTGCAAAAGATCTCTTTTGGATAAAACCAGTCTGGTCTGGATTGATCAATTTTGCTAGGTATTTACTGGGTCTGTTGGTAAGAGCTTTAGAAATCAATTTATAATCTGAATTCTACAGTGAGATAGGTCGAAAAGACGAGCATTTTAACGTGTCTGTTTTGGCTTTTTTTGGATAACAGTAATTATAGCCATGGAGAAGGAATCTGGGAGGTCTTGAGTTTTGGATGTTAAATTAATTACATCCATAAGGAGAGGAATGAGTAAATCCTTCAACTTTTTGTAGAATTCTGGGGGGAAATCGGTGACTTGTTGGACCGTAGAGAGGTTAAGGCTTTTTCAATTTCCTTTGGAGTAAATGGAAAATCAAGATATTTCTGTTCCTCCTGGTCCAGTTTGGGCAACTTGATATTGAATAAGAGCGCATCTATTGTGGTAAAGTCTTCAGGTAGTTCTGATTTCTGAAATTTATAGAAAACTGTTCGAAGATTTCATTAATTTCTTATGGGTTGTGTGTGATGTTACCAGCTTCATTTTGGATCTGGTTAATTGTTCTTGAGCTTTCTTCTGCCTTTAATTGGTAGGACAGGGCTTTTTGAGCTTTCTTACCGAATTCATAATACCTTTGTTTGACCACTGACCACTACACGGGCTAAAACCTAAATCTAAACACAACGGCTGGACTCACAATCAACAAGTTCAAACAGGGAGGGCGGCAGACAGGTTCTGAAGCAGGCGGTCTGGGGCGGCGTACGCCGGTGCTGCCAGACGCGCAGCGGAGAGCGCGTGGCTGCTGACGTGCATCGGAGATCGGTGGCGGGGAGCCAAGGCGGGGACAGAGGGGAAGCTCCGGGATCAAGCTGGGCTCTCTATGGAGAGTTCTAGGGCAGGACTGAGCAGGCAGGGGGAGTCTGGAGCCGAAACAGACCTGGGCGGAGTGGCTGGCGGGGAGCCAGCTGAAGCAATGATCCAGCGGCTACTGGTGGGGCAAGTCGGGCTTTAAATGCAGCTGATGTGTGATCGGGCACAGCTGCTCTCCCTCAGCAGCTGTGTCCCATTGGCCGGGATCATCAGCATGCCTAGGGGCGTACCACGGAGGGGAGGTACCGGGAAGGGGACAACAAGAGACAGAAACAGGTAGAACTGAGAGAGGGGAGGAGAAGCAAGGAATAGAGAAGTGAGGAGGAGAAAAGGATGGAGAAGCAAGGCATGAGAGAAGGAGAGAGAGAGAGAGAAGAGAAGGATAAGAGGGAAGAGAAGAAGACAGAAAGGCTGACTAGGCAGAGACTGTGACAACTGAAGCCAGTGTAAAGAGACTGAAACATACTGGGAGCCAATATAGCAAGACTAAAACATACTGGGAGACAGTTGAAATCGAGTGAGACATACTGCTAGCCAGTAGAAAGAGGATAAAACACACCAGGAACCAGTTTGTCAAGTTTGAAACACACTAGGAGACAATATGAAGAGCTAGAAATAACTGGAAGCCAGTGTAACGAGAATAAAAAAAAAATGAACATGTATATGGGCAATCGGCTAACAATAGTACATCAAAGTGTGAAACGTAATTTCCTCTCCAGTGGGTGGCGCTACAACTGTGAGCGGATATTAGTATAGAAATGTCGTCAGGGCAGGACTGTGGTTAAACATGTAAAGTCTGAGGCAGATTAAAGCATGCAGAGGGTAGTTAGACAGTAGTTGATGTTTCATGGTGAAGCATCAAACTTCAGGGGGTCGCCATGGCCACGCCTTTAACTGATGCAGATGATTTTGATAATTTATCATCATTGCGACGGGGTTTATAGACTGTCCAAATTTGATGTCTCTTGGAGTTGTCACTGAAAATGACCAAAATGACCAAAAATCTTGCAATTAATCCAAGATGGCAGACTTCCTGTTGAGTTTAGGATTTGGGCACTGTAGAATTATTTTTCCGCTCTGACGTGCTACACACCAACCAAATATTGTTCATGTAAGTGAAACGTTCTGCGGGGGCTATTTGTTAAAAATACTGCAGGGGGCGCTATAGCACATGCAGTGCTGAGATGCATACAGTGTCCTTCCCTTTGCCAATTGTGATGTGTGTGGCAATTTTGGTGAATTTCTGACCATTCCTAATGTGTCAGAAAGTAGTTACTGTTTCATGGCGAAGGATCAAATTTCCAGGGGCCGCCATGGCCACGCCCTTCGGCTTTGGAGGAACCTTTTAGTAACTCTTGATCATGATGTCGCGTTGTATGTACTGGCCAAATTTGACGTCTCTAGGAGTTAACCCCTAGGAGGAGTTCGCTCTCGAAAATGAAAAAAATCTCCAAAATTTGTCCAATTAATTCAAAATGGCAGACTTCCTGTTGGGTTTAGGGGATGGCTCCGAGAGGCTTTTTTGCGTCCTGATGTGCCCACCAAAATTCGTGAATGTAGATTAAATGTGCTGTGGGGGCTATTTGTTAAACATGCTGCAGGGGGTGCTATAGCACATGCAGTGCCAAGATGCATGCAGTGTCCTTCCTTTAGCTGATGGTGATGTGTGTGGCAATTTTGGTGAGCTTTTGAGCATTCCTAACCTGTCAAAAAATACTGTTTGTCACGGCAACAACGTGTTGTCACGGCAACAGCATTGTATCAAAAATGTCAAAATCTTTACACTGTGGCATTGTCAAGAGATGAAGACTGAGCTGACCAATTTCCAGAATGATATGACAAAATTTGGAGCAATGGTGCATGTAAATGTAATTTCTAAACTTCCTGTTACCAACAGGTGGTGCTATGACTATTTCTAAATTTATGAGTGTGGATGTGTTCAGACTGGACCTGGTGTCCAGCACATGAAGTTTGGGGCAGATTGGATCAGGATTAGCAGAGATATAAACATTTCAGTAGTCATGGCGAGACATCGAAATTCGCCGCGCTGTCACAAACACGCCTTTTGATGATGTCACCATTTTCTCCAGGAATAATTATCAACTTCTTAAGGCTTATGTTACCACATGTCAGGTAAATCTGAGCAACAGGCTAAGAATAGTACATCAAAGTGTAAAAAATGACATTTCCTGTTGCCAGCAGGTGGCGCTATGACTCTGATCATGACTTCGTCATATGATGTGATCAGGGCAGGACTCTGATCATACATGTAAAGTTTCAGGCAGATTGGAGCATGTTCAGGGCATTTACATAGCACCTGATGTTCCATGGTGAGGATCAAAATTCCAGAGGCCGCCACGCCCACGCCCTTTGAATTTTGAGAAAGATTTTGATAACTTTTGTGCATTAAGGCCTGTTGTATATAGCGAAATGTGTAGAAATGATAGAAATTACACTTTATGATTAAAATTGCACTTGTTAATTTAGGGGCACCATCCTCAGCTTGCCTGCGGAAAATATCGATTTCAGCTAAGTTTCAAAGAAACTTTGACTAAAATGAAGTTGATCAGTCTCATTCTGAAGTCATAAAGTCTGATTTCATTTACCTCCAGTTCTCAAAACAAGGAAATACACGGTAGAACCGAAGATAATGATATACAAACATTTATTAACTAGGGCTGGGACTTTAACGCGTTAATTTCGATTAATTAATTAAACAGGGGAAATAACGCATTAAATAAATTAATGCATTTTATCGCACCTGTCTCAGTTCCCTAATTTGTGGTACACCGGTAACACTGATGAACACTCCAGCCCAGAAGGTGTCGGTAATGAACCTAAAGTATGTCTGCGGCGTGTGGTCTATGGTCTGCAGCAGTGAAGAAGATACACAGGAGTGACATTAGCAAAAAGGAGGTTTGGTGAACAGTGAAGGAAGATGAGACCATATTGTGCTTGTTGGGTGGAAAGTTTTCTTTTACAAATCTTCCTGATGGCAGCTTGGATAAAAGCATGGTTGTGTGCAAAATGTGTAACAAACAGTTTTCTGATCACTGCATCACTTCAAGCCGACGGTATCATCTCAATGCAAACCATGTTGCTGTTAGCACCAGAGCTAATGTTAGCTACGACAGTCTTGCTAACGGCTAACTGTGTAGCCATCCCATAATAGACTACTTTAGAAAACACTGAAAGTGCTTTAGTTTACAAAAAGTCTAAAATGTTGAATATAATGGCTTTAATTGCATTTTACAGCAATCTGTGAATGTAGTAGATGAAAAATGCAGATAAATAGAAATGAAACATTTTTGTGGCTTAAGTTAAACCACAAAAATGTTTGTCTTTTAATAACTAAATTATAAACTTTTAGTTTATGAAAAAATATTTTTGTTTATAAATAAAAAATTATATTCCTAAAAAAAACCCCATCAAAGTGACACCTTTTATCAGACCCAGAAACTATGAAAACAGAATGAATCTGTGGATTTTCAACTTTCTGAAGGTCCTTGAACTACTTATGCTTTTGTTATGTTCCATACAATGGGAAAACCAAACTAAATCCAGGCCTTAAATCATCAAAATCACTTTTTTTTCTATATGTCCTATTTTAAAATTGTATTAATATTTATAAATTTTAAATTATAAACATATATATATATATATATATATATATATATATATATATATATATATATATATATATATATATATATATTCATTAATTCAACTGTCAACCAAAATTTGAATTGAAAATAATTACTTATTGTGTCAAATATTGTTATTTGACAATGCGATTATTGTGATTAATTAATTACAAAGCCTGTAATTAATTAGATTAATATTTTTAATCGCGTCCCACCACTATTATTAATTCTACAAACAAACAATAAACAACAACAACTTGACAACAACAGACAGTGAATAAATGAATGAATAAATGCAGATAAAATAATGAAATGTGATCATCACTGGAAGCAGTTGGTAGAAAAGGTGATGAATTTAGAATTGGTAAACCCATTAGAATTTGTAAATTCACCCGTTTAGGAAAGTGATACTTGCATAGCCTTGATAGTAGTGAGAGGGAGGCCGCTGCAAAAGTGTGCCGAAGTAAAAACACTAAGAGTCAAAGCTCAGAGCTATCAAGAAAATATTTGCGCTGTCCTAGTTCTTAAGTAATTCTTAAGTCCAGTTGCATTCTTCTGAGAGTCAATTTTTCCAAGATCCTTTATTACAAGCCCATTCTTCCAAGCCCAGTTACATAAAAACAAATCTAGTTTAAGACAAAATCCAGTAAACCCATTTAAAAAAAAAAAAAAGCCAAAACAAAAGCTAAAACTAAAACCCAAGAAAGCCCAAAAGAAAAGCTAAACATAGATAGATAGATTAAACCTTTATTGATCCCACAGCGGGGAAATTTACAGTGTAACAGCAGCAAATAGAACATCCATCCATCCATCCATTATCTATACACCGCTTAATCCTCACTTGGGTCGCGGCGGGGGCTGGAGCCTATCCCAGCTGACTCGGGCGAAGGCAGGGGACACCCTGGACAGGTCGCCAGTCTGTCGCAGGGCCACATACAAAGACAAACAATCACTCTCACATTCACACCTACGGGCAATTTAGAATAATCAGTTAACCTCAGCATATTTTTGGACTGTGGGAGGAAGCCGGAGTACCCGGAGAGAACCCACGCATGCACAGGGAGAACATGCAAACTCCATGCAGAAAGATCCCGGGAAAGCTGGGACGCGAACCAGGGACCTTCTTGCTGCAAGGCGAAAGTGCTAACCACTACACCACTGTGCAGCCCGCAAATAGAACAGTTTGAATAAAAAAGAGCAGCACACAATGCACACAGTGCATAGATATATTTTCTTCTTCTAGAAGAAAAAAAAATATTTACAGCAAAGTTTCTGTGAAATTGCACAACATCATTTAAATTTTTATTGCAGTTTGTAGGTGGGTGAACTGAGCTACTGGGAGCAGGCTTGATTGTAAAGTCTGACTGCAGCAGGAAGGAAGGACCTGCAGTATCTCTCCTTTAGACACCATGGGTGAAGCAGTCTGTCACTGAAGGAGCTGCCCAGTGATGTAACTGTTTCCTGCAGGGGGTGGGAGGTGTCCTCCATGATAGACAACAGCTTTGTCATCATCCTTCTGTCTCCCACCACCTCCACAGGATCCAGGGGGCAGCCCAGGACAGAACTGGCTTTCTTTACTAGTTTGTTTAGTCTCTTCCTGTCTGCAGCTGTGATGCTGCTGCTCCAGCAGACCACTCCATACGTGATGGCTTATGCCTCCACAGAATCATAGAAGGTCCTCAGAAGTGCTCCCTGCAAGGACCTCAGTTTTCTGAGCAGGTGGAGTCTGCTCTGACCTTTCTTGTAAAGTGCATTGGTGTTAGTAGTCCAGTCCAGTTTCTTGTTTAAGTGAACACCCAGGTACCTGTAAGAGTCCACAATGTCAATGTCCGTGCCCTGGATGTTCACTGGTGTAGGAGAAGTGTGTCTGTTCCTGCTAAAGTCCACCACCAGTTCCTTGGTTTTCACCGCATTGATCTGGAGGCAGTTCAGCAGGCACCAGTCCACAAAGTCCCGGTTAAGTTCTCTGTACTCCTCCTCATCTCCGTCTGTGATGAGGGCGATGATGGCGGAGTCGTCAGAGAACTTCTGAAGATGGCAGTTTGTGGTGTGATGGGAGAAGTCTGCTGTGTAGAGGGTGAAAAGAAAGGGGGCAAGGACAGTCCCCTGTGGGGCCCCTGTGCTGCAGACCACAGTGTCGGACACACAGTCCCCTGCCCTCGCAAACTGTGGCCAGTTGATGAGGTAATCCAGTAGCCACATTGTGAGGTGAGAGTCTACTCCTGTCTGCTCCAGCTTGTCCCCCAGAAGCGCAGGCTTGATGGTGTTGAAGGCACCGGAGAAATCATAAAACATGATTCTCACAGTGCTCTTCATCTTCTCCAGGTGAGAGAGACATCTGTGCAGGAGGTAGATCACTGCATCATCAACCCCGATGCCGGGCTGGTAGGAGAACTGCAGCGGGTCCAATGAAGAGCTGACCAGTGACTTTCCTCTATATACAAAGTTTTGGAGCTAAATACAAATCAGCATCTAACCAGTCACTGTCCAGGAGAGGTCAGAGGCCAAATACCTTTCAAACTTACTCTTAGTCCATTTCTTAAATGTAGAAATCTAATTGTTCAACATTTATGGTGATCACAGATCTGAAATAACACCGAATAATTGATTAAAATGACACCAAACACAACACGTTTATCTCATATGGTGCCTGAGATGATAGTAAAATGTGTAAGCATAAGAATAAACTTACAAATTGTAGAGTTTAGGTTACATTAAAGTATAGTTATAACATGGTTAAACATACAAGCGTATACATTCGGTAATAGTAAGAAAAAGAAGATATAGGGAGTCAGTATTCTCAAAGTAAAAAGTCTCTCTGTGTCTTTTATGGGTGTGGTCTGTGACAGAGAGAGAGAGGAGGGGGTGCTTGTGTATCATGTGTGTGCATCTTCCACACAAACACTTCAGATTCGATGTGTTCTTTTTCCATACTGGTCCTGATCAACCTGGTATCAGAGACTGAGTCCAGATCGTCATTCCGGTGGTGGTGCATTTCTTTAATGTTCTAATGTAAGCTGTTCAATTCATTCTTGCATACCAAGTTCTATGTGTTAGGTATTGTGAGATTAGAAAGTCAGAATGCCAATCTTGCAGAGGTTTGGTTTTCCTCACAGCTAACACTTTATGACTCTTATCAGATTCTAGTGGAGGTAGGAGGCATCCTGTTGTCTCCAGAAGTGCCGTGAGTGGTCCTTTAATAGTAAACATCCGATCAGCAGATGTTCCATTTGGAAGTGAATTTTGGGTTAGTTGTCTCCTGAAATGGTGTCTTACCAAATTTACAGCTTTGAGAGAGGGTCTTTGGATCTTTGTGTGTATGCTCTGCAATGTTCTGCTCCTTAGTATGCTGCATGTATGTACTGACGGAATTTGAGGTGAATTGGAGTTTCCCCCTAGGAGGAGTTCGCTCTAGAAAATAATCAAAAATGGGCAAAATCTGACATTCAACGCAAAATAGCGCACTTCCTGTTGGGTTTGGAATATGACTGTCACTGACTTTTTTGTTCAGCCCGACGTGCTGCACGTGTACCAAATTTGATACCTGTAGGTGAAACGTGCTGCCCGTGGGAAAGTATAGGGGGCGCTATGGAGCCACACACCTCCATAATTCCTATAAAATCTAAAATTTTTCACCAGTTCTGGTGCATCTGGAAATTTTCACACGAATTGGAGCGTGTTTAGGCCCTCAAAAATGCACTTCTTCCGGCAGTAGAAGAATAATAAAAAAAACCCTAGCATTCCAATAGGGTCTTCGCACCATTTGATGCTCGGACCCTAACTAGTAAGTTAAGCCCTAACAAGTTAATGAAGGTCTTTACAAGTACAAGGGTGCCTAATATTTTAAAAGCATGTTTGATGAGGAAATGCACATTTTAAAACAGGGCCTTCAAAAATCACTGAAAAATATAGAATTGGACCAAAACAATTTCTTACAACTGTAAAAAGAGTGGTGTAGTAGATTGTTAAATTCATGTCGTTCTGTCAGAGCAGTTCGCAGGATTTGTGCATAGAGGAGGAAAGTGGGTGGATGTATTCATGCCTCTTGTTGGAGTGGCAGAAGTAGGTCAGCATGCATCTGTCTCTTAAATTTTGGATCATGTTTTCATAGAGAGGAAATTGAATAATTAATCAAAGCTTGAACTGTGTCTAAACAGCAGTGCCCACTTGCCCTTACGGCTGTTTTGTATTTCTTGCACAGCACTGCTAAGACATCAGCACTGTTCTGTGGCTCTGGAGTGAACTCAGTTTTTAAACGTGTGCAAATGCTAATGCCTTTTAAAACGGGAACGTACGGGCTTGTGCCTTTTTCTTTTATTCAGGTCAGCTTGGGTTTGTCTTTGCATTGTCTTTTGAAAGTGTGTGGAAGAGCACCTACTGTAATTCCTGTTCGCTATTGAATATTTGTTCATGGCAATTTTTTCATTTACCTGAGATCTTTTTGCATTTTCTAAATATTCTCTGTCTGTGTTATGATAGTGTTTGGTTTTCAAGGTGAAATGTTATTTCCACTGGCATCAGCTAATGGGGCTCCTTTTAAATAAATAAATAAATGTATATTGTGTATTTACGATCACCAAGAGAAACATGTTTATCATATAGCTGTCACAACGTCAGCATATCTCATTAGACTTGCACAAAATTTAAGCTTTTACAATGACTGAATGAATAAGTCAAAATATAGAGTCTGGCATTCAGCCAGCTGACAGCTATTGAACATTTGCAATTTAGCTTTTTACAAGATTCCAAATGATGTTTCAGTGAAGTTCTCCAGTTGTATTTGGCCAGCAGCCTGCTCTTCAGTCTGATGGCAGCCAAACAGGGAGGCTCTGTCAAAATATGTTTCTGTGAAAGGATGTCAGTAAAACGGAGCCATGATGGACCTAGCTACAGCTTCTTTTTGTGCACAGCACGCATGGTTTAAAATGCATTGGGAAATGCTGACTAGAGTCTTTTCTTTGTTTCATGTTCAGTAAGATTTTTTACATTTACCCTGTGTGCTCTATCTAAGATGATAAATAAATTTATATCTGTGGTTATTCGTGCAGGAGTAATCTCAATTACATTGCCCATTGTTAGCTGTTTTGCTGTCTGCACCCCTGTTACCACTCACCTAAAATCTTGAGGAGCTGAAGCTGAATAGAAATAGTGTTCACGTCAGAGTTGTTTCTGTCTTCGGGCTACCAAAGCAATGGTCTTGTGAGCAAACTGTAATTAATAATGAAATAGGCTGAAGCTGGGAAATGCAGTGTTAGAACAAAATAAGAAGCTTCTGTGTGTGAGACACAGTATGTGGTTAAACCGTCTGCTTGAGGCTTAGCATTTTTTAACCTAGCTATGTGTCAAAACCAGCCTTTTCCCCCATTTACTTGAGTGCATGCTTTAATTAAAACAAGTAAGACAAACAGTTAAAGAAGAGTAAACTTTTTCTGCATGAGGCATTGTAACTTCGGCAAATTTTATTGTTGACTGCACTGGCAGTGTACCAGCAAAATACCCATTCAAAAAACGCAGGCAAATGTATGTTTTTTTTTCTTTTGCTGTGTCCAGTGATGACTTTCTAATAGCGACCTTTAAAGTGGCAGACAGCAGTGTTACACTTTATTAAAGCATTGCATCAGCAATAAAATACATTTTGACCTGGTGCTGAGGAGTCAAGAACAGGTTAGATAAGTGTCAGGTCTTTAAAGTGATGCCTCTGATAACTACCTACATTTTTTTTAGTAACATTTGTAGAAAAGGAACTATATATGTAATATGTAGTCTCATTGTACATGAGACTACATATTTATTCATTTGCAACAGGCTCACAGTGTCCTAAAAACAGAGATAAAGTATCAGCTTATCAAGCTCTATGGTGTCAGTATTGTTTAATGTTCCATTCTCATAGTGTGTACATACACACCTATACATCATTTTCAGCAGTTGCTAAATACAAAACTGTGAGCCAAGCAACAAACAGTTTATTAAGGTTGAATGACGATTCAAGATTCAAAAAGATGGTTTTTCAAATATAAAAAAACTCTCCCAGTATGTTTTCAGGTTGCAGCTTGTTAAGAGGATTTGTTAAGCAGCCTTGCTCATTCTAATGTAGTAGACAATGCTAAATGAGAAGTTCATTTATAAAGTTTTGTTGAGTTGTGGCACAAATTGTATCTTTTGCAATATCCAACCTACTGCTGTACATGTTTTTTAATATCTATGTCTCAGGCAAAATTACTTAAATATGAGTAGCATCAACTTGTCAGACATCCTATTCAGTTCTGTAGTGCACAACTGCAGTAAAATATTGTACTATGTCTCTACTGGACACACTTGTTTCTCTGCCTGCCTCCTGCAGCCTCCCTCTGTTGCAGTGTCTACTGCCTCTTGAACAATCAATAGGCAGCCAACATCATTCCAGCGTCATCTCCATGGAAACGAGCTCTAGTCCCTGTAGTGATTGGGCCCCGTCTCAGAGCCAGCCTTTTTGTGATAGGACGAGGGAAGCAGTCCTCCCTGCCCCCCTTCTCTCAGCGAGACTCACCGTCTTACACACACATTTTTCCCTTCGTCCTCTTTCTTCACCTTTATGGTGCTACAACCAAGATGGGATTAAGCAGCCCTGTCGAGTCCTATTGCATCTGGAAGAAATGCTTTTTGACACAGCGGCATAAATGAGGAGAGACTCTCAGCCATGGATACCACCCACATCTCAGCCTCACTGAGAGAACGGGGACTGGAGAGGAGACCTGTTAGTTAGATCGTTCTTGGGTATTTTCCTCCATTGCACATCTTGTCCTATTTGCTATTCCAGTTGGGCCTACATGGACTATTTCAATGTTATGTAGGGTAAGAAGTGAACTGGTGTGTTTTCCTTTTTCGATTTGTGATCAAGCCTTCCTCAGGTGACAGAGCTCTAATGCAAGACAAAATAGGTTGTGTCAGTGTAGTGAACAGAACTCTGAATCTGAATGCCACACTGTGATAGATACTCATAACAGTATGTTCAAGAACGCTATCGTGCAGTGAAATTCATTGTCTTGCCTTCCCAGGCCAAGGCCAAAAATATGCAAAGTCTCTTTGGAGTTGATTGCCCTCATTTCGGAAAACGTCATTGCGCAGCGAGAAGGGAAGTGCTTTATTCCTGGTTCTTCTGTAACTGCATTTTAATTGAGGCTCAACAACCTGCATCAGAGCTGTTTTTGTCAGCTTTACACGGATTTACAAAATTAGACAAAATTAGACTGTCACTGGCAGTGACAGTCCTTTGCATGATTTTTGACACATCACCTTAGCTAACAATTTTCCTGCTTGAACTGTTGGAGCCAGAAAGACAGTGACATCTTTATCATTTTGAAGTTTACCTGCCACAGCTGATCAGTGTAATTCTCCTCCAACAAATGAAAAGCATGCGATGCCCTGGTCTTGGTTGGGCACCTCAAATGGTCATATCGATCCCTTCTGCTGTGTTTGACTTTGACAGAGAGTGATGTATGACTTGTGCACTCGGCCTGAGCAGCTTGAGCCAGCACTGGCACCCACGGACATGGAGAGCAGCAAGGAGGTGGAAGATGTTGGGCGACAACAGCAGGAGTTGAGGGAGTCGGGTGAGCAGGATAATAAGCAGCATGGGCTTTTGGACAAGGTGGTCGCAACCACTGCTAATATCGCTCCAACATTACTGTTAAGAAAGAGGCACCACTCGCTTCACGCCAACCTCGGTGGTTTTGAAGTGGACGGGATACAAAAGGTAAGTCTGAACATTTGTTGTGTCTTCTAGCACCATTCGTGATTGTTGACAGCATGAAAATGTATGAGGCGTACAGAAATACAGGGAGACGTCTTGTATTCCAACTAGTACTAGAGAGAAACAGATGCAGTATAGTTTCCTATAGAGTCACAAGTCTTTAGAAAAAACTTTTAATAGGACACTACTCAATTCATTGTTGTAGTTCTGTGAATCTTAGCATATATAATATGTGGACTGGTTCTTCATAGTCTTTGAAATGCATAGAGGTTTAGCAGGGTTTATGCTGGCTCACAGTGGCCTTGTAGTTGTTTTTCACACCTCTGTGTGTCTTCATAGTGAAGAGAAGATCCACTTAAAGTTACAGCCATTTGAAAAATCAATGTTAAGGCCATGAGATTTTCAGCTACTTGTGGATACTCATATACACTAGCTGGTACATTGTAATCAGTCTCTGTAAGGAATTGTTACCACATCCAGCAAACAAAATACTTCCGTGAAAAGTGCTGACAATAAATGAAATAGTCCTGCATATTAAAAAAATCTGAAGCATGTGGAATGATTAATTGTAAGTGCTTTAACCAATACAGACAGTTAGCGGATGCTAATTGAAGGTTGTAAATAAAGCCTTGGGTGCTCCAATCAAAACAATGTCTCCATACTCGAGAGTATGTGGAGAGCAACACATTGAGGACAGCTGAATCAACCTAGGCCACATAGAGCTGCCATTAACAAATCTGCTACACCATTTGCCCTTTTTTTTAGATTTGAGATCCACTGTTTTAGTATCAGTTAGCTGAGTACCTTATTTGAAACATATTGTATATTGCCTGGAAAGGAATTTCAGATAATGGTGGTCAGTGTTTGGGGGCTGTATTTTTACAGCATTTTTCACCACCAGTTCTTCCATAAAACATGAGTCCCTTCTCCTTTGTTTGATGCTTTGAATGTATCTTTAGGTGTGACAGGATTTCATCATCTAAGCAACATAGTCATCTCTTTCCAATATTGCCTGCTGCATTCCCCACCCCCACCACTTCATTACTCAATCACCATGATCACAGTTTAGCAAAAAACCTTAACGAATTATAAACACACTACCTGGGAGAAGATCTGAGGTCACAGATGCTGAGAGGGAGCATTAAGTTATGCATTAGAAATTGTTATTTAGCCATTTCATGGTCGGGGTCAGCAGTATTTTTCAACATGAGGCTGTCACTCTTAGATTACTCTTTATAACTGCACCATTATTTACAGTGAGGGTGCTACAATTATCCTTTGGTTTTCTTATCATCAGTTCCACCCATAAATTTTTACTATGTCGTATGAATATGTGTGTTTGTGTGGTAGAAAGCACTTTTATAAAAACATAATGAAATGTAGTCCTACAAAGCAAGAGTAAAATATTGATGTAAAAACAAAGCAGGTATTGCATAGCAGACATTGAGAAACAGAACAAAAAGTGGCTGAAAGTAGCTGGACAGTGATGCCATGTTCAGTAAAGCGCTGCATCAGTTGGCTGTGCTATAAATGGACTATATAGAAAGATTGCTGATTTTATATTTGGTATCAGATATTCAAGAGCCAGTGTGGCTTGGCTGAACAATCAGAAAGTTATGCCATATTCATTTTACCTTTACTGTATATCAGTTTATGCTGCAAAAGGATCGTTTAATTGATTAGCCAAAACACACACAATGACAACTGAAGAAGTTTCAGCCTGAAAGGACAATTGCCAGCACTAAAATGCTAACTCTTTTTGTTACTATTTTTTACTTGCTTTGTTAATTGGGGTTTCTATTACTCAACCATACTAACCATTTTTGTTTATCAATGAAAAAAACCATGTCATAAAGGTAGCACAGACTCATTGCCTTTACTGTTCAAATACCGGTGTGTGACATTGTGTTCATGTCACCCGTAAAAGCACACCATCTATTACAGGTTCAAATTCATAGAGCATTGGAGAACTAATTTCTGCTTTCCTCCCAAGCTTTGGTTAATTGGTCAGAGGAAACACTTGATGTAAACTGCACAGTAGAACATTTTTAGTATTGCTATAAGTCTTTAAAACCATGCCTTTCTTTAGAGAATCATTCTATGTTCATCTGCTAACATGAGACATACTGTACAAATATGTAATTGAAACAATCAGGAAAGTTGTAAATGTGAAGTTCTTTTCACTTCATGGAAAAAAGAAGCCTGACTGTACCAAAGGATAACAGCCGTTTTGACTGTGTGGTCCTCTCTGATCCACACTCTGTAACACCGGCCTTGATACCATGTGGCTGCCTGTCTGATTATTGGGTTAGGTTTACAGAGCCCCTCCCCCTCAAATCAATTTGTATTGTGTTTGTTTAATAAACTTGAAGGTCAAAAGTAAAAGCTGTTAGGATATGAGGATGTTTACTTCTGCTATAAGTCTTCCAGCTTCCAGTCAGTAGGAAATTGAGACAGGTGCTATGTAACACCTAACTAACAAAGAGTTGTTTAGCTCAAACTTTATGTACTCTCTCGAGCCACCTCTGCTAACTCTAAAATGCCTCACCCACCAACAAACCACAACAAATGTTCTGCTGTTGGCTATAAGAGTGAACACAGCAGTTCAGTGCAATCTAAACTCAGCCACTATTTACATCTGTTTGCTTCTATCCTACTGTCTGTGGATTTTAATACTGCCGAATCCCCAATAAAGTTGTTCTCATTTGCATATTTAGCTGTTTCTGTTCAGTCATCAAAACAAGCTGAAACACTGCCAGTTACGACTGCATGTTAACCAACAGTCACTTCATAGCTGCGTCCCACGTAAAATGCTGATTTTATCACCACAGTGTTGTCTGAGAAACTCAGTTAAACACAACGACTTTGCTATGATTTCTGCCATATTTTCATGTCAAATGATTACTCAGAGAAAAACGCCAAGTCTCCCGGTTTCAGCAGTTGCACAGTCAGCTGTTTTTCTCTGTGCTGTCAAACACAGGCACGAAGACAGTTTTCTTCCTGGAGGGGGTGAGGACTGCAGTAGCTAATTGGTGTTTAGAGCAAAACATCCCACTTAGAACAGCCCTCAAACCAGGGCTAATGTAGTCATGGTAAAAGGAATCATCTTTGCAGTATTTTGAGCTGAAAAATTGTTAGACACACAGTTGGGAGTATGTGAAACTATCATCATTTTTGTTGAAAAGGGACACAATATGGGACCTTCAAAGTACCAGATACATCGGAATACTAATTCATTGGTGATTCATAGGTGCTGAGGTACTGTGCAGTCACCTTTCTTTGTGCATTGGAACTGATCTGATGTTAAATGCAGATGGATGGGTGTTTCACTGACACTAGCACTGCAGGTCATCGCTGACCCAGGTTCTACTCAGAGGAGACCTGAAAATAGAGTGGTGTGTCTAGAAGACCTGATTATATCAATTCTTTTCCTGTAATTTTCTAAATTGACTCACAGATCTCAAAGAGGATGTGTTTATACTGTCTGGGTAGTCTTTGAATTATGATTCACCTTAGTGGTGTGCTTTTAATGAAGCTCACAATGATGAACATCCAATGTGTTAGACATGTATAAGGTTGATTGAAGGAGTGATTCACTTGGGTTTGTTTTTAGTGGCATAAATGTTGGGATACTTACATTTTCTCAGATCAGTCAACCTTGTGATAATGATATGGTTAAATGGTGGCCCTGATTAGAGATTAACTTGATTTTTTACACAGTTCTGTACTTGCAGGTCATTCTTGATGGAAGAGCACTTCATGATTTAGACTTGACTACAAATATTTATTGATGTTCATGAGGTCCTGTCTCTCTTTTGTCCTCTGGAAGTTGCTGGATTTCCTTCTGGATTATATTTTCATGTACAGCCTATAGTTTTGTCATCTTGATCTACTGGGCAGCTTTTCTGTGTACACAATCTATTGCATGTTTGTCTGTGTTGAAAGTAGGGCTGCTAGTTCAGACTATTTTTCTATCAATTGTTATAAATAGTCAATCAGCACAAAAAGAGAAATGTTAACAAGTTCTCTTTTAAGTAAACATACCTAAAACATAGACAAACATATCAAGGCATTTCGGCAAAGTTTTATTTTGGATTTTAGATCATTCAGAATTTTTCCATCCAGATTTATATTTGTATTGCAAATGAATATCAGTTCTAAATATTGGTTATCACTGTCCTTTATTACTAATAACCAGTACTGATATAGGCTTTCACAATTATTAGTCAACCCCTAGTCACAATGAATTGAGGCGGTTTTTTTTTTTTGAAAAAAGAAAAATCCATGTGGTGGTATCAAATATTGATGTTGGACCAGTTTCAGCTTCATTGTCATAGATTATATTGAAAACTGGCCCAGCCCTAGTTGGAAGAGAGATCCTTCGTCTCTTGTCTGAGGTTTTCTCCATTTTTATCCTGTTGAAGAGTTTCTTGGGGGAGATTTTCTTTGCCTGAGTCGATAGTATACTGACACACTTTTGTGGTGTTTGTGGAAAATTCAAAAATGTCCATGTCAGTTTCCAAGTCAAAGGTCAAATCTTTCGTCTAACCAACAGCCCTAAACCTAAGTATAATCATTTTACAATCATACAACACAGCGAAAAGCATAAAGCTCACATTAGAGGAGCTGCACCCAGAGAATGTCTTTTTTTGACACAAAAAAATTAATCGATTACAAAAATAGACCATCATTAATTTTCCACCAGTCAAGAAACTTAATCATTATAGTTCACAGTCACAGTATTTTTGTGCAAAATTTCATCGAATAATATAGAAAAGATCATAATGTCTGCAGAAGACTTAGTCCTGTTGCTGAATTATAGTTGTATCTGAATGTGTGTGCAAATGTTTTATTGGCCAGCCATGTAATGACTTGTAAATAATTGACAGAGGCGTGCAAGCGTAGTCTCTAAAGTGCTGGTCTCTCACCATCTCCCAGCCCAAACATCACTGTCTGTCTGTCTGTCTGTCTGTCTGCTGTCTGGCTGCAAAGAGGAGCTCAGTGAAACAAGGATCAGACATTTTGTCTGCTGTCACATTCACTTGCAGTGGTGACTGGATATCACCGTCACATGTACTGTTTGTGGGATGTAGAGAAAGTAGATCAAACCATTAGATATTTACTCCTCTCACAGTTGGAATTGTTTGCTGAAGCCTGGTATGTGAAGAGAGCTGCTGAAGATGATAACATCATCATTTATGTAATATTGGAAATGTTCTTTATTACTGTTGCTGCTATAGATCCTCCATCAGCTAAGGACATTATTTACATATCTCTTACTTGACAGTAGCACGAACTGCATATCCATTTTTACCCACAACATTTGCTTCTAAAGTCTAAGTCAGCCAGTGGGTATCCTTAAAGTACCCAGTTACTGGTTTCAAGTTTTCAGTATAACTCTTGCTAATGAACTTAAATTACATCTAATTTATTGTTAGAGGAATGGCATGAATGCTCTTAAAAGGTTTTAGCTCATATCACACAAAGGGGCTCTGTCTGTCCGTCCTCTGGCCTACATCCAGACTGCTCTGTATTTGGCATCTTCAAAGAGCTCTTTCCTGCCTGTGACATTTTTCTGTCATTTGGTTGTGCTCCCAAACCAGTGATTACCTGTGTTCCCCCTCACAATGGGAAATACGTTTTGCCTGGAGGATGAAAGGGAGTCTCATTTTGTTGACCCAGCACTTGTCATGAAAGGTCACTTTCATTACTGGAGTGCTCCTACCAGATGGGATTTTTTTTTTTAACTGTGACTTGTAAAGGTTTGCTGTGGAGGATTAAAATGATATTTAGACATTCTAACATGGTTGTCACAGACTTAATGACTTGTCTAGATATGCTGACCTTCTGCTGCCCTGTCCTGGACAGTTTGTGTGTCTCTTTTGTTAACAGTTCTGTCATCTGGGCACTCATCTCCAAGTCTGGTCCACCTCATATTCTTCTAAAAATGTTGACTGTATTTGCCGCATGGCTAAGCTTGCATTTGCATTGTGATATCACTTGATCTGATAAAGAGATGTACTGTTGATGTTTGCTTTTTTAAAAACATTTCTAATGTGCCTGTATTTAGTGCTGGGCGATATGGAAAAAATCACATATCATGATATGGATTATTTTATATCACGATAATGATATATATATATCACGATATACCACAATAAAGTATGTTTTCAGTTATTCTCTGAAAAGTTTGACAAAAATTTCATTGCTTACTTTTCTCCATGAAACTTCAACCTGTTGCTAGGGCTGGACCCGAATATCCGAATATTCGGTCCCCATGGTGGTATGCGGATATTAATTTTGAGATCCAAATATTCGCCCCCACCCCTCCACCTCCGGTCGGGCGTTATGAACCGAGCCAAAATTCGGCTCTTTCCTCTGTTAGCTCACCGCCTCTGACCTCACGGACCGAACCGAATATTCGGGTCGTTCCTCCGTACGTCCGTCAACCCGACCCCCCCACCCCCCGGGATGTTATGAAGTGGACCGAATATTCATCATTAATAGGGCCCGAATATCCGGAGCCCAGAAACTGGTATTCGGGCCAGCCCTACCTGTTGGGCGTCCATCTTTCAGCACTTATGAGTTAAGTAACATAAAGCATGTCACAAACCCGCGTGAGAATCAAAGAACGTAAAGCAGCGTCATGTTGCAAAAACCACAAGAAGGAGTTTCTTTGCGAAAAATCTTTTTTATTCGTCTTTATTTTCACTTATATAAACTTAGAGTATGCATAGTGACAAGAAAACACTAATACAATCGTCGCAGGCTATTTAATGATGTATTTCCTGTAATAATTGATAAAATTAGGCTAGAAACGATAGAAGAGAAATGGAACGATAGACACTTTTCTATCGTTCTCACGATATGTATTGTCATATCACCCAGCACTACCTGTATTGATACCGACAGTGGAATAAGAGGAAATGTGGGAAGAGAGTCTGACTGACTGGGATTCAAACCACGAACTCACTACTCAGGACATTACTGTCCATATGATATGTTCCCAACCAGTCAGTTATCGGATCGGCCCCTAATTGTGACTTTTAAAAGAGATGCTACCTATGTAATGTGCTGAACAGCAATGTTGTGTTAGCACTTAATGTCAAGGACAGGCCAATCAACGTTTTCCCCACAGTGGAGAGAACAAATACTAAAGTAGAGTGTTCAAGCATGTTTGCGCCTGACCTATGACAGGAATGGGATTTCCTAGTGCTCACTATAAATATGTCTTTGTGCTAGAAGCATCCTGGGGAATTTTTCAGTTCTTCATCAGTAAGCTCTGAGTGAGAAGCTGCCGGCTAGGGAACACTGAAGTGAGGACAGTGACAGAGTAGGAGGAGGGATTTTTGGCAACTTCAAGAGTGGGGACAAGGTCCTTATGGGGCTGCTTGGAGGCGTTTTTTTTTTTTTTTTTTTCAATTAATTTTATAGACTTCCATTTCTGGCAGGATGCACTGCATGTCTGTGCAATTTGTAGAATGAAACTGGTTTCCTTCTATTTGTCATTTCTTAGTTTTATTTTTAGCATCAAAGCCTGACTTGACAAAGACAATTTAATCTCAGTGACATACCTTTAAGGAAAGTACACAGATGCGGCCACATGCGATTTTATTGTGGTGTCTGTTTGACATTGACTTTCTAAACACAATGGCATGTGGACAAAGTAGGAACCAGGGCAGATCAGTTTGTGTGTTGGGAGTAATATTCAGTATGAGAGTCAGAATGCCATTCAATATAACAATGGAGAGCAGTAGCAAAGCAGAACTGCATAGAGAAAGATATGCAGACACCTGCATATCTTTTTCTATGCAGTTACACATAGTAAAGCCTCTTACGCATATTATCATGATTGATTTTGTTTTAAATGTTAAAGTAGATTCTGTAAAGCCAATTCAGCAAATGTTTACATATTAGTTGCTGCTGGCGTGACAGCAGGAGGGTTGTGGGGCTCATATGCATATGCAATTTTCGTTGACAAGATAAAGGATTATATTCTTTTGAAGCCCTCGGTGTTGAGCCTGTGGAGGGTTGGGGTAGACACCAGTCATCTCTACTACATTCTGTCTCCCTTCTATCCATTTTGTGCTGACTCTGCATTAAATAAAATCATTTGGTGACTCGTACTTCTGTTAGAGTTTTGCCTTTTTTAAAAAGCCAGATGTTTTCTGCATGTCTGACACCTTATTAAGCCGTTTGAGGCTTAGAGGACTTAGACATTTTTATTTTCGAACAATGTCAAAATCCATACCAGCCATGCTGGTATGGATTTTAATTACTCTGTGGGGAGAACAGTGTTGTAATTGCTGTATAAGGAAGAAGCCCGAGACAGCCCCCAGTTAGAATACAGACAAGAATGTAATATACCATAATGCACTACAAATATCATCACATTGTAACAATTGCTTCCATGTTGCTTTCTTCTTGCATCAAGCTTGAAATCACTACCTGCATGAATTCATCAATCCCTCTATGAATATCTCAACATGTGCTTGCAGCATGATGTCCAGTCTAATCCCTAAATGTACACTAGACAGCTTGTACCATGTAAAGGTGTTTTGCCAAACATATACACATCTTATATCCTTGACTTACGAGAGGGAAGAGGCAATAACTAGGATCTTCAGACGATGCATTTTTTAAAAAATATTTTTTGCACAATCTCACCCAAAGGACTGTTGTGTGAAAGGTGGTTGAAATAGATTGTTGGACACCTTGGGGGGAGTGAAGGAGCGCCTTGTGTTGGCTCTTTGTTCTCGCTGTATGAGAGACCCCCTAATCTGTCATCGTCAGCTACCCTCGGGAGATGAGTCGTGATAAATACAGGAGGGGATTTGAGAGGACACTTAAGAGGGCTTCTTCATGACTTGTATGTCAGTATAGGGAGGGAGCTGCAGTAAATTAAACACCTTAGGCCACAAACAGCTTTGTGCTTCTTTTCATGTGTTTTTTTTAAAGAGAGAGTTCTCTGCTTTGTTGAACACCGTTTCTTTTCCTTTACCATAGCAAAGTTTTGCAGCGCTCCTGATCTCAATTGAGCTTGAATAGTTGCTATTATCATTTTGTGTCTTATGAATTAAATATTGGTATCTTGATCATAGTAATGAGTGTTTAGAAATAGCATTAAAAAATTCTGCTTCTTCTTTCCACATTCAAATTTATCTATAGAAAAGCAGTGCTGTGTTAAACCATAGGAGGTGTAAGTGGCAATAGAGATATGCACATAGTGTGTGTCGGAAATACCATGCATGTCATGAGCAGTTCATGAAACCTCATTAGAAAATCACTGATACAATGGGATACAGTCATTGATTTGACTCCAAACTGCTGCGCTTCAGTGATATTGTCAAGTCCATTTGTATCCACTTGAGTGGAAGGGCTGCTATCTCCAGTCTTTACAAGTTATAATTGTTTTTCTGTTTCTTGCCTCTGCTTGTAATTAAAACTGTGTTCAGGAGTCATTTCTCCGATCGTGTGGTATTGGAGTGTGGGGTCTATGGGTGGAGGCTTTTCCCTTTCCAGTATTGCTGGGAGCACACAAGGCCAGGATTAATTAAGGCACATTTTCAGATTCAGCAGACTGCCACGATGCCAGTGAATGAAACCCAGCAGCACGTACATGCATGTTGTACAGTGGAAAATTAATCTGCAGTTTCCTAAAGTAAAAGTAAAAATGTAGAATAACCATTACAAGCCTGCAGAAACTCTCAGATATGGTGGCCGAGGGGTGCAAACGCAGCACAAAAACGGAACGCCCTGCAAGAGACAAAAATACCCACAAAAAATAAATGCTGCAAGATAGAAAACACCTACAAAAGAGAAATGCTGCAGGAGACATAACACCTACCAAAATGAAACGCACTTCACAAGAGAAACGGACTGCAACCAGAAATGCTCTTCATAAGAGAAACGGACTGCAAACAGGAACATGCTTCACAAGAGAAACAGACTGCAAACAGGAACGCACTGCAAACAGAAACGCACTACGAAACAGAAACACACAAAAGATAAATGCTTCAAGAGACAAAACACCTGCAAAAAAAAAAAAAAAAGAATAGAAATATTTATTTGTTGTTTTTTGGGTTGTGAATTAAAAAAACATTATGGGGCCTCTCTATTTCTCTTGACATTTTTTGCTAACACCTAAAAACAAAAGTTGTAGAACAACAAAGAAATGTTCCTATACTTAAGCACATTTAGCAAGTTTAGAAAAATCATTCAATATTTGTTTTAATGTTTTCAGTTTTCTGGGACCATGGTATAGGTGGATTAAACAAGTTGGAGCCACTAGGGAGTTGAAGGCCGTCTGCAGAGTAACACCACTCTGTGGAGTGACACCTCTCTGCTGCACGTTGTAGTGTTCCCAGTCCGCAGCTTGTCCTGGTGTTCCCAGTCCGCAGCTTGTCCTGGTGTTCCTGATCCGCAGCTTGTCCTGGTGTTCCTGATCCACAGCTTGTCCTGGTGTTCCTGATCCACAGCTTGCCGTGGCTTAAATTTAAGATTAAATTTAAGCAGTAATTACGATAATGCAACAAATTCCTTTAATGCTACAGTACTGTGTTAATGGTTTCTTAAAGTGTGCAGACAGCAAACATGAATTACAATAACATATGTACAGCTTGCGTATTTAGTTGCTGTTTTCTGTTATGTTTTTTCCATCTAGTCTGAGCCAACTGTGAGCTCTGTGCTGTTTTAGTGGAAATGGCAGGAGAACAGTGGCAGCCACATAAACCAGTCTTGAAAATTATCTTCCTAATTTTTTGTAAAGTCTGCAGTTACCAAAGTATTAATGTATTGCTTCAGCAGTAGACCCAGTGGTTGCATGGTTACAGTACAGACTATTCCTGGGTGATAAAACGACAGTGATATGTCCCACCAATAGACAGTTCATCAGTAGCAATACGAAAATTGTTTGACATACTGTTCGATAGAATGTTCGATAGTTGTACTTAAATTATCATTCACCATCAATCAAAGCATCAGATGAAAACCACCATGAAAGCACATAGCGACTTTCCTGGCTCATAAACAGCATATCCTCGATTGATAATGGAGGCTCTACACACTCCATTGCTCTGCCGCAGCTTCATCAGCTTCCTTGGCGTCTTGTCATCCTCACGCATACAGGCAGACCTGCCTTGTTGAGGGCTGCGGCCAGTGGGAACTATTTTTTGCCCATGTGAGACATGCCTCACTGTCTAAAAACACCCACAGCCATTTGTCCCTGACCACCTCCACCTAAGCGACACGCTCCCAGTGGCTTCGTCCGAGGGATGACGGGCTTGATGTTGGGGTGTATGTAAAGGCTGGTGGGGATGTCTTGTCCAGTAATACCAGGTCCATGCCAGAAACTCAGAACTTGAACCACAGTACTTCACACGGGTCATTTTTTGTGAGCGTCTGGGTTTTACTTCCTTTTTTTAATTTAATGTGAGATCATTCCACTGTCTATATTTCCTTTTATTTTTCATTGTTGTGTTAGGGTTAATAAATGGTCTACAATTGCTTAAATTCAAAGTGAGGCGATTAAATTCAAATTAAGCCTTTTTATTTCTCATTTTTGTCATAAGTTATCAATAATTAATGAATTTGATTGCATTTTATTGTGATCATTTCTTAAGCTTTCTCACCCAGGCCTAATACATACAGTATATAATATGATGCTGTACATTAGTCATGGATTGGCGCTTTTGTTCTACTGCTTCAGTTATCATGTCTAACAAAGAATTAACAGTGGCAAAGCATGTGGGCCTATGTGCCTGTCTGTGTCTTTGTCTTGTAGACGCCTTAAAGGTTTATAGTGGGGGATTTCTAGCTGTCAGCTAAAAATGCTGATGCTGGTGTTTCTGTGAAACCAGACATTTCCATACGACTTACGAAAAGGTCGCCATGGATCGCAGACAAAAGAACCATCTGGTTGTGCAACCTTATGAATATGTGAAGAATAAATCTCCTAACATTTAATGATCTGTTCCAGTTTTTGTTCCTTAGGCCATTGTAGTCCCCTATTATGTCAAAAATGTAACAAAAATTACCATCTACTCTTCTATTTTCCACAGTCAGATATGTTGATTTTGCAATCATTGCTAATATTCCCTACATTTGTATATGTAAGACCTAAAATATATGTCTAACTTGTAGTGTTAAATAATCTCACGAAACAGAAAAAAAGTCACTTCATATCTTTATAATTATGGATGAAAAAACATAAGGAACAATGGCGTAACAAGGCTAATCAGAAAAATGTGACAATAACAAAGAATTTTGCCAATAAATCTGTCTGTTTCCCACCAGGTCTGAATTCACTCTTTAGTCTCACATATTTAGTCTTCACATGAGATGTTTCATAAGCTCCAAATAACACTTGTCACACACACAGAGTGGCAAATTTAATACCAAGATTTATCATAATAGGCTGGTGTCTGCAGTATTTGGTGTTGCTTCTCTACTTTAAAAATTGAAGCAAAATCCTCAAGAAAAGGATGCATTTTAGAAAACCCCTTAGCCATTTTATCTGAGGGCCTTAGAGACATACGAAACAACAACTGACCCAGATAATCAGAAGACAATTTAGTCTGCTCTCTTTACAGAGCTCAGTCCTGCCAGTGTCAGCTTCTTGTTAGTAATAAAAGTAATGTGAGTGGATGATTTATAACAAGCCACTTGTGAAGTTTCTTTTAAATTTTGCTTTAGGGCGGCTATGACTCAGGAGGCAAACTGGCTTGCTAATTACAGAGTTGGAGGTTTGATCCATGTTGCAGTGTCCTTGGGCAAGAAAGTGAACAACAAATTGCACTGCATGGTAGCTGTTGTGTGAGTTTGAGTGAGAACGAATGAAAGGGAGAGAGAAACTGGAAAACTAACTTAAAATGTGGTTGTTCAGCCCATCTGTAAAAACTTTTAGTGACAAATGGCTTTGCTAAAGTTGTTTCACCTTGGAAGGTCAGTAGCATATGTTGCAGCTGGAAGCACCTGCTGTGTTGCCAGACTGTGACAGTTGCGTGATGACAGAGTTTGTCCTTCCTTGGGTATAGTTTTAAGCACAGCTAGAGTCACTTTCATGGCCCATTGCAGGGTTCAGATTATCTGCTTTCGGTAATAACCTTTGGCTCACACAGGTATGGATCCACTGCAGTATTAAAAAGCTAAACATTTGTATCAGTGTTTCTGTACCAGTGCAGTTTCATTCTTCGGTTTTGGCAGCCGTCAGAGCATTTTGGGAAGTGTTTGGGTGAAGAGGCATTTTTTTGATAAAGGTGAATCAATATGATGAAGAAAGTCCAGTTCCTTTGTTTGATATGGGTGCTAATCTAGCTAATTATTCATTTAATTTATTATCATTTTTACCATTTATTTTAACTGACTGCTCTGACTTGTCTCCTATATCTTGCTTGATTGTATGTGTTGCATGTTTTGACTGTCAAAGCACTTTGTAAATGCTGGTCTTAAGGGTGCTACATAAATAGTTATTACTCTTATTTCTGAGTGGCTTTATAAAGACTCTGAAATTGCTCTGTAATTGAGACATAGATTCTGATTTTGACCCCATTGTATAAAAGTGGCTATAATTCAATAAACAGTAACCCAGTGGCTTTGATAAATAGGTGTTCTTCATCATAAATGTCAGCCTTTCCACAGTCTGAAAATGATCACCCCGGGGTGACTGACTTGGAATGTCCACCAAGAGAAATGTGTTGATGAAAGAG